>NC_067431.1:12445066-12764232 GCF_009764475.1 Pristis pectinata | reverse complement strand
TATTTTACTTTAATGGCACATAAGGTTATCTCTAAATTTTCTTCATGCTATGCATAAGTATTTGAAGTTTTTGTTTTGTATTTATTTGGTGCTGCATTATACCTCCACTTATTTCAGAATGTTTTTCCTTGGCTAAATCAAAAACCAAAGTCTAATAGTAGATTACATAATCATTAAATATTTATTGAAAATTAAAAAAGCTCCAGATGCAAGAAATCTGAAATAAAACCAGAAATTTTTGGAACTAAAATGTTAGGTCTTTTTCTCTTTCCTCAGATGCTGGCTGACTTGCTGAATGTTTCCAGCAATTTCTGTTACATTGCATATTAGAGTTTGTGTGGGATGAGTAATTTCTCAGTAAAGTGAGCACAACCTGTAGAAAGACTATGGTTCCCAGCAAAAAAAAACATTTTTTTAGAGAAGTATTTTTCCAAAGAGTCAATGAACCAAAGCTGAAGTGATCAGAAAGTACTGTAACTCCAAAACTAAATTTTGAAAATGAATATAATTATAATAGAAAGGTATGTTTGAAGTAGATAAAGGACTCTACAGAGTGAGATAGATGAAAGAATAAAGTAAATGAGTGAAAGTCCTGATTTTACAGTGTGGGACATGAGGAACAGGAAGTAGGGAAGCTGTTATAACTGAAAGCAAATAGGAGACTGATGCTCACTTATCTCAGTGATTGTTGAGAATGAGATAACCATTGAATATTTTGCAAATAATCTCTTTGCAATATTGCAATGACATATTCCCCATGATATCGCAAGGTTTAGTCTTTTCAGTGATCATGTAAGAAATTACACCTCAAGGGAAGATACTAGCATTAGCCATTCATGTGCATAAACTTCACAAATGAAATACAAAATAAAAGCTTAACTGATATTGAATGAAAATGACACCATTTTCTTTTTTCCTAGCCCCTCCCCACCTGGTTCCATCTATAAACCACCCCCCCACCGACAATCCAGTTCCACCTATCACCTACCAGCCCTGTCTCACCCCTCTCTCTCACTTCTATATACTGGCTACCTACCCTCTACACTCTCAGTTCCAACACAGCATCTCAACCTGAAATATCAACTAACTCTTTGCCTCCACAGATACTGCTTGACCTTCTGGGTTTTTCCAGCAGTTTATTTTGTTTTGCAGCAGATTCCAGCCTCTGCAGTCTAGTGTCTTCAGAGAATGAACTGAACCCTCCCAAAGGGGCAGTAGCTTTAGGAGAAGAAAAAGTATGAAACGTTCGAAAGATAATCTGCTGTGAGATGAGAAAATCAGAAAGAGTTCCATTATTCCATGCACAAGGATATGGAATAATGGAAGAAAGATCCAAGCTGTTATTGCCCCTAACAACTCATTAATCAGAGAAAGTGAAAATTTGACCCTGGCATGATTCTGAGATGGTGAATTAGCTGCTGAAGGATTCCTTTTGATGAGAGTAGCATAATTAAAATCTAACGGACGCTGCATTCATCATATTAATATGCACTTACAGATTGTTGTCATGGTCTCATTAAAATGTGGGAAGAAGTGCATTATCCCAACATCTTGTCTGCTTGCCGTCTTTCAACAAGATAGATGTGCCCATTCTGGCTGTCAGACTTCAGTTTTGCCCTGAAAACTGCTCTGCAAGAATCCTTACCTCTTAAAAAGTAATAAGAGCAAGCTTATCTAATTCTTCAAACAAAGCCGTGTCATTTAGAGGAGTGTTGAGGAATGTTTCATGGAAGGTATATATCAGTCCATTGTATGTAGATGCCAATTTCTTCTTCAAAATATTGTGCTGTTTGGGGCATTGTTTTTGCCTCTGTAAATCATTTTTTTTTGTCAGTGAATGCAACCAGTAGTTGTAGCCTAATGTGGTTCACTGTTCTGGTGTTTCTCATTTACTGAATTGGGAGAATGCACCATTCAGATGGCAATTTACCCTAATTAGGGTTAATAATTGCATCCAGGCTTGAGTAATTCAGTAAAGTAAGTCAATAATAAAAATGTAGGTGGTGCAGTTTGTTTAAGCCAAATAAAATCAAAAGTGTTTAACACAAGGAAAAGAGACTGGCAGAACAAGGTAGGATCAGCAGTAGTCTTTCTCACTGAAAATTTTTGATCTGTGAGTAGAAATATGTTTTTGACTCTCACATTATTTTCTAATGTATTGGTAAATACTTCCATGTCTCTGAACCCTTTCCTTTCAGGATGGATTTTTACATTCGTTCCAATAATGAAGTAAGATACAGCGGTGAATATGCCAAAGTATTCTCTGAATGGTTAAAAATGTACTGAGCTGATCACCACATTAGTCAATTTCTAGCAGCTTCAAGAAGCAAGTAATATCAGGATGGGTTATTTATTGTGACATTTTGTTCTTCAGAGATATAAGGTCAGACAATAGAAAGATCTAGCTGACTGATGTAGTTCATCTAAAAGGACTGTCTCCTTTGCTTTTCATTGACTGAAGTCTCAGCAAGCTTATATGTTGAGCTATTACTTTTATTGTGCTTTTATTTTGTATTAATATCAAATATATAACATCTTAATGCCATTGTTTTCTTTGAAAGCCATGGACATTCTATCATTTAAGGTCTGTTCAGAACTTGTACGTATTAACAACAGATGAATCATTTCTTAGGTGGAGACACAAGAGGTACAGTAAGGTCTCCAATCCGAAACTTTGACCATCCCTTTCCATCCTCAGATGCTGCCTGAGCTGCTGAGTTCCTTCAGCAATTTGTTTTTTGCTCCAGTTTCCCAGATGGACAATTTTAAAATGTAAAATTAAATATTATACTATGACATATGCTATAAAAAAAGTGCATTATAGCTTCAAAACTGCCTTGTAACAAAGATGCATTGCCATATTTTTTCACATTTTAGTTTTATTTCAAAGCTTATAGTCAGTGCTTACAGAGAGCTGTGATGATCAGCAATTGTGGCAGATTTTCTCAATACATTTGCTAAATTGAAAAAGACAGAAATAAAATCATTCAGTTAGACTGGGACATGGAATAAAGTACAGAACAGGCTTCAAAATAAACCGAGGCCAACCTAAGCCAATATAATTTAAGGTAAAAAAAATAGTGTTGCTTTATTGAAAGCTCTGCCAGAATACAAAGAAATAGCCAGAAGCAAGTAATTAAAATGCAAGGTATTGCAAGTAGATCAGTGAACTTCCTAAAGAGATATCCTCCTTAGTAAATCCAGCGGGTCATTATTGTATTCATTTTGGGTTTATGATTCACCATGACTTATAAATATTATGATTATTTCATTTCTTTGTTCAGATGTGGTTAATTTAGAACAATATTATTTGTCCCTTCCCAATTTGGATATTTTTTGATTCCAGAAGATTGAGTTGACTCTGTTTAGAGAAACAAATCCCAGGAAAATCAGGAATGGTTAAATACCAATCTTCTGAGTACATGCTAAATTCAGAATGGCAGCCTTACATTGCATTCCTCTTCCAAAATTTCTCTTCATTGAAGTAAATAAAACCAAACTTTAAAATAAAACTGAGGCAATGACCAACAACCACCACTATAAAAACATAAAAATTAGAGGCAGGACTAGGCCATTTAATGCTACCAAAGACACATTTCTAGCTGATTCAAAGTTTTATGTAATTATTACAATAGCCAATTAAGGAAGCAGCTTGTCCCAAAGGCATGCTGGTAGGTTAATTGGCTACCATGAATTACCCCTTCAGCAGTTAAGCGGCAAAAGAATCAAATGAGAGAGTATGGGTATGTGAGAGAGAATGTTGCAGAGCTGCAGGGAGATGAGAAGGAATGGGATTGAAAGAATGGCTCTATTGGGAGCTGGCATGGACTCAAGGGGCTGAATGCGTCCCGTCTGTCTTCTATTAAGTGAATAAGTAATAGAAACTTAAACTAAATCAACCTGGACTATTGACTATTTTTGATAAATCTTAATCTTTCTCCAACAAGCATGTTGGGAAAGTATTCAGAATCAAATTTGGTTTATTGTCACTTGTACCGAGGCACAATGAAAAACTTGCCTTGCATACCGTTCATACAGATCAATTCATTACACAGTGCCTTGAGGTAGTACAGGGTAAAACAATACAGAATGCAGAGTAAAGTGTCACACTACAGAGAAAGTGCAGTGCAGGTAGACAATAAGGTGCGAGGTCATAACAAGGTAGATTGTGAGGTCAAGGGTCCATCTTATTGTACTAGGGAACTGTTCAATAGTTTTATAGCAGTGGGATAGAAGCTGTCCTTGAGCCTAGTGGTATGTGCCTTCAGGCTTTTGTACCTCCTGCCCGATGGGAGAGGGGAAAAGAGTGACTGTCTGGGGTGGGTAGGGTCTTTGATTATTCTGACTGCTTTGCTAAACAGCAAGTAGTATAGACACAGTCCATGGAGGGGAGGCTGCTTTCTGTAATGTGCTGAGCTGTGTCCACAACTCTCTACAGTTTCTTGCAGTCTATGGTGCATTGATAAAAGTTGGTGAGTGTTAAAGAGGACATGCCAAATTTCTTTAGCCTCCTGAGGAAGTAGAGGTGCTGGTGAGCTTTCTTGGCCATGGCACCTATGTGGTAAGATCAGAACAGGCTATTGGTGATGTTCACTCCCAGGAACTTGAAGTTCTCAACCCTATTGACCTCAGCACCATTAATGTAGACAGGTTTATATGCACTGCCCCCCATCCTGAAGTCAATAACCAGCTCTTTTGTTTTGCTAACATTGAGAGAAAGGTTGTTGCCATGACACTATGTCAGTAAGCTCTCTATCTCCTTTCTGTACTCCGACTCATTGTTATTTGAGATACGGCCCACTACGATGGTATCATCTGCAAACTTGTAGATGGAGTTAGAGCCAAATCTGGCCACGCAGTCGTTAGTGTATAGGGAGTAGAGTAGGGGGCTGAGGCCGCAGCCTTGTGGGGCACCAGTGTTGAGAATAATCGTGCTGGAGGTGTTGCTGCCTATCCTCACTGATTGTGGTCTATTGGTCAGAAAGTCAAGGATCCAGGTGCAAAGGAAGATGTTGAGTCCCAGGTCTTGGAGTTTGGTGATGAGTTTGCTTGGAATTATAGTATAGAAGGCAGAGCTGTAGTCAATAAACAATAGTCTAACAGAATTGCAGTGGGTTGAGGTTTTCTGGGAGGCTGGAGTTAACGTGTGCCATGACCAGCCTCTCAAAGCACTTCATGATGGTGGATGTCAGAGCCACTTGGTGGTAGTCATTAAGGCATGTTACCTTGTTTTTCTTAAATACAGGGATGATAGTGGTCTTCTTAAAGCAGGTGGGAACTTCAGATTGAAGCAGGGAAAGGTTCAAAATGTCTGCAAATACCCCCACCAGCTGATCTGCACAGGACCTGAGGACACAGCCAGGGACACCATCCGGGCCAGATGCTTCCCATGGGTTCACCCTCCAGAAGACTGATCTTATGTCCTCAACGGTGACCATGGGTTCAGGTGTACTGGGGGCTGTTGGGGTGGGGATGACATACCAATCCCCCTTCTTGTGCAAATTAGGCTTCTTTAACTACAGCTTTAGCTAATTAAAAAACTATATTCAGCCTTTTGTTCCTATTCCTTGAGAGGTCTTTCTTTATTTTCTCTGCAGATCTTTGACTTGTTCAGGATAAATGCAATGAAGAATCTTCGTCCAATCACAAATGCAAAGACACTTTCTTTGCCCCTGTCTTTGGGAAACCAGTAGCAAGGGACGTATGTAAACCTATTTTTAATCCTTTACAGAGACCCCACCGAATCACCATAGTGACACCACAGAATCACTGTAGAAGCATTACAGAAATACTGTAGTGTCACCATAGAAACGCTGCAGTAGTACAGCCTTCCAGAAACATTTTCTGTATTGTTTCAGTACCCACTCATGATCACGCCACTGTCGTGGGATGTGCCTGAGAATTAGGTTTAATCTGACCTCCTGGAAGGTTTTTGAATAAATCTTGAAATTCCTTGGCAGTATTGCTGTTTCCTAATTGAACTGGTGGCAAAGGCTTGGCTGTAAACAGAACACATATGAACATCCATCTAATCACAACACAACCAGTTCAACAGTCATAACACTGAATTTGACATTCCTGCCCTTTTTCAGAGGATGATCGATAAAATTATTATATAAACTTTATTATTCTTCAGCTTTCTTTAATTAGGAATGTTAGAAACAGATTCTGTTCACAAAGCTAAGGAAATGCAAAGCAAAAGCACTGGCCCTGTACCACCATGGTTATTAAATTCAGTCTGTTGTAATTAGTTATTTGATATTCTTACAGAAAGTTATGGCATATTTCTTTTTCTTGCGGGAAATGATTGTGTTGGTTCCTTCCCTGCGTATTTTGCTTTGTATTCATGGGATGAGGCTATTGCAGGGAGGTCCAGCACTAATTGTCTCTGAAGTGAGGAACACAAGAACATGAGAATTCAAGGAAATAGAAGCAGAAGTTGGCCACCTGACCTCTCAAGTCTACCGTGCCATTCGATCACAGCTGATCTGTTCCAGGCTTTTAGTACCATTAGTGAAGGTTTTGTGGTAATCCAGTAGTTTCATAGTCGCATGATGAATGACAGTTTTTTATTCCAGATTTATTTAACTAACAGTTGAAATTTCATGCATACAGTGTGAGATCTGAACCTTACTTTTTGACCAATAGTCCAGGATTTTAGAGGCTGATCCAACTGCCTTTATTCTAAAGATCTTCCACTGTTTGTTAGATGCCAATCTGCAACTGTCAGCTGCTGATTAATTCAGAAGGAGTAGAATTTAATGTGATTGTTCATCCACATCAGCATGCAGAAACAGGTAGAACTACAAGCACTGTGCAGTCTCAAGCTGCCTTTACTGTACAGCCAGCTGGTCCTACTAATAGAGTACTGTTAGCCACTGTAATTGAAGTATGACAACATGTGGAAGCAGGTCGAACAGTAAATTTCAGTAGGGAGCTTGAATAGGAAAAACACTGGCGCAGTACCACCATGCAAGCTCAGGTTATTAAATTCAGTCTGTTGTAATTACAGTTATTCGATATTCTTCCAGAAAGTTATCGTATATTTCCTTTTCTTGTGGGAAATGATTGTATTGGCTCCTTCCCTGCGTATTTTGCTTTGCATTCATGGGATGAGGCTATTGCAAGGAGGTCCGGCACTAATCGTCTCTGAACTGAGGAACACAGGAACATGAGAATTCAAGAGCAACCAGAAACATGTTATGGAGGGACAAATAATATGCTGGAGGAACTCAGTGGGTCATGCAGCACCTGTCCTGATGCAGGGTTTCGACCCAAAACATCGACAATTTTTTTCCTCCCGCAGATGCTGCTCGACCCGCTGAGTTCCTGCAGCATAGTGTTTGTTGTTCCAGATTCCAGCATCTGCAGTCTCTTGTGTCTCCTAGTGTAATGGAGGGGATGTGGTTGGATGGTTCTTTCAAGAACAGGGTAAGTTGAATTACCTCTTTCACTATATTATGATTATGTTGGAACATTTCTTTCAGGTAACATTTAAAAGCAAGTTTTCCTTTATTTTCACTATTCATGATGGTCAAATAAACTTATTTATTTGACAATCATAACTGTTGACAATATGGAAACAAAATTTGTTTTACTGACTGTTTTACTGATAAATAAATCTAAATATGACCAAATTGAGAGAATATATAATCATAGTTTATTTAATGCAGACATTTCCAGTCCAGCAATCAATTGTATGAAGTAGTCACAGTGAACTCACTCAGATTAGACAACTCCTATGTTATTTACACTGATGAAGTCATTAGCAATTTAAATCAACATACCAAAATGATCTGGGATCAAAAAGTGCCATCTGCTTTTTTAATTAAACTGAAATCAGGAAATTCATGCATTGGGAGCATTGAGAGAGATGTAAATTGTCAATTTAATATGTGGGCCACACTGATTAAAGCTCTTTTTTGCATTTAACTTCATCTTGTCTAAGGCTAAAAAAAGGCAAATTCTAGGCTGGCATTATAACAAATATCAACAATTATACTTGTGTGTAGTACCTTTCCAATGACTGTTAAAGTGTTTTAGACATTAATTTTTTTTGGTGTAGTAATTGTTAAAGAAAGACTTGCAATTATAAGACACCTTCCACATTCTCAAATCATAAAAAAAAACTGCATAAGCAATGAAATGCTTTTGCAGTGTTGTCACTATTGTAGGGAAATAGGGCATCCAATTTACATATATCAAGGTTCCACAAGCTTTAGTCAGATTAAATATTCTTCGTTACTGAGTAATAGGCATTGCCCAGGGAAAAAGTGTGGAAAATCGACCCAATTAATCTTTCTGTGGAATAATTCAACTGAGTAAAATAGTTTCACTCTTTATAGAAAAGATTATCTGAGCCCTCTGTTTAAATAGATAGAAAGGTTCTGGCTGTGTTTTGTGATATTTCAATACGTACTGGCGACACTCATAACTCTCCATTGCTCTTACTATAACATTAACACGTTACTGAGCCTAATTCCTTGAACACCATTATGCAACAAAGGCAAAATTGTTGTTACTCCCTGATAGCTGATTCATAGATGTTGTTGGCAGGTTAATACTGCCCACCATTACATCTATAAAACATATGCAAATCACCCCCACGCTCCATCCACTGATTTAACAGGAACTTTCAGTGTATTGCTTTACAAGAAAACAACAGCTTAGAAGCTGGATCTATTTACGTCCATTACAGGCACAAATTTGTACACAAAAGCCCACCAGGAAGCTGACCTAGACATTCCATGTGCTGTTCATTGTAGCATGCCTGAAGTTTTCCCAGTGTCAGTTACACACCAAATGTCATATGTTGTACCTGTGTTTCCTCCCAAACTAGCTAAAATTGGAACTTCTGGGTGCAAACTACAACCTCTAGAACAGACACAGAAAAAATGAGGAGCACATGATACTGAGATCCTTAATAAGACAACAAGTGAAGTGCTTGTAATCTGACATTGATGCCTTGCACACAGCATCTGCCACCATCAGTATTCAATGCTCACATGGTTTGAAATCTCATCTCTAGCCATTCCCTTACTGATTGCAGCCGCCTTAATGCTGAGCACATCAGAGCCACATGCATCACGTAATACTTTGCATGTTGTTGTACCATGGGGTTACGTGAGGCACAGGATCTGGTCAGGGCAGATGATCGCCGAGGTGTGCTCACGTTCTCAAGACAACACTGTATCCTGCCTCCCCTCCATTTCCTTCACATCTACAGCCATTTCTGCAGCTGTTTGTTCCTGCCATAAGAAGAGTTCATTTAAGATCTAGCAACCTTTCTAGCAAATACAAGGGAGTCGGGCTCTAACTTTCCCTATGAGCCGCAGAGGTCTGTTTTACTGCATGATTCTGGTTATATCTGGTTGTAAAGTAGTTCACAGTTTGTTTTATGTGGTCCGATTAGACAAGAGCACTACAGCAGTATACTAGCACATGTTTAGAGATAGTGATAGGCAGGTGCGGGAGGGAGGAGGGGAGATCAGATCCACCGAGTATTCTCTCTCCTTACCTTTGACCCATCCCCCAGTGGATCTGCTCTCCCCTCCTCCCCCGCACCTGCCTATCACTATCTCTTACCTGCATCTACCTATCACCACCTTGTGCCCTCCCCGCCTCCCCTCTTTTGTCCACCTATCACTGCTCTGCTTTTCCCTCCTATATACTGGGCTTCCCCTTTTCCTTTATTCAGTCCTGAAGAAGGGTCCTGACCCGAAACGTTGACCGCCTGCTTTTCTCCACGGATGCTGCCTGGCCTGCCTGAGTTCCTCCAGCATCATAGTGTTTTTCATCATGTTATTAACAGCATAATTCACTTCAAATTTTCTGGTATTTTGGTGATTAAATAGCATTTATGTAAACTACTCCAATGTTAATTCAAAATGACAAAATACATGCCACGCAGGGAAATTGTAATTATTTAGTAAAGCTCAGCACCTCCAATAATTAGATTCAATTTTGTTTCTCATCCTATCCTTCTCTGTGGATTGTACACTTTATCAATGTGCAAAGCTACTTTCACATAATCTACCATGAAAATTAGTTCCTTTAATCTGTTGAATGTGAAACACCTTGCCAGCTTCAGATATGCATTTGCTTCTATCACATTCCACCAGCGTTGGCATATTTTGAATAATGCTAGTTATTAAAATGGGGGTCCCCAAAGATTCATTGGGCCAATTCACCACATGGTATGGTAATATCCTTATAGATCAGGAAGTGACACAACGTTCCCAGACTTCATTACATTGCTTAATATGGCTGAGTCAGTTGTCGTATGTGTTCAATCCACAATCTGGTTCTAAAGTCCACATTTTAGACAAATTTTGTACAGTGTATGGGGGCACTGCATTTCAAAGAGATGCTATTCTATTGCTATGTCTGCCTTTATATCTTTATGTTCAAATCCCAAATATGCAGGTCAGGGAGCTCTCTGGCTACTCTGATCAGCATTTCTTCTTTAAGCCTAACTGTTTTACCTTATTATTAAATCCTTTAATGTTTCTGTGATTCTCCTTTAGACCAAATGGCCAAGTTATGTGTTTGCATAAAAACAAGGACCACACTCGAAAGTAAATGCATTGGGATTCCTTGTAACATTCTGGCCATATGGAAGAAACAGCATAAATGCAAGGCATTCCCTTTTCGTCAAAATACTGCCTATCCCTGGATAAAAGGGGGGGGATAAAAACCCTTGCTCCTAATTTTTAAACTGTTGCTGAAGAGTCCGACTAATAGTAAGCTGAGGAAAGATCAGAGTCACCATTAATGACCTCCACAATAGTTGGAACTTACCACACTGCTTGCTCGAACTCAACTGGTCATAGACTTGGGCATTCGCAGAAAATACAAAAGGGAAAATAAGTAGTCATCTTGTTTTGCAAACTTTTCTTTTCCTATTGTTCATCTTGCACTTCTGGCCAAGATATCTTGTATCCATTTGTACATACTTTTTCACAAAGTGCAGTTAGTTGAGTGATGATTACAGCATTGTCACTCAGGGGATAATACTTCAGCAAGATTCAGTTAGTCAATATTCAGTCTGCTTACCACATGAAGAATTGGTATTGGGCAGATTGGTTCCATGTTCTAGAAACCAACCAATGTCCCTGGTTTGCATTGAAAATAGCCTGAGAGCTTTCATGTGAATAGATAACTTTTTAAATAAAAATCAAACAAAAATGATATATAGGTTAGTACAGGCACTTTTTGCTGATGAAATCATGAAACTGAATTGATGACTTTGTTGATTGTTTAACTCTTGTTGTCCACTTAATGTACTCATACCTTTTATTGATACAATTTTCATCTGCACAGCAGAGTGAGTTCAGGTTGAATATTTCTGATTCTCTTTTTGACCAAATGGCTAAGTTATCTGCTGCATTCTCTGAATGCATTTACTTTTGAGTGTGGCAATTCAGATTCCTTATAACATTCCGGCAATATGAAAGAAACAACATAAATATTTATCCTGATGCCTTGCAGCGCTTCCTCGCTAATAGAATTAATTTATGTGTTGTTCCGGCACCAGCTCAGATATGACACAGGTTTTTCAGGCAGTTTCCGTTTAACTATTGGAGAATTGCTCTCACTTTGTGCTCTGCCATTTAACTTCATGACAATTTCAGCAATGCAGAGAAGTTGAGAAAAGGCTTCATCTAATTCTATCAACTTATTCTGTTAATCTTTGCTATGTCTGTCTAGCTATCTCTTAAATCATCCATGATATCACTTCAATTCCTCCTGGTTTAAGCAAGCTCCACATTCTCATTTGGGGAAAAAATGTTTTCAATTGCGTTTATCATTTTTACAGTTCCTGATTCTGAAAGGGGAAGGGGCAGGGGAAGTCAGGAGAACACACTCCAGTCTTCATTGAGGAGTCAACAGTGGAAAGGGTGAGCAACTTCAAGTTCCCGGGCGTCAACATCTCAGATGATCTATCTTGGGCCCAACTAATTGATGCAATCATAAAGAAGGCATGCCAGTAGTTCTACTTCATTAGGAGTTTGAGGAGATTTGGTATGTCACCAAAGACACTTGCAAATTTCAACAGATATATGGTGGAGAGCACTCTGACTGATTGCATCACCACCTGGTATGGAGGTTCCAATGTGCAGGATTGAAAGAGGCTGCAGAGGCTTGTGGACTCAAGCCAGCTCCATCACGGACACAACCCTCCCCACCATTGAGGACATCTTCAAGAGATGGTGCTTCAAGAAGATGGCATCCATTATTAAGGACCCCCACCATCTGGGACACACCCTCTTCATGTTACCATCGGGGAAGATGTAAAAGAGCCTGAAGACACACTCTCAATGTTTCAGGAACAGCTTCTTTCCTTCTACCATCAGATTTCTGAATGGTCCATGAACACTTCCTCGTTATTCCTCTTTTGCACCATTTATTTATTTTTGTAACTTGCAGTAATTTTTATGTCTTTATGTCTTGCTCTGTACTGCTGCCGCAAAACAACAAATTCCATGTCAGAGTCAGTGATAATAAACCTGATTCTGATTCTGATTCCTAGCAAGTGAAAGCATCTCTGTCCATCCTTTCATAACTTTGAAGAACTCTACCAGGTCACCACTCGGTCTTCCCTGTTCTGGAGGAAAGGACCAGTTCAATCTTTATATATATAACACAGATATAGTATCATTCTAGTAATTCTTCTTTTACATTTTCTCCAATACTGAGGAGACCAGAGCTTAGAAATAATGATAAGTCTAAAATCGTGTGGTCAATACAAATTTAACATAACTTCCCTGCTTTTCATTTGTACCCCTGTAGAAACGTACCCTGCTCCCTCATTTGCTTTGCCAACCAGTCACTAGTGATTGTGAACTAATCTTCCATATCCCCCTGTCCATTTGCCCAATTTGACATATTCTCCACTGTCTCCTGATTCTTCCACCAAAGTAAACCACAAGGCACGTATCTATACTGAAGTTTGTTTGCCTACTGCATGCCTATTCCTATATGTCCCCACTTTAGGCAGACTGAGTAAACACTCCTCTGTGTTTCTGTTTTGCTGCAGTCTTGCTGTCCCTTCTGCTACTTGACCCTGGCTCCACAGGAACTGACCTTACCCATGAGTCTACACTGTGGTGCCTTACCAAAACAATACATCCGCTGTATATCTGTTATATTCCTTTTTATGCTATTTCTTCAAAGAATCCATTGAAGCTGGTCAACATGGCCTTTCCTTTGTAAATCCATGCAGACTACTGTTAATTCTATTTCCAGTCTGTAGATGTTCTTTTCTATTACGTCTTTCAGGAAGTAAAGGAACCTGAGGGGCTACTTTTTCACACTGAGGGTTGTGAGTATATGGAACAAGCTGCCAGAGGAAGAAGTAGAGGTGGGTACAATTATGACATTTAAAAGACATTTGTACAGATACATGGGTAGGAAAGTTTTAGAGGGATATGGGCCAAATGCAGGCAAATGGGACTAGCTCAGGTATGCACCTTGGTTGCCATGGACAAGTTGGGCCAAAGGGCCTGTTTCCGTGCTGTATAGCTCTGTTACTAAGGGAACCATTATTTCTTATTTACCCACCCAGAAATAAAAGGACGTGGACAAAGGGACAAGATGGTTTACAGGCAGTGCCTGATCCACTGAAATACAATGTAATTCACTGAGCCACACCCTGTAATATTTGCTTCAATGTCATGGTCAGAGATAAAAAATTGAGTGATCACTCATTATTTACAATGACCCACAAGGAAGCCATTCGGTCTAGTGAATCAGTGCCAGCTCCAGGCAGAGCAATCCCACCATTTAATTCATTTTTCCTGCAGCCCTGCAACTTATTGTCTGTTGTGTCCCCATCAATTCCCCTTTCTTTTGTCACTTGCCTACACTTAGAAAGATTTACAGTAGCCAATTAATCCTCCAGCATGGGAGGAAAACAGAGCACTTGGCGATAACCCCTGTAATCGTGGGGAGAATGTGCAAACTCCACACAGACAGCACCTGAAGTCAGGATAAAACATGAGTCCCTGGAACTGTGAGGGAGCAGCACTAACCTCTGCATTTTTTTCTACCAAAATATAACTGTTAAGTTATAGTTCTTTTTACTTATCTTTTTAAAATATTGGAATCTCAATAGCTGCCCACAAGTGCTCTGGTAGCTTTATTGTTTCTTGTGGGTTGAATCATGTGGCTGTGACTGGTGGTTCTATTTGGAATTATTAATATTCAGCCACTCAAAATCAAGGAAGTCAAGGACTTAGGACCAGGCCTGTCTCTCATACCTCATGGCCTCTTGTTGGGCTCCAGATTGAGTTCAATAGCAGAAATAGCCTTAGTGGAATAGTCCTGCAGTGTGCCAGGGAATCACCGCTGGATCTTCGCAAAGCTAAACGATGTAAGATCTGAAACCCCATTGATTTCAGTAGGGATTCTAGACAATCAGATCAGGAGGCAAGGAGGAAGAAACTCATTTAAATTATTTTGCTGTAGTTTGATTTTTTTAAATTATGATCTTAGTTTTTTACTTTTTAAAATTTGTAAACATGTTTTTTTTAATAATTCATTTTAATGTTAAATATCTTCTAAATTAAATGACAGCATTGACAGAAAGCAAAGTTCCACTCCTGGTTTGACCTCCTGCCAAAGCTTGCCAGGAGTGTTTCAGGGGATGGATCTTTGCATTATGCCACATAAAGGCTTTTGGACTTCGGCCCTGGACTCTAAGATGCAGAAGGCCAATATGATTAACCCCTCCATCTGCTGTGAGTAAATCCAGATCTCCAGGGATCATGGGCAGGGATCGTGGACAGCAGACCCAGTCCAGCATGATGCAGTCTAATGAATTTTCATATTTGAAAAAAATATGTAGGCTATTTCTCCCAGAAGTGCTTTTAAAATGCACATATTTATCAGGACAATGGGGTTTATCCCATTATCTTTGATTATTTTATTAGTTATGTCCTTCTTTCTACCATAAATATCTTTTGTTTTAAACCCATCTTCTAATATCATACCCATGATGTTAATCTTCATGATAAGTACGGTGAAAGTAATTATTTAATTGTTTTACTACTTTGCTTTTGTCACCTATGAGTTTATTGGATTTATTACTGGTCATATCCTATCCTGACTTCTGATTTGTTTTGTATATTTTCTATTTCTTTTTCTATTCCTTGATAACGTCATTGTGTCATTTCATTTGCTTTCCTCATTGTTTTTAACCTCCCTTTTGCCATTCTTGCCTTCGTTGCCTGAAGACTGGTGTACACTTTCATCTTTGATCCAAGTTGCCTCATAATTTTATTCTTCCCTGGTGTCTGAATAAACTGACCAGCCTGATACTGGTGTTTGATGGAATATCTTTCTCCTTGACTGTATTGTTCACCACTTTATATGCCTTCCACTGCTGGTCTCGTTCTTAGTTTGTCAGCCTGTTTTCTTTTTCATTTCATTTTCTTTCCCTTAAAGTAAGCTTTTGTCCTTATTACTTTGGTTTTCACCTTATCAATCAATGTCGTGACATTTTTTATAATGTGATTTATTATTGGCTTGATATCCTCCTTGGCTACTTTTCTCTTGTTGGACTTTGTACATGTTGGTTAAAAAGGATCCCTACACATTGTAAAAACTCTGCACAACTTCGGCCAATGTTTCTTGACAGTTTATTTGGCTGTAGTTAAATTCTGTAATGACTACTATTCTGTCCTATATTCGCTTCTTATTTCCTTCTGTACTTCTTTCTCCACCTCATTCCTACTATCAACTGATTGTAATAAACCACTTTAAATATGATTAGATATTGTACTGGATTGCCAACATAAATTATTGAGCTCAGCTCTCTGGGATGAGACTTGAATCCACAACCTTCTGGCTCATAGGCAGGGCGACTGCCAACCAAGATGAGAAAGATATATATTTGCCTTTTTTCCATTCTTAACATCCCAGGTTCTCTGAGGCACTGTAAAATGATATAAGCCTACTTGTATTGGAACTTGGAGACCAACCCTCAGTGCTATTAAAGAGGAACTATATTGTCTCTGTTGATTCAGTCAACAGAGTTTTGAATGAACTCATGTTTATCCTCCCACTGGATTACCAATCTGTAGCAGCCTTGAGTGCAAAATTTCCTGGTATGAATTTGCAATTAGTATTTGCCCATCATAAGGAAATTAAATGCAGAATGTTCCCGTCCTGGTGTGTTCATTTCAACAATGCTTGCGTCTGTCTCAGATTCAGGTTTCTGTGATCCACCCCAAGCAACCTGTTCCCTGTCAACCAACCACAACCACCCTATTCCCACACCAAATCCTGCTGGAAATGGGTATGGAAAGAAAAATGAATGGAGACCAGGCTGGATTAATCTTTGGTCCATTTTCTGCCTGCACACATCATTAGTGGGCACTTGAGGTGAAAACTAATCCATTTAGATTGGCATTTTTTTCAAGAATCTCTTCTTCTTATTCACAATATTCAATGAACAAATGAACAAGTTGTAATCTCCCACATTTTAAGAGTTATAATTGCTTCTACAAATGCTTTTATAACCTCCAGTGCCATCAGAATTAAGAAAGACAATACTCTATTGATAAGATTCCCATGGGAAAGGATAGAAAGGGACAGAGATAAGAGGTCCTCATCAGATCTTCAGATCTTTTCTATATCTATTTCCAATAAACTGCTGAAATCAGAATTCACTCTTGGTTTAAAATGGGCTGAAAAACTCGTTTGTACTATTTAATTCCCTGTAATTTATACAACGAGATCATTTAAAAAATGCTGAAGGCTAAGAAATCCAAAGACTAGAGATGGCATTGCAAGGAATTGTATTGCTGACACATTGCAAATATTCATAGTGTATAAATTCAATGCAATTACCAGTGGCAGAACAGGGTCTGTGACTCCCTGGAGGCCTGGTGCACTGAAGCTAAAACAAAAATGAAATTTCTATGCAAGCCCCACAAATAAGTGCATTTTATCTCACCAACATATATCATTTATAATGTAATTTTAAATGTTCTTTGGGACTTTGAGAGAAGATAAAATGTTGAACTGATATCAAATGGACATTCAATTCTCCAAGCTTTCCCTTGTATGTCAAGATGTTCCCTTATCTGTTGTGTGGTTTGGGGCTGTTAACTAACTGCTTTGCGTCATATCAATTCAATGAAAGAGTTCCATAAGCGGTTTCTTTTGAAAAGGCTTTAATAATTTTATATTTATAATTCACTGGCTGATTCCTTAATAAATTGGCATGTGGAAAATTAATTATTTTATCAAGATTGAAAATAGATTGATCTTTCCAAGAATTAATGATTTCAAATGGGAAACATATGCTTCTACTATATTGGAAGTACTGATTTGTTATTATAAAGATTTGAACAGGGGGTTTTACTGGAACTGTTCACTGTGGAGTGTACATAAAGAAACACTTCTGCTTTCTAGTTAGAATATCAATAACACTTGAAATGTTACAAAGAAATAATTCTATTCAATTTTAATTAATATCAGAAAGTTAAACTTTGTGCAATTACATGACATCAGATACAATTATACTCCAGCTGTTTTACAATAGTAACTTCCTTCTCAAAATTTGCTGATACTTGTTGAGATTAGCAACCTGAAACTTGAACCCTACTCCCCTCTCGTACCTGGCAGAACCTACCTGTCATCTTACATGCCTCCTCAGTCCACCAATCACCTCAGAATCCTTTCTCGCCATTCCCCTTCTCTTTATACTGGCCATCTCACTTCTCCATTCTCAACCCTGATGCAAAGTTTAGACGTGAAATGTCAACAACTCCTTTCCTCCCACAGAAGCTGCTTGACCTGCTGAGTTCCTCCTGCAGATTGTTTGTTGCAACCTGAGAAAATGTGTTGTATTGACAGAGACACTGCATCATAACAGACCTACTGGAAAACAATTCCATTTGGAACTGATCCTTTTTTTGAGGGAAAGAAGGAATGAATACAATGCTCATCAAGATGACAGGATTATTTTGGCATTTGTATAAGGTTTCCCCATTGTATACTTAGAAGTTTAAATATAACCAAGTAAAGCTAATATTCCATGCTGAGAAACTGCCTCTATCCAAAATCATATACTGTAATTCCTATTTAACCATCTTCAATTACCTTTAGGAGAATTACTAGAGGAAGGTTGTAATTATTCAAACAGATGAGAGACAAAAGAGAAAAAAAGGCTCCTCTTGCCTGCTTAATCATTCAATAATTTTGCAGCTGATCTTTAAGAGCAATGTCACTCTTTCACCAATGCTATATCCCTTTATTCTCTTAATATTTAAAAATCTCTTGACCTCTGTCTTGAATATACTCAAGGACTGAGCCTCCACAGCCTTATTGAGTGAATCCAAAAATCCACTAGCCTCTGACTGAAGAAATTTCTTCTTCTCCCAAAGCCTACAGAGTTGTTGCATCATGTATAGCTTGTATCACACCTTGTACAGCTTGCATTAGTCTCTTACACCCACTTGTCACTTAGATAAGAGTGCTTGACATTTAAATAAATCAAATTGCTATAACTGTGTGATTGATTCTTCACTTTAACCATTGCACTGCTGATATACTTCATGAAATTTTAGATTCCACATATAGCATTACAATATTTATTCCACAATTTGAATTACAATCATATGCCCTATACTGGTCAAAACAATGATAATATTATAATAGCAGAAATGCTAATCATTTTCAAGTACTCTCCATTTCCACTTCAGGAATATGGTCTATGAACAGGTGAAACTGAAATGATTGTATGATAAGCAAGGTGCAACATGTAGAAAACCTTGACTTCATATATAGTGCCAATGGGACCTTTGCACATTCCGTAGTGTTTGACAGCCAATGAAATATTTATGGAGTGCAATCCCCATTTGTAGTGTAGGAAGCACATCAGCAAAGTCACATGCAGGAGGGTCCTCAAACAGCAATGTAATAATAACCAAACAATCTGTTTTATTGCCATTGATTAAAGGATGTCAGGTCACAGAAGACTGCCCTCCTCTTCAAACAGTGCAGTGGAGCCATTTAGGTCCACTGAGAATGCAGAATGAGCCCATTGTCTGAGCCCACTGTGAACAGTTCCCTTATACAATGAGATGGACGATGACCTCACGATCTACCTTGTTGTGACCTTGCACCTTATTGCACTGCACTTTCTCTGTAGCTGTGACACTTTACTCTGTACTGGTATTGTTTTTACCTGTACTACATCAATGCACTCTGTACTAACTCATTGTAATTGCACTGTGTAATGAATTGACCTGCACGATCAGTTTGTAAAACAAGCTTTTTCACTGTACCTCGATACAAGTGACAATAATAAACCAAAACCAATACCAATACCAAGAAGGATTCTTCCAACAGGGAAGCCCTCCTTGGTACTGAAGAGTCAGCTTAGATCAGACACTTAGTATTCTGAAATAGCAACTGACTGAGAGACAAAAGGGTTTCAAAGGCTAGGCCAGGACTGGCATTTTAGAAAAGGAACATTCTTTTTGATAGGTCATTACCGATATATAGCGTAGCCAACAATTAAAGTGAACCAATCTTGGTTTTATGGTTTTAAAACTACCTTACAACTATCATGTTTGCATCCATTTAAACTGCTTCCCAGTGACTTTTGCAATTTAATCTTTTTCTGTTTCTTTCATTACTAGTTTAATCTGTGGCCAGTGTAAAGAGGGGAGGGGGTGGTAGTGGTATGACCCCTCAGGCCTTCATTACTTAAAATTTGGCATGGATTTATTTTCCAGAAATCAGTTATGATAAAGCTGATTTCAGCCTGTGCTAAGGTCTGATATCATTTTTTGCCTTCCAAGTTTCTCACCTTCTTTACCAGAGATGCAGAAGGTTACCCCTGACCAGGTGACTTTTCTCCCTGCATGAGGAATAGAATTGAACACTGTAGATACTGCTCCAGTGCAGACATCAAACCCAGACTAGCCCGTCTCCACATAGTCTCCACATACTATATATCCATCCATCTATTCTTTAGATGTGCCTGGGCCCTTAGATCAGTTACGGCAAACAAAGTCAGTTTTCCTATCGCATCCTAACTCATGACACGCCCAGAACCAGATGCAGATTCCACTGATCAGTTTGGCTCAATACCCATGTGGATGGAGAGTTTGTCCAGTGAGTATCAGGGAAGCAGTGAAACAATGAGCAATTGCAGCCAGCTCCCTTATAATATCCTGGCTCATGATACTTCACAGTAATGATCCCGCTTTGTCAGTATCTGTTTCATGAATTCAAAATGGACCGGCTGATATTTTAGCAGTCTGCACATTCAGCCAGTGAACATAAAATCTTTTGGCTGATTACTCCTGTAGGATTTTTCGGGAGTCTTCTATTATGAGTAAGCTTTGGTTGTGATCTGATTTATATCACTTTGTTGGAATTTCATCCATTTGCAAATTTTAGGGGAACCAACAAATTTTATGTTCTTGAAGTTTTATTCTAGACACTTTTGTTCTTAACTTAGTATTTTCAACTACGTTAAGTAGTGAGCCACCCCAATAAACCAGAATACAGCTTGGGCTGCCCAATAGTTGGCTAATTTAGAATGTGTCCAGGGATCAACTGGAAAACCACAGTTATTATATTTGACTCTTTGACTTTGGAAGGTAAGAGAATAAACAATGTTTTGCACCTGACTTAAAACTATAAGTTGTGAATCAAATTCACTAATCTGTAAATTGACAAATAGTAGACCATAAACTGACAGTGCTTAGCCCTTTCTTGATTGGTAAATTATCTCTCCTTTGAGAAAGTAATGAATGAATTATACTGACCATTCTAAACTTTAAGGTGATCTAGAGCTGCTATTTTGAATATTAATTTTGTTTGAAGCAATCTCTGCAGCCTTTTTGTTTTATTAAAAGAATAACCAGATGGTATAACCAGAGTTAAGTTAATTTCAGTGTCTCTCCTGCATTAAAAAAGAACAATATTCAAACAAACCCCACTGGAAGCTGTATTTGAATTGAATGTCTTCCCATGTCCGTAGGGATATGTCCTAGAAAAGGCCTAATTTTTTCCCATTCAATTTCAGGTGGATATGAGGTGAGAAGAGTGACAAATTCCTCCCAAGTTTTTCCAGTCATTTCTTTATTAATAGGATAATGGAGCTAGATGCTATTGTTAAGATCCATGCCTTAATATCACATGAGATGCTTTTTATTTAATTTCTCATGTGACATAGGGATTGTTAGAAAGGCCAGCATTCATCGTGCATCCATAATAGCCCTTGAAAAGTGAGTTGCCTATTTGAACTATTCTAGTCTATCAAGTGAAGAAGCCCCCCTAGGTACTGTGGGAAGGGAGTTCTGGGACATTCATCTGGTGATGATAGTGATATATTTTCATGTCAGGATGGTGTTTAAATTTGAAGAGAACTTAGAAGTGGTAATGTTCCCATGAATCTACTGTTGTCAAAATCAAAGTCACGTCTATTGTCATATACACAAGTACATGCATGCACAGGTGCAATGAAAAGCTTATTTGCAGCAGCATCACAGGCACATAGCATCAGATAAGCAGCATTCACAAATAAAACATAAATTAAACATAAATTGTACACAATTTTTACAAGAAAAAAACACAATTATTGCTGTCCTTGTATGTGAATTAAATGTCATGGGTTTGTGACATGGTGTTAATGGAGCCACAGACTGCTAATGCTAATGAGCCCTAACTCTATCAATTTGCCCATTGTACATTGTTGAAAGCTTTGGAGTATCAAGACAAGAGATACTTACTGCTCTGATAGCCACAGTATGTAGGTAGCAGTTCGATTTTCTCTTGCTAGAGATGTTCAATGCTCGGCACTTGATCATCTTGTGGAAGAAATGTTACGTATGACTTGGGAGTCCAGACACCACGGGAACTGCAGCAGTAGAAGAACAATGTCCCATACCAGCAAATCAGGGACATCAAGGTGGCCTTGCCAGCATTCCCAAAGGAAAGAACATAAGGAATGGGCAAAAGCACAGGCCATTTGACCCTCAGCCCCTCACTTGGTTGGAACAAATCTGGAAAAATACCCTTGCATTGCATCAGTATTTTCAGGACCAATTGTTCATGTTTATCTTGATACATTGAAAGTATAACAGAAGGGTGTCTGTAAACACCGAGACTCATTGAGCAAGGGCAAATTGTTATCCTATGATCTATGTTCACTTTTGAGGAATACAGATACCACAGGGGTCTAATTTGCAGAAGGATAAACACAGCATTTGGTAAACTATCACTTTAAAAGCATTAAGTTCTTGCCTGTCTTGTCTAGTAGTTGTATGATGAAATGCAAAGTACTGAGTATGGTTGGTAAATAAACCACTCAACATTGATAAATTCCAAAAGAGAAATGTAGGATAAAAATCTTTGGATGCAGTTTGACAGTTGCCTGAAGTTCACCCTGTTGTCTGTCTGACATCCAAGTTGGACAATTACCATTAGAATCTTCTATTATGGTTACTAACTTTGCCTAGAAATACCCCACTTGACTCCAATCTCACTCTCCATCTGCCCCCAACTCCTGCTGTCATACCACCCTTATCACAGCAATTGAAAACCTTGCCCTCTGATTAGCTGATTCCTACTTCAGTCAAATATTCTTCTCTCCCTTGTCTCATGTGTTACTTTATGGGTCTGGTTTATCTTCTGCCCCAGTTGCTCACTGTATTAGATGGGTGGTTAATCTTTAACTCCTGAAAACTCAAAGGGAGCTGGCATCCTTTCTTTCCGGTAGGGTTTTGAAGGTCCTGATCAATCTTATTGAATGGAAAATCCATTCTCCACCTGAATTCACAACATGATCTGAAATGGTCTGTATCAGAACAGCTAAAACTAATGACTGGAAATTCCTATCAAGCACGTCCCTGAATTCCTGCTGGACAAGGTTTTATATGGGGAGCAAAACCGGCAAAATGTACTGTTTCCTGAATGACAGCCCCTTGCCCGATTCCACAAGTACAAATTTCCTGAATTGATCTTAAATGATGTGAACTTAAGGACATTATAAAGCACAAAATACGCAACAAATCTGTTCCTCTCATAGATGATGTTCAGACTCAACCGGACATATTTAATCACCTCAGGAAAAATGCTGTCCCACAAATCTGACCTCTAACTATTGCACTATCACTTGCTTCATTCACTTGACATCTTATGTCAAATCTGATACTGCTGGTTCTTTTCCCCTGAAGCCTAACTGGAATATGCTAATTAAGATCAGCAAGCAATACCAGAAATGTCAAAAATCAGCAATGTTTAAATGTATTATTTATATATTAGTGAATAATAAATTTCTATGTATATATAGATGAGTGTTATGTATTATAAATGTAATATATACTCCAATATTACAATATGGATTGCACTTTGAAAATATATCATAGAGTCACAGAGTTATACAGCATGGAGACAGGTTCTTTGGCCCACCAGGTCTGCACTAGCTATCAAACATCCATTTACATTAATCCAACACTAATCCCATTTATTTTCTCTATTTTCCCATTAACTCCCCCCAGACCCTATCACTCACCTACATACAAGGGGCAACTTACAGCAGCCAATTAATCTACTAACCAACATGTCTTTGGGATATAGGAGGAAACCAGAACACCCCGAGGAAACCCATGCAGTCGCAGGGAGAACGTGCAAACTCCACTCTGACAGGAACATCAGTCAGAATTGAACCCAGGTCGCTGGACTGTGAGGCAACAGCTCTGGTAGTGTGCCAATGTGCCACCCCCATCATTAGCCATAAAGTATATTGCAATATCCTAAAAGAGGTTTGACAGGCACTATATAAGTATAAGTCTTCCTTTCGTCACATGAAAGCTAAATAATGCCCTGAAATTATCTTTCATCTTGCAGATGTGTTTTGTTGCTTGCAGAATGAATGCCTTGTAACCACACTACCCAGCCCCAAAAGATAACAAAATTGGCTGCAGTCTAGCATGCGACAGCGATAGTGTACTTTCTACACAAAAAGATGCTTTAAATTGTGACCTGCATGGGTCCCAATGGGAACACTCCTAATTTATCACCATTGCAATTTGGTGAGCTGCAATCAAAGGAGGACATTGGCCATAAAGCACACTCCTCCTGACAGCCAGATAAGAGAGAGAGTGCAGGGAGAGTGCATTGTGACTCTGAGACAGATATTGAAGCACTGCTGAACAAGATACAACCAGGAGAAAGCACTGAACAATGGTTTAAAAAATATCATGGCAATATCACCAGGTGAATTTTGCTGCTGGTCTTTAATATTGGCCTATGCGCACACACACACAGAGGCACCAAGGCACACACACACTACCACCCACAGTGCCACATTGTTACTCAGACACAACAACCCTGCCCCCTCATCTGCCCCCTATTATTGCCACATCAAGCAAGCCTTTAAACATCATAAAAAGGCTATCTTCCTTTGAGGCAGAAATTGGCAAGGAAAAAAAAGAGAAAAGCAAATAAACTGGAAATCTGAAATAAAAACCAAAAATGCTAGAAATACTGGATCAGGCAGCATCTGTGGAGAGAGAAGCAGACTTAATGTTTCAAGTTGATGACCTTTCATCAGGACCTAACCAGAGGTACCTACTTCAATGACACAATTGTCTCAATTTCACAAAGAAAAACCCAGCACTATGCTATCTAATTTCAAAGAATCTGTTTTCCTATGTCAATTTTGTATTTACGTTGCATATTTAGTGCAGTAACCTGACTCTCACAAGAAGTAGTATGATATTTTTCTGGAGACTATAATCTCAGATCATTTCCCTCGTATGGAAGCTGTGAAACCAATGCTTGAAAATCTATTGAAATCTACTTGATGAAAACCTTATTATTCAGAGAGGTAGAGAGCCCACCTCCACATGCTTTAAATTTTGACTACTGCATGAGGGATTCTTTGCTTGTTTGCCAGAACAATATGATGTGCAGGATTCTTGGAGGGCTAACTCTGGCTCAGTTGAAAGCACTCTTTTGCTTCTGTGTCAACAGGCTGGATTCAAGTCCCTACTTCTAAGACCTGAATTCTAGTGCAGAACCGAAGGAACGTTGCATTGTTGAAGTTGTTACGTCTCAGATTACATCAGGGCTCTGCCTGCTCTCTCAGGTAGATAAAATAGATTCCCGAACACCATTTTGAAGGACAGTGCAATTACTTCTGGTGTCCTGGCCAGTATTGATCAATCAATATCACCAAAAAAACACATTACTTTTCATTATCTCAATGCTAATTATGAAACATAAACAGTGGAAACCAGTGCTAGCTCTCCCATATTACAGCATTTGAGAACTACTTCTTTCTTTTTCAATCAACCATTTTATTAGTTTTCAAATTAATACAGATTAATACATAACATCAATGTTTGTACATGTGATACAAAGAGATCAGGAGAACAATCACGGCATAGATAATCATAAAGAACAATAAAATATAAAAAATCTGTAGATCCAGTGATCTCTTAGTAAATGAATATAATATAAAAGAAAGGAAAGAAAAAGATTTATTATATAAATCAAAAAAGAAAGAAAAAAAAAACAAATCAATAAGAAAAATTATAAACAATATATCAAACCAAACGAAGCTAAACAGAAAAATTTCAAAAAAAAACAAACAAAAAAAAAGACTGGACTAAAATTTCTCAGTAGAAACAGAACAATATTATGTCATCAGCTCCACTCCTCTGAGACAACTACTTCATTGTCTACAAATTCTTTTGGGAACTCCAGATTTTGTAAAAAGGTGCTATAGAAATGCAATATTTTTCCCCAGAATGATGTATGTTTGTCCAGAGCCTGAACAGTAGCTGTCAGTGGAGACCCCACAGACTATTGTAGAAATGCTGCTCCTGTCAGTGTAGGAATTCTAATGCTTTGTAAGTGACATCATAGTGCCTTTCTACTAACTTTATCTGTGTGCATGAATAAGGAGTAGGTGATAATAGAATTCTTAGTGTGCTCTGTTTAAATTCCATTTGTCAAACATAATCTTTTCAGAGCAGATAATTATACAAGAATAATCCAATAGCTTCTCTGATTAAAAATGTATCTACCTTGTGTTATTGATATACATAGACTGGAGTCCATTCTTATTGCTGTCTCTGGGAATTGAAACAAAGTTTGTTATGGTCATGGGCAAATTTGAGAATGGCGATCTTCTTGACATTGTGAGGGACCTGGGTGGATTTTATGTTGTACAAGAGATACCATGGTACTGTATATCAGAGTGTAGGAGTGAGAGGGGAAACATACCTTCTGCTCATGAGAATTCAAAGAGTAATCCTTTCATAAACCAGTTAGCTTTTGTCAGGATGCTGCTCTCAGAATATCATTGAAACATGTGCTTAGAATTTCCAATTTATGTGTATTGTATTTCTTCACTGAAATATTACAGTGAAACAATTCCACAATCTTTCTCCCCAGGAATTTCACTAAGATAGACTGAGCAAGGTTTTCATCATCATTATGAGTAGCTGATATCGTAAGGCCTATTGAATTTTTAAAAGCTCATTTATCTATTGCCTTAGGTCTAAACATGGGTCAGAAATAGTAATATGCATTATGGCTTCCAGTTCCACAGATTTATGTGTACTTGCATCTTGGTTAGTTTTACAAGTCAAAGTTCCCAGATTGACCACTTTCTGTTTGCTTGAATCATCCAGCTCATGGTACAAGTTGTGCTCAGCTGCTCCTGCACACTGATCGAATTTTTAAGAGAAGTTGATGCAGAAAATTCTACACAAGCAGCATCATATAAAAAGTGACTGATCATAGCTGGAGCAACTTAATAATCATTATTCACTTCTGTTGGGTAATGTTGGGTATGAAAACTGTTATTTTAACTTTCTGTCACAGATCCTGGCAACCCTGCTTTGCATCTATGATATTTATGTTTTTAGTTCAGATTTGCAACATTTACCACATATTAATCCAGAAATGCTACTTAAGTATGATTACAAGCTGCTGGGTGTTCAGATGCTGTGTATTAAAAGTAGATATGTAAAGGAAAGCTTTAGGCCTTTTTTACAATAAATAGGGACCATGAAGATTGCAGTTTAGTTAAATAGTTTCTAACGAATGCATCTTGTTTTCCAGTTCAAGCATACGGCCAGAATGAATGAAGTTATCAGATGTATTTTTTCTAGGAAAGAGACCATTCCTCTTCATGATGGATCCATTTATTACCTTTATCTTGTCATTACTTATTCAGGATTATATAGTGTCAAAAATAGGCAGTGAGTAATGTGGTCATGGTGTTTACTGATAAAAACATGTTTAAGATAATATCCTACCTCTCTACTGGTCAACAATGTGAAGAATATTAACAGCAGATGAAAACATCCACTTCAATGCTTGCTGCAAGGTGAATTAAGACTGAATAAAGCTGTTTCTGTTTCCTTTCTTTCTGTGGATATAATATTGAGTTGCCTTTATATTTTTCAAGCATTGGCAACTGGGAAAGGAAGAGCTTATCAGGAAAAGAAATAGACGTCCATCTCACTTACAATTTGAATCTATTACATTTTGACTGCAATCCAGGCAGTTATATGACTTTTAATCATAAAAAAACAAGATTCTTGCTTTACTCTTTTGTTTTGAAAAATATATGTTTCATTTTGTCTCTCCCTGCAGTCTGATATTTTCATTACATTGTTATTTGAATTACTGTATTTGTTTATTTATGTCTGTTAAAAGCCATTTGAGAACTATAGATCTAAAAGCAAATGAAAGTAAATTGCAGATTCCACATTATATTCCCCAATATTAGATTGTGCCCTCCCAACACTGCCATTTGTAAATCACTTCATCATATAGGATGATACAATAGAGAACGAGAAAATTCAATCCATTGTGCCCTTTGAGAGCACTCAAATGAGTTGTATATCCACCCCCTTTCCCTGCACACAGGCAATGTTTTACAAGCAATCATCCAATTCCCTTCTGTAAGTTATTACTGAATTTGTCGTCACCACAGTTTCAAGCATTGCTTCCAAGATCATAACAATGATCTGTGTTAAAGAATAAACATTCTCATTTTGGAGACATAAGAGACTGCAGATGCTGGAATCTGGAGTAACAAACAATCTGCTAGAACTCAGTGGGTTGAGCAGCATCTGTTGGGAGGAAAGGAATTGTCAATGTTTCAGGTTGAAACTCTGCATCAGGACTGCATCTCATCTCATCTTGCTCCTGACTATTTTGCTAATTATCTTAAGATATCCCGGACAATTTGTGCACACACCCTGCAAGAAAACTAACTTGAAATGTTTACTCATTTTATCTTTCATTAGATGCTGCTTGACCTGCTGAGTGATTCCAGCATTTTCTGTTTTTACTTCAGATTACAACCAAAAAAAATCATTAACGGTTTCTAAATTATAATCATGGGCTTTAAAGAATCTCTGCAGAATTTCCGGAGCCTTCTCTAGCTAAAACTCTTTGTTAAAGATCTGCAAAAAATCCAGCTGGAGATCCAAGTAGTTTTTGCTCTGAAACATAAAAGAAAACAAAATTCAGATAGAAGAATTATTGGAATAACTCAGATATTAGGCAGTATGTGAGTGGGGAGCAGATAGCTTCTTGACTTGGATATGAATATTCTACATTGAAATCATTATGAAAAACCTATTCCAACTTTCCTTTAGATTTTTTCCTTTATGCTTTAGTTTACAATTTGGTTGAGGACTAGATTTGTTCTCCCACCATGGATGCTGGAATAGTTTCTTGACCTTATTTAGGCAAAGGGTTAGATTTGTATTCTAAATTGAAGTGAGGAAAGGATAAAGGAGGATGGTCATGATTTTGGAATGCCTTTGTTAATTTTTCATGCGATACTCTTCCAGTATAAAATCAGTGCTTTCCATGTGGACTTCTCACCCACACATTTTCACCCCCAAAATTAGCTCCCTACAATCCATCTTCTAAATGGGATGTTCAAGTAAACTTTGTGCAAATATTGTAGACCACCGAGCAACTGAATAACTGAAGGAGACTAATATTTCATGATTTACATTTCAGAGGCTGAACATTTGTTCAGCTGTACTCCAGAATATATTATTCTAAACCAAAGAGTTGATTGAAAACATCAAGGAAAACAAGAAGTGATTTAAAACTTTGAAATGTGACAGAAATAATCCTATTCTGGTTAAAACAATTCTTCACATTAAACCTCCAATGTTTTGTTTCACTGTGGCCTGTCACAATAATTATACAGAGGAAAAAATAAAATACTGGGGATTGAATTCTAACAATGTCATGGTACAGGGAGTATCAACACTAGCTGATGTTATGTGTTTATGCAAGTACATAAGAATTTCATATCGATCCTCAGAGGTGCCACTACAGAAAGCTGTTTTTTGGAACAGATGTGACACTAGAGGTGTTGAAAATAACCAATGCTATCATGCACTGTAAAAAGAAATGACCAGGATAGAAAAAGACTTTAAGTAACACTTGGCTCTTCAGTTCAATAGGTCCTTCATATGATGTACTGGTAAAATTGTCTCATAGACATTCTTGTTAATTTGAAACATACCTGTTAATTTTGCCTTTCAGCCCATCATGACTATGCTGACGATCAAATACCTATCCATACTAACCCCATTTGCCAGCACTTGGTCCATAGCTTGTTATGCCTTGGTGGCTGAAATGCTTCTCCCGCTGCTTCATAAATGTTGTGAGAGTACCTGCCTCCACCACCTTCTCAGACAGTGTGTTCACAAGATCACAAGATAAGGGAGCAGAAGCAGGCCATTCGGCCCATCGAGTCTGCTCCAAGGAAAGGGAAATAGAAATGAGAAATGGGGAATGGGGGAAGAAGAAGAAAAAAAAACTATTCTAATCCCAATTACCGGTCTTATCCCCATATCCCTTGATATCTTGACTATTTAGATATCTATCTATCTCCTCCTTGAACACCCCCACTGATCTGGCTTCCACTGCTGTACGTGGCAAGGAGTTCCACAAATTCACCACCCTCTGGCTAAAGAAATTTTTCCTCATCTCTGTTTTGAAACTGTACCCTCTAATTCTAAGATTGTGCCCTCTGGTCCTGGACTCACCCACCAAGGGAAACAGCCTAGCCACATTTACTCTGTCCTTTCCTATCAATATTTTAAATGTCGCTATGAGGTCCCCTCTCATTCTTCTGTACTCCAGTGAGTACAGTCCAAGAGCCGACAAACGCTCCTCATACGTAAGCCCTTTCATTCCTGGAATCATCCTCGTAAATCTCCTCTGAACCCTCTCCAACGTCAACACATCCTTCCTAAGATGTGGGGCCCAAAACGGCGCGCAATATTCCAAATGAGGCCTCACTAGTGCCCCGTAGAGCCTCATCAACACTTCCTTACTTTTATACACTATACCTCTCGAAATGAATGCCAACATAGCATTCGCTTTCTTTACCGCCGATCCGACCTGGTGGTTAACCTTTAAGGTATCCTGCACGAGTACCCCCAAGTCCCTTTGTACTTCCGTGCTTTGGATTTTCTCTCCTCCTAGATAATAATCTGCCCGCTTATTTCTGTTTCCAAAGTGTACAACTGCACATTTCCCTACATTGAATCTCATCTGCCATTTCCTTGCCCATTCTCCTAAACTGTCTAGGTCCCTCTGCAACCTTCCTATCTCTTCAATACTCCCTACTCCTCCCCCTATCTTGGTGTCATCCGCAAACTTAGCCACGAAACCATTTATTCCATCATCCAAATCATTAATGTACAAGGTAAAAAGGAGCGGTCCCAACACTGACCCCTGCGGCACACCACTAGTAACCGGTAACCAACCAGAACGAGATCCTTTTATTTCCACTCTTTGCTTCCTGTCAACCATCCAATGCTCCACCCATTCTGTTATCCTACCTGTAATTCCATGACCTCTCATCTTATTAATCAGTCTCTTGTGAGGCACCTTATCAAAGGCCTTTTGAAAGTCTAAATACACAACATCTACCGCCTCTCCCTTATCCACCTTACCTGTGATTTCTCAAAAAACTCCAATAGGTTGGTCAGGCAGGATCTTCCCTTCACAAAACCATGTTGGCTAGGACCTATCCTGCCCTGCGCCTCTAGGTATTCCGTAACCCTGTCTTTGAGGATAGATTCCAATAACTTCCCCACCACTGACGTCAGACTAATAGGTCTGTAATTTCCTTTATGCTGCCTCCCACCTTTCTTATACAAAGGAACTACATTTGCGACCCTCCAGTCCTCCGGAACCACGCCGGAATCTATCAATTTCTGGAAAATAATAGCCAATGCCTCCCCTATCTCTAAAGCCACCTCCTTCAGAACCCGGGGATGCACCTCATCCGGTCCAGGAGACTTATCAGTCTTTAGTCCATTTAGTTTTCCTAGCACCTTCTCCCTAGTAATCTTAACTGAACTCAATTCCATTTCGTGAGACTCCTGACTAACCGGCACATTGCTGATGTCCTCCACGGTGAAGACCGATGCAAAATATTCATTCAATTCCTCTGCCATCTCTCTATCATCCATTATAATAGCTCCTGCACCGTTATCAATTGGTCCTATATCAACCCGTGTCTCTCTTTTACACCTTATGTATTTAAAAAAACTCTTAGTATCCTTTCGAATGTTATCCGCCAACTTCCTTTCATAATTCATCTTTTCTTTCCTAATGACCTTCTTAGTTTCTCTCTGCAGGTTTTTAAAAGCTTCCCAGTCTTCTGTTTTCCCACTAATTTTTGCTTCTTTGTACGCCACCCCTTTTGCTTTTATTTTAGCCTTCACCTCTCTCGTTATCCACATTTGTGCCTTTTTACCATTAAAAACCTTCTTTTTTCTTGGAATATATCTATCCTGCAATTTCCTTATTTCCTGTAGAAATTCCTTCCATTTCTCCTCTGCCGTCCCTCCAGCCAGCTTACTCTTCCAATCAATTAGGGCCAACTCCTCTCTCATACCATTGTAATTTCCTTTGTTCCACTGAAATATCGATACACCAGTTATCAGTTTCTCCTTCTCAAACTTGAAACTGAACTCAATCATATTGTGATCACTGGTTCCCAGTGGTTCCTTTACCTTTAGTTCCCTAATCACCTCCGGTTCATTACACAGCACCCAATCCAAAACAGCCGATCCCCTGGTGGGCTCTTCAACAAGTTGCTCCAGAAAAACGTCCCTTAGACATTCCACAACTCACTCTCCTGAGTACTACCGCCATTCTGGATTTCCCAGTCCACCTTCATGTTAAAATCCCCCATAATTATCTTCACATTGTCACTCTGGCATGTTTTTTCTATCTCAAACTGCAACTTATCGTCCACTTGCTGACTGCTATTAGGGGGCCTATATATGACTGCTACTATTGTCCTTTTACCCTTGCTATTCCTTAGCTCCACCCACAAGGATTCCACCTCCTCTGACCCAATATCCTTCCTTTCTATCGATTTTATATCACTACTAACCATCATGGCCACACCTCCCCCTCTGCCTACCCGCCTATCCTTCCTATACACTGTGTACCCCTGGACATTCAGTTCCCAATCACATCCATCATGAAGCCATGACTCGGTGATTGCCACAATGTCGTATTTATTAACCTGTAGTTGTGCCACTAGGTCATCTACTTTATTCCTAATGCTACGTGCATTTAAATACAGTACGTTTAGTCTGGTATCTGCTATTAATTTTGTTGTACTTCTATTGTTCAGCAGATTATCCTGGCTTTCCACCTGTCTATCCTTCTTACCATCTTCACTACATACTACCTTAGACATGTTCCTATATACCTCATCCCCTATCCTAACATTCTGTATCCTAACATCCTGACTTGTTGTACTTCTATTATTCAGCAAATTATCCTGACTTCTCACCTGCCTGTCCTTCTTGCCATCCTCATTGGACTTGTTTCTATAAACTCCCTCCTTTACCTTAGCATCTTGTAACCTAACATCCTGGTTTCCATCCCCCTGCCAGATCAGTTTAAACCCTCCCCTACAACTAAATCAAACATTCCCGCCAAGGTATTGGAACCTCTGGAGTTTAGGTGCAACCCATCCTTAGCGAATAGGTCATGCCTCCCCCAAAAAAGGTCCCAATTATCCAAAAATCTGAAGCCCTGCCCCCTGCACCAGTCACTCAGCCACGCATTCATCTGCCAGAGCTTTCTATTCTTCCTATCATTGACACGTGGCACAGGTAGTAATCCTGAGATTACTACCCTTGAGGTCCTACTTCTCAACCTTCTCCCCAATGCCTTGTATTCCTCCTTCAGGACCTCTTCTCTTTTTCTACCTATGTCATTGGTACCTACATGTACCAAGACTTCTGGCTGCTCACCCTCTCCCCTCAGAATATTCTGGACCCGGTCCGTGATATCCCGTACCCTGGCACCAGGGAGGCAACACACCATCCGAGACTCATTGTCGCTATCGCAGAATCTGCTATCCGTACCCCTTATTATACAATCCCTAATAACCACTGCATTTCGCTTCCTCCGCTGGACCACAGTACCAGGCACGGTGCCAAGGTCCCGGTTGCTGAGGTCTTCCTCTATCAGGTCATCCTCTCCAACCGAATCTAAAATGAGATATCGGTTTTTGAGGGGGACCGCCACAGAGGTGCTGTCTACAAACTCTTTATAACTCCTATCTATTTCCTGCTCGCTCTCCCTAACCAACCGAAGGTCATCGAGCTGCAGCTCCAGACTCTCAATCCGTTCCTTGAGGAGCCGCATCTCGGTGCACTTTGCGCAGATGTAGTTATCGGGGAGTCTGGTAGTCTCCCAGGGTCCCCACATCTGACACTCCAAACATAAGACCAACCCTAGATGCATCTTGCTGAATACCACTGAGTTCAACAAATAAACTAATAACTTACCCCCTCTCTATTAGTCTCACCTCTTTCCCGCTCTCGCCGAAGCCCGTTGAGCCAAAGCCTAACCCACTCTGCTCCCTCTCACTCCGCTGCCCGCTCCGACGCTGCCCGCTAGATATGTTGGTCTGCTATTTAAATCGCCCGCGCGCTGCCGAGTGACGTCACGTGCCTGCGCAGTCACTCGCCGCTATCCCAAACGCTAGAAGAAAGAAAAAAAAAATCGCTCCTCGTTAATTTCCGGTACTCTCCGCTCTCTGGAAAGAAAAACTGAAGGTAACCCTCCGACTGTTCCAGATTACAGCCACTCTCTGGGTGAAAAACTTAGAATCATGGAGTCATACAGCATGGAAGCAGTCCCTTTGGCCCAACTCGTCCATGCTGACTATGTTGCCCAGCGAGCTAGTCCCATCTGCCCATGTTTGGCCCATTGCCCTCTCCACCTTCCTATCCATGTACTTATCTAGATGGCTTTTAAATGTTGGTAATGTGCCCAGCTCAACACTATTTCTGGCAGCTTGTTCCAAATATGCACCACCCTTTGTGGGAAGAAGCTGCCCTGAGGAAACTTCTTCCTCAGATCTCTTCTATTAACTCCTCAACAGAAACCTATTCTCTCCAGTCTTAGGTAATTCTGCCTTGGACAAAAGCTTCTTACTATCTACCTGATCTACACAATCTATTAGTATTACTAATACATTCATTGGAAGTAACAGGGATGTTAACTAGGCCTTAGCACTTTACTCCTTTTTTTGTGTACTTTATTAGTGTTTCCTTCTGCACTTTTTCCAGGTGGGGTGATGCAATGTCCACAGTAGACTCCTGAATCGATAATTTTGATTCACTTGACAGCTGCGTATGCCAGTTACAGATAACGTGGATCACAGGGAGAAAGTGCTTCTGGTACCTCCTTGAAATATAGGCCATTGTTTGAAGGTTGCACAGTCTGCAGCAATAGAAAGCACTGGTGCTTTTTATTTCACTCTCTTGAATGTGCCAGCACATCCATTATTTTGGTCACAAAGTGGCAAGATTCAATGGAGTACACAATGGCAAAACTGGAACTCTTTGAATTGATTGTTCTGTCTGCTTGGGAGAAGGTGCCTCCTTCTGGGTGGATTTTTATGTCACATAGGAGTGTTGCTATGGGGACCAGCACAGCTAATGCTTTTTGCCAGAATTACATAAAGAGTCATTTTTGGCAGGATGAATGTGCCATCATTTGCTTCACACACAGGAATATCTAATATGTCCACGTAACCCAGCTGTAGTTCGAAAGCCACAGAAATCACAGCCACTGACAAAATACCTGCAGTATTTACTTCATAAGGCCTTATTCTATTGGCTGCTAACAAATGGAAGATTAACAAAAAGGAATTTACTTTCTTTGAATATCATAGAGAGTTTTGGCTTGTGTTCCAAATTCAAGTACATTTGAATAAAATGACCTGGGGAGGGGGAGGAGTTTTCTCCTGTAAATAATGAAGTTGTACAAGCATCCACAGGGCAGAATTATAATTCCTTTGCAAAGTATCGGAAGGAAGTCTTACCATCAGGACATAAGAATTCAGAAGTTTAGGTAGAGGGCTTTTTTTTGTCCTATGAGGTCTTTAGAGAATGAGGGTGTTTATGTTTAGGAACTGAATGACAACTGGACATGACTCAGTTGTGACTTCCTCAGTGACTCACTGTCCGGTTTCAAGGGATAGGTCAGTATTGGAGTTCAGTCAGAAGAGAGAGAGGGCTGAACTTAGGCAATGAGGGAGCTCTTAAAAGTCCTTCAAGGGGTTGCTTATTTTTGATTGTTTTGTTTGTTGAGAGAGGAGTTGTAAGATGCTTTTCAGGGGAGGGAATATAGTTTACACTAAAAGATGTTTATGAAAAAAAGTTTCATGTGGAGCACAAATGCCACCAGTGACTGTGCTAAATGGCCTGTTGCTTTACTGCAAATCCTATGTAACCTCCACACGTTGGTGGGAACCTTCTCCATAGACTGTGGGTGGCTTGGTGTCTGTAGCAATTTGTGTATGTCGGCTTGTGATGGTTCAGGACTGAGATTTTCATTCATTCCAATTGGAATATGTCCCACGTGCATCTTCAGTCAATGTTTGAGGGTGGGCTGTCCGCCCTTTCCCACAGTGCAGAAGCATCTGCTTGTGAGTGCCTTGCAGGTCTCTTCATTCTGCTGCAGCGAGAGTGAGTCGGTGCATTCCTTGTGTAAAGGTTGTCGATAGGCCCTCCCCACTACCAGTACTAACATGTTGGTGTTATAAATTTAAGGTTGTTCTAGATATATGCTCAGCAAATCACATGCCTCTTTACAAAATGACTTCGCTGTGTTTTATTTAGATATATGATATTTTGTCCCAACAATAACCTATATAGTGTCTTTAACACAGTAAAATAAATTCCAAATGCACTTCATAGGAAAGAAGTATTATACCTGCCAGAGGAAGTGGTTGAGGCAGGTACAATAACAATATTTAAAAGACATTTGGATAAGTCCATGGATAGGAGAGGTTTACAGGGATATGGGCTAAACACAGGCAAATGGGACTAGCTTGGTGGGCACCTTGGTCAGCATGGACGAGCTGGGACGAAGGGCCTGTTTCCATGCTGTATTACTGTATTATCTATGATTCTACGTAAAATAAAAAGGTGACGTTGATCCAAATAAGAGATGAGCTGAGGCAGGGGCAGATACATGGGGCAGATTGACTGCAGGTGGGTAAATCAGGACAATAATAACAAAGGCCCAGGTGAACTATAATAGTTACCATTGTCACGGTATCTTTTCCATAGGGGACAGATTCACAGTTTAAGGAGAGAAGGTTAAACTTGTCTCCTTAAATTCTGAGTCATAGAGCCATAATACCCAACAGGAGTCCACTGGGCCACTACGCGTGTGCAAGCTTTTGAAAGAGCTCCTAGTTAGTTCTATCCTCAACCCTCATCAAACCAACCACAGCAAATACCCTGACAATAGATCATTGCTCAGAAACTCTGTTTCCCTCTTGTCAGATGCTGCCCGACCTGATGAGATAGTTTCCAGCATTCTCTGTACAACTTGATCTGTGTTTGTAATTCTTAAGTAAACAAGGACCATTTTTAGGATACCTCATGGCACTTTCACAATTGAACCCAAATCAGCCATGTCCTTATGCATGCAAAATATTCATCTGTCTGGGCAGCGGACTTGTTGTATCTTAAAGAAAGGGACTTGAAGCCGACCTGTTGCAGGAAAGTTGCTGCTCCTGAACTGACTCCCTGGCTCCTAGCTGGACAACAGGTGATCCATTTGGCTCCTTTCCGAGGGTGGCCAGGAAGGCCGCTAATTAAACAGACTCATGGAGTCACAAGAAACTCTGCAGATGCTGGAGTCTGGAGTAATACACAATAAGCGCTGGAAGAACTCAGCAGGTCAGGCACATCTATGGAGGGAAATAAGCAGTTGACGTTTTGGGCTGAGACCCTTCATCAGGACTGGAAAGGAAAAGGCAGAGCCAGAATAAGAAGGTGGGGGGGAGGGGAAGGAGAACACGCGTAAGGCGATAAGGTGAGTTCAGGTGATAGGCAAGTCCAGGTGAGAGGGGGAAGGTAGGTGGGTGGTGGGGGGGGGGGGAAGATGTGATAAGCTGAGAGGTGATAGGTAGAAGAGGCAAAGGGCTGAAGAAGAAGGAATCCAGTTGGAGAGGGCAGTCGACCATGGAATAAAGGATGGAGGAGGGGAGATGAGCAGGTCATCAAGATGGGGGAAGGGGGAAGAAAAAGGGGTGGGGTTACCAGAAGTCAGAGAAATCTGTGTTGAGGCATCAGGTTGGAGACTCCCAAGGCGGAATAATGAGGCATTGTTCCTTCAACCTACATCTGACCTCTACGTGGCAGTAGAGGAGGCCATGACATGTCAGTATTGGAGTGGGATGTGGAATTGAAGTGGGTGGCCACCGGGAGGTCCTGGCTGTTGCTAATTAAACAGACTATTGTGCCTCTGGGTAGCACCTTTCTTGAGAAGTACCTTCTCCTATTTCTCAAATTAATAAAATCATCCAGTTTTAATGAGCAATGATGGCTCAGAGAAAAGAAGTTAAATCAGCATAATCACCCAATCTCCTATCTGGCAGGAGTTAATGATTCTCACTGTCTCTGAGGAGGATGATACAGTGGGAGCACCACTTCGCACACAGACTCTTCCAGATTCTCATGCACATCTTACAAGCTTCCTTACAAGCACAGAAATTCTTTTAACAAAATCTAACTCTAAAGCAAAATTTTAATATATATCACAAGTCTGTTCAGTCTTTGTTGAGGTAGAACCTTTCAGTTTCGATATCATCCAATCTGTGAAGGGAAGATGCGAGGGTGATAAACAGAGGTTATGGCTATCAGGAATAGTTAGACCGACTTGAGTCCTTTTCTCTACAAAATAAAGGTTGAAAGTGACCAAGTGAAATTTCCTTTTAATTTTGATGGAGTCTAGGTTGAAGAAGGGGTATTACCCCTGGGTAACACCAAAACTGGGTTGGTTGTTTCAATGAGTTTCAAATGGTTTGTATGACTTGAATACAAACCAATGTGAACATTGTTGCATTGATGCATTTCAGGCAAAGATAGAAAACAAAGTAATATAGAGAGAGAAATAGAAGGTTATGCTGATTAAGATGAAGTGGAGGGAGAAGAAAGTCTTGTGGAGCTTAAACACACAGAGTCTGGCCAAATTAAATGTCCTGTTTCTGTCTGAAATTCCAGGTTAAATCCTCTTGTGGAAACACATCAATCACAAATTCCAAAATTACAGCTTTATGTCCAGAACCAAAGTGGCTCTAGTGAAATGACAATCACTCCTTAACACCTCAAAATATGTGTAACAAAATAATAAAATACACATTAAAACACAAATAATTGAATCAAATAAATAATAAATAAATGGATTTTCCTTTACCCACCTAATCTGCAAAGTTGGGTATCCCCATTAATGGGGCTCACCACTCCAGCATCAGGTCTCACTGCTACGAGACAGGAGAGGTGGATTTGCCAGTGTAATGCTGGGTAGTTGCACCATGATCAGGCTCTTCCACTAAACTCCAGCAGTGAGGCAGAGTGACAGATGGCTACATGTAAACCTGAGATTGACATACATAGGACCTGTTGAAAAGCAGTGGTTCCCTTTGGAACTGCTGGGCACCACTGCTCAATTTGTCATCATGATTGTTAAAAGGGAGTTGGACAAATATTTGAAACAGAGGGCTTCAAATGCCAGTATACGTCTTTCAAAGTGTGGACAGAGGAGAGAATGACTGTTACCTCTGTCTGTAGATAAATTCTGTGTTACACTTATAATAGAAGTACTTAAATACAGATTTAGAGCACAGAGTGAAACATTTTTTCTTTCCCTAACAGTGGTATATTTCATAAAAAATTTTATTAAAATAGAACTACTCGTCATTCTCAGAGGACTATGCAGAATCCTAGTACAGCTTATAGAGATGTTAAAAGTGATCTATTTTTGAGCAGGATCAGTAGTGTATAATAGAGGATGAGGTTGATTGTGCTTCATCTATCATCCCAAATGAGATGGATACAAATGAAAGCCGATGAGTCTGGTGGAACACTAGAGTGCTCATATAGTAAATAGCACAGATTAAACGCTGCTCCAGCATGCTTCTCAGTGTACTCGCTTTCCGGTTATAAATCTAGAAAGCTGTGCTCATTGGAAAATGCTACCACATTCTTTTAGTCACCAAAGGACTGTGGAAAAACTTCACCTGCTTAAGAGTAATGTGATCCAGTGAACAGTCACTTCCCATCTGTGTTACATATGGACTACAAGCAGGAGGCCCTAGCAAGTGGCACTGGGGAGTTTGGGGTGGGGGTGGGTAGCTGGTGAGAGGTGAGAAAACGTTCCTGCTTTCTGAAGTGACATTGTCCCGAAGAAATTGTAATCCTGGATGGTGGGGGTTGTTGAACTGATGACTCTGGAGGATGGGATTTTCTGAGTGTGTGCTGTGTTCACATAGCCCTTGTCTGCTATGGCGTATATAAGATGGGAAATCCCAGGCCTACTTCCCACCCAGTGACTTTAATGACCAGAGTTTTCCTAAATGCACTTCCAGATGTTGAGATTCCTGATCTGGAATATGCATTTGTAACATCACTTTTTTTCCATCCATTATGTTTACAAAGGCTCTGGACAGAAGCTCCAATTCCCCTCCAAACTATTGCAAGATTCCACACGTTTTTTTGTTAGATCTCTAACCAGACAACAGAAAGGAAAAGACTTGCCTTTACATAATGCCTCTCACATCCCTTTCCAGGATACCCCAAGGCGAGTGCTGAAATTTTTGAAGTACTTTTTTTTAAGTGAACTCACTGTTGTGATGTCCTAAACACCACAACCCGTTTTGTGTACAGCAAGTCCCTTTGATCAGTAAGATGACAACAGCCAGATTATCTGTTAGAGTAAAGTTGGATGAAAAGACAAACAATGGCTTTGGAGGTAACTCACCTGTTCTTCTGTGATATTGTGCCACGAGAACTTCAAGTCGTCAGGTTTATTGTCATTTGCACAAGTAGGGTGAGGTACAGGTACAATAAAAAACTTACTGCAGCAGCAGCACAGGCATGTAGGTTCAGACAACACACAGAGCATAAATTATACATAAATTATACAAGACTTTTCTGCCAAGAAGTTATTGTGTATTCATTTCTGTAAATGCATTTTAATTTGGAGCAAGTTTGAACAAACTGGCAAAAAGTCTGATTGATTATTGCAAGAATTATTACCCCTACTCTCTCCTTATGAATTTGCATACTGGGGAAAGTTGACCCTTCTGTCTCCACAGGCGTGTTTCTGTGCATCAAATAAATGTGTTGGTCTTGGGGAAACCTTTGTTATTAACAGTTAAAAAGCTCCATTTTCAGTAAAGGCCTAGACTCTCTAAAGCAAGACACCTCATGCAATAGCCATGAGTAAGACTTTTCCTAGGTTCCTTTTTTATTTATTCAAGGGATGTGGGTTTCACAGGCTGAGACAGCATTTAATTGTCCATCCCTAATTGCCCTTGAGGAGGTGGTGGTGAGCTGCCTTCTTGAACCGCTGCAGTCCTTGAGGTGTGAGGATATCCACAAACTTGTTAGGGAGGGAGTTCCAAGGTTTTGACCAGAGATGGTGAAGGATTTATTTCCATGATATATTTCCAAGTAAGGATGGTGTGAGGCTTCGAAGGCAACTTTGAGGTGGTGGCGCTCATACCCTTTTGCTGCCCTTGTCCTTCTGTCAGATGTGGGTTTGGAAGGTGCTGTCTAAGGGGATTTGGTGAGTTGCTGCAGTGTATCCTGTAGATGGTCCAACCTGCTGCTACTGTGCATCAGTGGTGGAATGAGTGAATGGTTGTGGTTGGGGTGCACATCAAGCAGGCTGCCATATCCTGTATGGTATCAAGATTCCTGAGTGTTGTTGAAGCTGCACTCATCCAGGCAAGTGGAGAGTATTTCATCACACTCCTGACTTGAGCCTTGTAGATAATGGACAGGCTACTCCAGCTGTGTATATGGCTACTCCAGTTCAGTTTCTGGTCAATGGCAACCCCACCTGGATATTGATAGTGGGGGATTCAGTGATGGTCATGCCAAAGAATGTCAAGGGTGAGAATTGGATTTTGTTTTGTTGGATATTGTCATTGCCTGGCACTTGGGTGGTGTGAATGTTACTTTCCAAGCCTGGATATCATCCTGGTCTTGCTGCCTTTGGATATGGACTGCCTCATTATCTAAGGAGTTATGAATGGTGTTGAACATTGTGCAAGCATCAGCGAACATCCCTACTTCTTATCTTATAATTAAAGGAAGGGCATTGATGAAGCAGCTGCAGACACTTGGGCCTAGGACACTACCCTGAGGAACTCCTGCAAAGATGTCCTCTGGCTGAGATGATTGATCTCCAACACCACAACCATCTTCCCTTGTGCTGGGTATGATTCCAACCAATGGAGGGTTTTCCCCCTGATTCCCATTGACTCCAGTTTAGCCAAGGCTCCTTGAAGCCATACTCAATCAAATGTAGCCTTGATGCCAAGGGCAGTGACTCTCACTTTCCCTCTGGAGATCAGCTCCTTTGATCATGTTTGGGCCATCACTGTAATGAGGTCAGGAGCTGAGTGACTGTGGCAAAACCCAAACTTTTGCCCAAAAATTGTTTGCACCATTACTTGCTGGGCATCAGTAATCATTGGAACCAGCGATATATCTTGTTAACCAAACTCCATTTAAAGATGAAGAAATAATCAGGAACAACCGAAGATAATATTTGGTATTGGTATTGGTTTATTATTGTCACTTGTACCGAGGTACAGTGAAAAGCTTGTCTTACAAACTGATCGTACGGGTCAATTCATTACATGGTGCAGTTACATTGAGTTAGTACAGAGTGCATTGAAGTAGTACAGGTAAAAACAATAACAGTACAGAGTAAAGTGTCACAGCTACAGAGAAAGTGCAGTGCAATAAGGTGCAAGGTCACAACAAGATAGATCGTGATGTCATAGTCCATCTCAGTGTATAAGGGAACCATTCAATAGTCTTATCACAGTGGGGTAGAAGCTGTCCTTAAGTCTAGTGGTATGTGCCCTCAGGCTCCTGTATCTTCTACCTGATGGAAGAAGAGAGAAGAGAGAATGTCCTGGGTGGGTGGGGTCTTTGACTATGCTGGCTGCTACACCAAGACAACAAAAGGTAAAGACAGAGTCCAAGGAGGGGAGGCTGGTGTCCGTGATGTGCTGGGCTGTGTCCACAACTCTCTGCAGCTTCTTGCGGTCCTGGGTGGAGCAGTTGCCGTACCAAGCCGTGATACATCCAGATAGGATGGTTTCTATGGTGCATCGGTAAAAGCTGGTGAGAGTCAAAGGGGACAAATCAAATTTCTTTAGCCTCCTGAGGACGTAGAGGCGCTGGTGCTGGTGAGCTTTCTTGGCCGTGGCATCTACGTGATTTGACCAGGACAGGCTGTTGGTGATGTTCACTCACAGAAACTTGAGCTCTCAACCCTCTCGTCCTCAGCACCATTGATGTAAACAGGTGCATGTACACCGCTCCCTGGAGGAAATGACAAAAGAGGGATAGAAAATGTGAGAACATAAAACAAGCTCAAATTTAATTTAAAATAAGATTTTTGACAGTGATTGTCACTCAAGTTATTGTCACTGCACTGTTCCCTTTGTGGGCTCGTGAGGTGGATTTGCATTGCACTAACAAATATCACATTTTTTTACAAAGGTGCTTAGTTACATTTCTGTGGTAAGTTCAATGGGGAATTAATATGCATATCCAGGATATTCTTACCAATTTGAGGGAGGGTAGGGTTGAAATGTAGTTTGTGCTAACAACAGAGTTGTGTCCGTCAATCAGCACCTTTGACAGGTAGGAGCTGGAATACTCACAGTCTACCACCAGATCTCTGAATTTGTTGGTCAATTTGCCCATTAATTAAGGTTTTCATCTTCAACACACCCATATTTTTTGAGCAAGATCTGAAGACTCTTTTATCAAGACCACAAGTTTGTAACCAGTTTGCATGGTACTTCTATAAGTACTGTAAAATACTAACATAAAAAATGGAAATTTAGCATCCTCCTCTGCAGATCTATGCAATGTGGTCCTTGCTTCTGTCAATATTCACACATCCTTCCCTCTAGCCTCTGGGAACAGGCCTTTTGCTAACATGCCAGCAGCCATTCAACCATGGAAGGCAACACGCTCAAGATTGATTTTGTTTTGACCTGATGCCATCATTCAGTCTTTCAAACCTGTGTAATTGGATAAAACTCAAAGTAGGGAACTTGCCCATCCCCATAGCTTACATCATTAGGACCATCATCATAATCATCAATACAGCCTGACAGTCTATAATAACAAAAATCTATGTATTATTTCAACATTTAGTTCTGGCCCCTTAATGAATGTCTCACTCAGAGTCTTCTGTTAACCAGCAGGAGCCAATTAACACTGAATTAAACCCAAACCAGCAAATGAATCCTCACATTACATTTTGCTCTCTGCAATTTTCTAATCAGTGTTAAGTTAGCATAACAATCACCTGTGCTGATAATATCCATCCTTCAACGAACTGCCTGGAGTTGCTGATTTCCCAAATCACCAGTCTCTGCCCCAGGTGGCAGAAGAGAGAATGCATTTCTATTGTGAACCAGATTAAAACTGGTGAGTTTTAAACCTTAACTGAGCTGTATTTGTGGTACTGTTGCCCTATCACTTATGTCTTAATTAAGCTGTTTCTGGTTTGTACAAATTAACCTTACAGTCAAATTTTCATATTTACCAACAACTATGCATTTACATGGTGTCTGTAACATAATAAAATATTCCAGGTCACTGACTGACAGCACTTGAATAGCCAGCCTTTGAATCAAATGTTTATCATGCCTATTAACTGGCTTTCACAATCTATGAGCAACCCACTTTAATGATTCAGGCATGTTTTCCATATTCTTTATGATTGTAAATTTCTAGTTGCCACTGTGCATGTGAGGGTGTGATTAATTATATTCATGAGATTGTAAATGTATGTGTGTGTGTGTGTTTGTGCTTGTGAATTGAAGGATAGAGGGCTTTATTTAATGTTTCCTCAATGACAGACTACGTAACTAATAGTGATTCCAATACTTTTTCAAAAGCATTCTAAAATATACATAATTTGGAAACAAAATTTCCTGATTGTTAAGCATTTCTTACCTAGAGCACATTGAATTGAATTCTGCTCATTTGGAGGGAACAATTCCTCTGTGTGTATCCTGCAGTGTTACGATAAATCTTTTTTTTAATAAACACACATAGTGCACAGAGGAAATTCTCCATGGCTGAAAACTGCAGTTACTGGTCAGTTATACCAAATAGTTGTATTGATGTGAAGCAGAAACTGTGTGCTGTAATTATGCTGTAGAATCACCCAGAGTGAATTTAACAAAATTTGGCAGGTTTGAGACATAGAGAAAAGGATTCTCCTCCAAATAAGAATTTTATCTCGCCTTATAACTGCAGCCCAGTGTGAAGTGAAAAGGTTCCCAGCTGGCTCACTGAAAGTGATTTATTTTTTTGCGTGGTGGTAGTAGCAAACAGGCAGCCCTGATTGTTATTATTTGAGCATTAACAGGCAAACTCCTGAATATCATTGTGTGATTGAGGCACATATTTTAAATGAACCAGCTGTTGATTTGAGTTCTTTAATTGATCTATCTACCTACATCCAGCAGTAAAATACATATGGATGGTATTCCTTTGAAACTCTGAAGGTAATTTTTTGAAAATCTGCCTGATTTAGTTCAGCTGTAGTACAGTGGTATTAAGTTTCCTGTTTGTAAAGCAATGACTTCTCAGTCATACATGAAAGTATAGTGTTTAGCTAATCAGTGCATTACATTTTACTCCAACTAATTGACACTGAAATGTTTTATGGTTAAAAGACCCAGAAATGAATGGACCTAGACCTTGAATTTGATTTTTATCATAATTAGGCCAATTTATGCATAGTTATGGTGACAGCAGCTACAATGCATGATTTAATGAGATGTCATGTAATTTATATTATTCCACAATAACAGCTCATTGCTCTCTGAATCTTGTATGCAGCATGATGAACATAAGGCATACATGTTACCTCACACAGCAATTAAGAAAAAATAATATTCAAGCACACTTTTTAACTCATTAACTTAGTGTTAATTTAACATTTAAGAATGAGATTGTCCTAATAGTAATCTCCTGAGTCAACAATCACTGCTGCACTGGTTTGGGGTTGGAACAGTCTCCTGGCATTGTTGTATCAGAAAATCATGATTCATATTAATTAATGTTGCTGAGAAAGGCTATTTGGTTCATTTATTCCATGCTGGTCAAACAACAATGATTTACATTATTCCTACTCACAGGCTTTTGGTCCATAGTCTAGTAAACTCTGAGACATCATGTGCATATCCAAATACTTTTTAAGTGAGATTCTGCCCCCAATACCCCATAGTCAGTGAGTAACAGACCCAACTCTTTGATTGAAAAACAATTTTTCCTCAACCCTTTCCTCCTTTAAGTCTTTCCCTCCAGGTTAATGACTTCTCTGCTAAAGGAAACTGGTTCACTCTATTTTGGTCTCTCTTAATTGTATATACTTTAATTACATCCCCTCTCAGTCTTTTCTTTGGAATCAAAACAAGCCCAACTTAGCCAGTATCTCCTCATAACCAAACCTCTTCCTGGGAATCTCCCTGTTGATATCCCTTCCTGTAAAAATAATGATCAAAGCTGAGGTCAGTACCTCAACTATGGCCTTAATAATGTTTTGCACATTCTGGCATTCTCCCTGTCCTATATCTCCGCCAATAAAAGCAAGTATCCAATATGCATTCATAACCACATTACTTGCTTTCAGGGATCCATGGATATGACCTGCCTACCATTTATTGGAAATTACCTTACCTTGTTTGACCTCACTGAAAATTTTCTCCCACTTTGCCTAACTGAAATCCATTTGCCACTTTTCTGTCCACCTGAATTTTGGCTTGATACCTAACCAGGAGACAAGAACATGTAAGTGGCTTCAACCGCCTGGTCAGTTCTCCCAGTTTCCCTTGGCTTTCTCATTTGGTTTACATGAGACAACCAAAACCAAGAATTCACCATCAGGAAAGGAGTGGGTGGAATATACTCTGGTGTCCCACTACACTTCCACTCTGTGTCTCAGAGTTTGATAAAATAGTATCTCACCACCCTGGTGTAGGATCTTCTATAACTGAGTCTTACAATTCATGTATGAAATAGGAATTTCTTGTGTGGAATGTCTATTTAATGTCAAGTGGTTCTGAATCTTTGGGTTTTGTGTTAGGTGATGAAGAAATGTTGGACTAGCCCTGGAGATGCCGAAGAGACGAGACATCCTCGCAATTGTATTGATTGTTTTACCATGGACTCTGCTTATTACCGTCTGGCACCAGAACACCGTTTCACCGCTGCTGACACTGCGAAAAGGTAAATGATGACTTGACTGAAATGGACAAAACTATTTTAAACTGATGCTTAAAAGAAATACAGAGTGCGATTTTCCACACTGACCTACAAATGTAACAATCTTAGATGCTGAGAAATCCGAGCCCAGACATTTGGTAAGGAAATCAACTAATGCCTTGTATGCATTTCACTATCACCATTTTAAAGAAGGCTTGTTTAAAAATAGCAGCTATGTCTAAAATGGACATAGCAGCCCGCATGATAGGCACCCCATCCATAAGCATTCACTCACTCCACCACCAACGCACAGTAACAGCAGTTTGTACCATCTACAGGACGCACTGCAGCAACTCACCAGGACTCCTTAGACGGCACCTTCCAAACCCACCACCTCTACCGGCCAGAAGGACAAGGGCAGCAAAAGAATGGGGACACCACCACCTTCTCAAGGACAAGTAGGGATGGGCAATTAAATGCTGGCTCAACCTGCAAAGTCCACGTCCCTTGAATGAATGAAAACGATATTCTACAAACACCCGTGGTTTAAGTAGAGTCTGGAAAATGTACCTGCCAAATAGCAAACAGAGTAACCACATCATTTCTAGGCAGCTGAAAGGTCAATAATTTTATTTCACATGAAAGCTTTAATGTAACTTCAATGCACTGAAATGATTAAAGAAAATCCAATAGATTTTATGGAAATATTTTGTTTTGCATAAACATCTGTCAATTGTTTTTTTATTTATTTCTTAAACATAACCTAATGAATACTCTTTTTATTTATTGCCTGACCAATGATAAGCATAGAGAGGGAAAAGAGGTGACATTCCAGCAAAATAATACCTGATTTTCCTTCCATTTAAATTAATAAAATTAATTTATTAATTCATGTCTGACTCATTCCCCTCTTTCTACTTCATCCAGGATGTGAGAACAATGAAAGTATTAGATAAATAATAGATTAGTAAAAGGATACATTTGGAATAGAGGAACAGCATTCAGCTGCTTAATCTCTCTGTTATTAGATGACTGATTAGTGACCCAGCTCGAAGCTCCTTCCCCATATCCCAAAATACTTCTGGTTATTAAAGGTCCATCAATCCTTGTTTAAAGTCAAGTTTTGACTGAGCATCAATTAACATTTCTGAAAGAACATTTTAAGTTTCTACCACTTCTGCAAGTCAGATGTAAAGCTTAACTAACTGTTAGGTTGTTGGCTCCTCAGACTGAATTCCCTGCCCAGTGGAAGTAGGTTTTTTTTTTCTGTCTCTCTCCACAATATCACTTGCCTTCAGTTCAGAGATTTACATGAGTATAAAATTAACACCCAGTTCTGCCCTGATCATGGCCAATTCAATCCCAAGTAATAATAACATTTTCCAGACTCTACTTAAACCACAGGTGTTAGTAGAATATCGTTCCTGGCACTGACACCAAATCAAACTTGATGTCCATGTCCGCAAAAGACATTCCAAGCCTAACCAAGGCACAGAGGGAGACTTGAAACTGATAACTGCAGCCCAAAGCACTTAGAGTGTTCCCCATCCACTCCCTTGCCAGATTTCACACCCTGCCACTGACACCACATCAAACTTGAAATCAACACCCAAAAATGACCTTCCCATCCTGGGTTAAGTTCCTTACCTGTCCCCATAAAAACATAAGAAATAGAAGCAGGAAGTGAGCCATTTAACCTGCTGTGCCTGCTCTGCCGTACAATAAGATCATGCTGATTTTTACATTAACACCACTTTCCTATGGTAACCCCATATTGATATCCAAACATTTATCGATTTTTGTCTTGAATGTACTCGGTGACTGACTTTCTACAGCCCTCTTGGGTAGAGAATTCCAAAGAATCACTCCCATCTGATTTGAAGAAATTTCTGCTCATCTCTTGACAGTTCTAGGCACCCCAAGCAGTAGAAGCATTATCCCTGCATCAACCCAAGAGAGATTTATAGACTTAACTTAGGTCACTTCTCATTCTTCTGCACTTCAGTCAACTAAATCTCATGCCCAAGAATCAATCTCATGAACCTTCCCTCTGTTGCAAATTTATCTTTCCTTGGGTGAAGAGACCAGACCCATACACAATATTCCAAGTATGGGCTCACTAGGACTCTCTATAATTATAAAAAGACATCCTTAGTCCCTGGCTGAGTGTCTATCTAACAGAACCACCATCTGCCAACACCAAGTCGCGCTGATCTGGATGATACAGTGACCTTTGCCAGCTCAGCTCAGCCTGATCTGAACACACATATTTCGACAAAAATTGTACCCTGAGGATCAAGTTGCTAGACTGTAACTCAGATTACTCTCTCAATTCTGTTCCAGGGAATATAACCTTATTTTGTGTAATCTTTCCTCATAATTTAACTCTTGGAGTCTAGGCATCAGCCTGAAATTAATTTGGTACTCTGTCTAATCTTAAAATATCCTTTTCAAGGTGCTGTGCCCAGAAGTGCTCACTGCTCTCCAGGTATGGTCTATCCAGGGCTTTGTAAAGTAATAGCGTAATGTAAATTATAATATTGCAATCATGTTCTACTCCAATATTCTAAATTTTATACTAAGCTTTTTTGACCTTTTTGTATCTGTCTGTGACATTAAGTGATTTAAAGATATTTATCCATTTTTTAAGAATCTGGTTGTCACTGGGAAAGCCAGCATTTATTATCCATCCCTAATTGCCCTTGAGTAGGAGGTGGGGAGCTGCCTTCTTGAACTACTGCAGTCCTTCTGGTGATGTGCTCCCACAGTGCTGTTCAGTAGGGAGTTCTAGGACTTGGACCCTGTGATGATGAAGGACCAGTGAAACAGTTCCAAAGTTGGGTGGCGTCTGACTTAGATGGGAACCCATGGATGGTGGTTTTCCCTTGTGCTTACTGCTCTTGTCCTTAGTAGAAGGTTCTGTGGATATTGGAAGTACTGCAGGAGTAACCTAGGCAAGTGACTGTAGGACATGTTGTAGATGCTGCCACTGTGCATCAGTGGTATAAGAGTGAATGTTTAGGGTAGTGGATGGGGGTGCCAATGAATTGAGCTGCTTTGTGGTAGATGGCATCAAACTTCCTGAAAGTAATTGGAGCTGAACTTCACTTTTCAAGTTGAGAGTTTTCCATTACAGTCCCAAATTGCACCTTCCTGTTGGTGGAAAAGGATTTCAGGTGTCGGGAAGTGAGTTATTTGTCACAGGATACCTATCCTCTGGTCTGCTCTTGTAGCCACTGTCTTTATATGGCTGAGCCAGTCAAGCTTCTGGTGAATTGTGACCCCCACAATATCAATAGCAGGAGACTTGATGATGGTAAAGCCATTAACTGTCAAGAGTAGATGGTTATACCCTCTCTTATCAGAGATGGTCATTGCCTGGCACTTGTGTAGAATGAATGTTATTTCCCACTTATCCAATGCCTGAATTTTGTCTAGGTCTTGCTGTATGCAGGCATAGACTGCTTCATTTACTGAGGAGTTATGAATAGGATTTCATATCTCTATTCTGCAATCATCATTGAACATCTCCACATCTGAGCTTATGATGGAAGGAAGGTCATTGATGAGGTAGCTGAAGATGGTTGGGCCTTGCACGCCACCCTGAGGAACTCCTGCCATGATATCCTGGGCTGGGATGGTTGACTTCCAACAATCACAAGGTACAAGGTATGACTCCAGCAATTGGAGTATTTTCCCCTTGATGCCTATTGACTTTAATTTTATCAAGGTGCCTTGATGCCACACTTAATCAAGTGCTACTTTGATGTCAAGGATGATCATTCTCCTCCGTAATTCAGCTCTTTGGTCCATGTTAGGACCAAGGCTGTGAGGAGCACTGGAGCTGGGTGGTTCTGGCAAAACCCAAACCGTGCATCGATGAGCTGATTATTAGTGACTAAGTACTGCTTGATAACATTGTCAGTGATACTTTGCATCACCTTGTTAAAGATTAAGAATAGACTGATTGGGTGGTGATTAGATGGATTGGATTTGTTCCAGTTTTTGCAAACTTTCCACATTTGCTGGATAAATGCCAATGTTGCAACTGTATTAGCACAGCTTGGTTAGAAGCATGGATAGTTCTGTAGAGCAGGCCTTCAGCACTACAGCAGAGATGGCTTTTGGTCCCATAGCCTTTGCAGAATCCAAGGCTTTCAGCTGCCTCCTGATATTATAGGCAGTGAATCGAAGTGGCTTCTGTGATGGTGGGGATCTCAGGAGGAAGTCAGGATGGATTATGTCTGTCTGATTATTTGTGTGAATGTTTCAGCCTTGTCTCTACCACTCACATTCTGGGTTCTGCCATCTTTGAGGATGGGAATATTCTCAGAGCCAACTCCTCCTGTGAGTTATTTAATTGTTCACCGCTGTTTATGTCTAGACAATAATAGGACTGCACAGCTTCAATCTGATCTGTTGTCTGTGAAATCACTTAGCTTAGTTAATTGTATGCTACTTTCACTTATGTTCCACACAAGCCTCCTCCAGCCTTGTCTAAATCTATAAACTCCCAAGTGTCTTTGTACTTCCACTTCTTCCACATTTTCACCATTTACTTCACGCTCTTTTGTCTAATTTCTGGTCCAAAGCTGATGACATTGCACTTGCTTCCAATGAAACCAGTTTGGCACAGATTTCCTTATTTGTTCAATCTATTGATATCTCTGCACCTGCACCTGCTTATTAATGTGGTCTAAATTTATGTGGTTAGCAAACTTGCTTACATGAATTTCTGTTCCATCTCCTGAATTATTTATAAGTGTGGTGAACAATTACAGCCACAATACACATCCTTGTGATTCATGACCAGTCACTTCCTACCCACATAACTACTTGCCCTTTTCCCCTCTTCCATCTCCTCCAGATGCACAGCCAATTTCCTCAGCAGGACAAGAATCTGACTTCATCTCCATAAAAGTCAACTTTTGCTAACAGTCTCTTGTGTGCTCTAGAAATCTAGATCAATGTCTTCCACAGGTAGTTCCATGTTCACTGCCTCAGCTACTTCTTCAAAAGTTTCATCAGGATGACCTACTTTTAACAAATCCATGCTGTTTCTCTTTGATCAACTTTAAGACAATTAGTCACTCAGTTTTAACTGAGACCTGTAATTGTAAGACTCCAAATGTTAGGCTACATGGTCTATAAATTCCTGGTTTCCCTCTCTTACTTCTCATACTGTATATAGCAGAGTAATATGCACAATTTCCTAATCTAAAGGGATAATTCCCAAATCATGAGAAGGTATGGTTAGTAAGTTTGCAGATGACACTAAAATAGGTGGTATAGCAGACACTGAAAAAGGTTATCAAAAATTACAGTGGCATCTTGATCAGCCAAGTAGGTGGACCAAGGAATGGCAAATGGAGTTCAGTTCGGATAAGTGTGAGGTGTTGCACTTTGGAAAGTCAAATCCAGATAGGACTTTCACAGTGAACAGCAGGACCCTAGGGAGTGTTGTAGAACAGAGGGACCTTGGAGTACAACTACATGGTTCACTGAAAGTGGAGTCACAGGTAGACAGGGTGGTGAAGAAAACTTTTCACATGCTGGCCTTCATAAGTCAGGGCATTGAGTATAAAAGTTGGGAGGTCATGGTGCGGTTATACAGGATGCTGGTGAGGCCACACTTGGAGTATTTGGTAACACTGTTATAGGAAAGATGTTTTTAAACTGGAAGGAGTGCAGAAAAGATCTACAAAGATGCTGCGAGGACTTGAGGGACTGACTTATAGGAAGAGGTTGGAGACTGAGAGGTGATCTTATAGAGGTGTATAAAATCATGAGGGGCATAGATAGGGTGAATGCACTCGGTCTTTTTCCCAGAGTTGGGGTACAAAGAACTATAGGGCATAGGTTTAAGGTGAGGGGGAAAGATTTAAGAGGAACTTGAGGGGCAATTTTTTTTTACACAAAGGGTGGTATGTATGTGGAATCAGCTGCCAGAGGAAGTGGTTGACGCAGGTACCATAATAACTTTTAAAGGACAGTTGAACAGGTACATGGATTGGAAAGATTGAGAAGGTTATGGGCCAAACATTGGCAAATGGGATTAGCTCGGTTGGCATGGATCAGTTGGGCCAAAGGGCCTGTTTCCATGCTGTATGACTCTGTGACGCTATGACTCTTAAGAACTTCGGAAAATTATAGTTAGGGCATCCACAATATTCTTACCAACTTCCTATAAAATAATGAGCTGAAACCCATCTGTTCCTGGGGACCTGTCACTCTTTAGTTTCATTATTCTGTTCCTGACTTTTATTTTGTTTGCATAATTTTGGTGAATCCCTGCTTGTGGACAATAGGATTGCAGCAGATATACAGCACAGGAATTGGCCAGTCAGCTCAATCAGTCCACATTAGTATTTATGCCCCATTCAATTTTTTCTTCATACTCATTTTTGTGGCTTTTATTGCTTGTCTTGTCACCTTTTGCCATTCTTTAAATGTCTCTCACTCACCAGGATCTGTACTGATTTTTTTGCCTTTTATATTTTTCTGTTCATTTTATGTTGTCCCTCACTGCATTAATTGTCTGTGAATAAGGAAACTGAATGAGAAAGGAAAATACAGTTGGAGATTGTGAGCAACAGCAATGACTCAAAAATAATGAAAGATCATCTGCTTTGTGACAATATTAACTAGAAAGTTAAGCCAGTCAAAGTTCTCAGTGGATTGAAGCAGAGGGTTTGGTCAAAGGTTTGGAAGTATAACACCATGTGAACAATGGAAAAGAGAAGCTAACCCAACAGGCCAAAAAGGTGGCATTGTGGTGTAGGTAATAGAGCTGGAGCCTCAGAGCTCCAGTGACCAAGGTTCAATCCTGACTTCCGGTGCTGTCTGTACAGGGTGGGTGTGCATGTTCTCCATGTGACCATGTTGGCTTCCTCTGGATACTTCAGTTTGTTCTCACATTGTAAATATGTGTAGGTTGTGTACAAATATCTGCACAATATTAGCAGGTTATCCTTTGTTTCGTCACTACCTCTGGTTCTGCTAGCACACAATATGCTTCTACAGTACACATGGACATTTATCCATTGAGTAAATTATATTTAATTCTTTGGTAAATCTTTGATCTCTCTAGCATGGAGTATCTGAATATTAATTTATTATCTCATTGCAAAATCAGGCTGAACATCACACCAAAAAGCAAAATCTGGCAGATAAGAAAAATCTGAAATAAAACGGGAATGTTGGAAGTACTCAGTCTATCAGGGTGGATGGAGAGCTTGGCATTTACTAGCATATAACTACATCCTATTTTGCAATTACAGACAGAAATATTGATTACATCTTAGATTTAACCAGATTAATCCTGTTTCAATCAACCTCTTGAGATAATGATCAAATCAAATTTATAGTAATTACATTTGTCTAATTTTTAAGTATGTGCATTCTTAATATTCAAGTTTACTGTGATAATGTATGACATAATATTCTATTATACTCATTATTTATATTTGAATTAATCCTTCAACCAATAAAAACAAAATTTTGCTAAGATGCTCGATATTGGCCCTGTTCTGAGCAGTCACACACCTCCAATCTGAGAATTCCCTGCCCATTAAGTACTGAACTTTTGTGAAATTGAAAGAAAGAGCTCATATCTGCCTGGAACAGTGTGAGTCAGGCACAAACCAGTGCAAGCTCCCAAGTTTGCATGCTAAAGCTGGATAACATAATTGTCTGGGAGTACTGGATAATTGAGAGTTGACAACTAGTGTTGGTGAGGGGAAGAGCTGCTATATTTTTTGGACAATGTAATGTGCACAAATGCATTATGTTTTTTGCAGCATTAGGGCAAACAAGATACTTCATAAATTTGCACACTTTAAACACATTTGTGCTTTTAGAAACAAATATTAATCCTCTTCTATTTCCAGTTTACTCATACCATCCATGGTCTTTGATCAAGGAATAAAAAAACTTGGTCCTAAGTGTCTTTAAGTGATGTTCTGTAACTAGTCTCTGTGAGCTACACACAACCCAAGGTGATGTCCTCATATTTTTTTATCCCCATCTGCATTTGGGATAGTTCTCAATCTCCAGTCAGTTCCTTACCTGCAAAGTGAAACAGACAGAAATGAGCTAGGTGCAAAATGGTTACTGTGAATGCATGCACCTTGCCAAATTTAAATTTTAACACTCTGGACTGTGGATGCATTGAACTCTTCTCTGAATGTCACCTTGGCTCAGCTGTTAACTTTCTTGCTCTTGGGTCAGATAATTATGTCTTCAGCCCTGTGCCCACATCGAGCACATCATCTGAGCTGACACTGCAACATAATATTGACTGCATGTCAGGGGCACCATCCTTGGTGTGTTATTAAGACAGGGTCCAGTCTAATTGTCTGAATAGATGTGAATTAGAAAAAGAAAAGTGTGGATCTTCCCAGTGTATCTGGTGACAACACCAAATCAAAAGGCTGATAATCTTTCCTTTGTGCACGATAGCACCTTCTATTAGTAATTATCTTCCAATAATAATTAATTGAATGCAGTACTGTGATATATTTGGCTAGTTCAATGCTATATAAATCCAATTGTATTCAATACTGTGATATCATCTTGCACAATGGCATGCCACAGATTCAAGATGCAATGAAGCAGCATAGAGTGCCATCTAGTGCTGGAGTGAGAGCCCCATTTCACTGTCAAAGGACTTTGAGGCCAGGAGCAGAATCATTCACTGCAAGTTTAGGCAAGCAAAACTGTGTTGGTGAACTTCTGTCATTTTTCTTTCAGACGATGGGAGTGAGATTGGCAACCGTCGAGACTTTGGTCAGTCATCAGACTCCAAGGAATATTGCCCGCCAGATAAGGATATTGTGGAGGTGATCAGGACAGAGTATGTTTACACTCGACCTCCTCCATGGTCAGACATCCTCCCCACAATTCACGTCATCACTCCAACTTACAGCAGGCCTGTACAGAAGGCAGAACTGACGAGAGTTGCTAACACCCTGCTTCACGTACCCAACCTCCACTGGATAGTGGTGGAGGATGCACAGAGAAGAACGACACTGGTGACCCGACTCCTCAAAGAGACGGGCCTTAACTACACGCACTTGAATGTAGAGACACCGCGCAGTTACAAGCTGAGAGGGGACATTCGGGATCCTCGATTTCCACGTGGCACCATGCAGAGAAACCTGGCATTGAGGTGGCTGCGGGAAATGTTCAATTTGAACAACACCCAACAAGGAATCGTATATTTTGCAGATGATGACAACACATACAGTTTAGAGTTGTTTGAAGAGGTAAGTTATATCAAAAATGGGTGACAACAATTAGAGCAGGTAATAAGATTGTGCCCTGAACTTGTATTGCTACACTTGGTCATCATTGAAGATGTGGGTTTTTGTAGTGCAAGAATATCGAGGATGTTACTAATGAACCCACGTTATCACGTTTCTTCTCGACAGGCCTTCAACACTAAGTTGGTAGGTTTATATTCCAAAGATCTATTCTTTATGTTGTTGACCCTAAAAGGATCTTAATGATGGTTAAAAGTTTTATTGGTTGGGAGTTATTTTCTTGACATTCAGTTGACAATTTGATGACATTAGTCATGTAGTCACATAAATAGGTGGACTCTGAGAAAGCTGTCAGCTTCCATTAAGATTGTTCACTGGGTAATGGGTTCAAATTGAAGATCAGAAACAGTGCCACAGAAACATTATCTGAACCCTCCAATTACAGGCTGTAACACCTTGCTTGTATTCTCTTCAAATAACTCACAATGTTTGCATTTGGAATCCCTATTTATTTTCCCCTTTCTCAGTTGCAAACATCAGCTCTACAAATAGCAAATGGCTTTTGTGTAAATGGGGTATTTATCCTGCTGAGAAGCATTCTTCTCTGCATACACACTTGGCCTGGGGTGGGAGAGGAAACTTCTGTGCAAACATTAGTGATAAAGAATCTGCTGAATTGAAGAAGATTTCCCAGTATTAGGCATGTTTCTGTAGCGTCTGTACTCGAACTGGTACCCTGCTTAGCACTGTCCTGTTGATTCAGTATAGTCTTCTTGGTCCTGGAGTTTGAATACTCAGTTACCTACCCTGCTATACTTTAAAGAAGATATTGGCCTGTTCTGCATGCTGCTGTGTGGGGAACCTGGCACTCCAACAACAATGAATCATTGACTTCATTGCTGATCCCTCAGTTGAGCTAGTTACCACAGAGAAATCTTTGGGCTGAGGGGAGAAGGTTTACATTACGCCAAAGAGAGGTAATGAGATGACCATAGGTCAAGGTGATCCACTCTGTGCCCACACTCACTATGCTGGTCAAATTGCATCCGTGAGCCTCGCGAGCCAATGCTGAGTGGCCAGACAGCTTATGTCGTCCTACCCAACGTCAGACCTCACAGGTAACCATTGCATATTGCCTCAGTGGTTCATTCCACACTGAGCCATGAGGTAATGAGGTCTATTTCACCATGTTATTGTAGGAGCATCAATGGGGAGCTGAGCCCTCAGCCAGGTTCCTGGTACTGCAATGCACGGCAGCGACAAGAAAGACAGGGATTCATACCAGATTCCCAGCACAACTGTGCTATCAGTAACACAGTTTACTATGCATAACACTATAATCAGCCCTTTTAGCAGTGATTGTGTTAGTCCTCTCTTTCCTGGCAATACATCCTGAGTGCCAAGCCAGGTATGTGTATTTCAAAAATCACCCAAAAATCTCCCCAAATTACTTTGAAAAGATAGCACCCAATGATGACTGTGTCAGTGATTGTCAATTTTCATGCTAAATTATCTGAATGTACAAAGAATTGGTTGACAATTAATGAGAAAGATTGATACTAAATCAGAAAAATGACTAATAGAATGCCACAGAGATCTGCCCTTGATCATTATATTAATAAATGTTAAGGAACAACAGAAGATAGTAATATTGCAGGTGACTCAAAATTATGTAGATTGATAACAAAGAGACCAAAATGATTCTGCTCAGAGACATCAGCTGAAAATGTGGATAAGTGTGGACAATATAAATGTAAGCAGAGAACAGTAAATGCACATATTACAAGTTAGTGTCTGCAAAAAGTCTGAAAGTCTTGAGGGAGTATGAAGTAATTATCAATAAACTAGACTGGATACTCTGTACTTCAGATATTTTGTTGTTCATCAGAATTACTCATACAAATGTTGTACAGATCAATTTTGAGGCCAGTTCTGGAACATTACGTGCAGTTTTGGTTACCCAAACTCATAGGGAATTTAAAAACTCAATTTACTAAACCCTAAGAAGGAGGCATGATACAGTCTTCAAAACGGTGAATTGTGGCCTTGAACAATTTGTGAACCAGATGATAAAAGAATAATATTGAGAACTCTTAAAGATACAAAATAATACCCCATTCCCTGCACCACATCTCCACTTATCCCACAAACCATGGGATAATGGGAGAGACTTCCACCAGAGCCAGTTAATGATAGCTGTTGAGAAAGAAACCTTAATGCCATTAAGGATACTTGCCCTTTCATTAGCAGAGGAAGGAAGATAGGTTTTCTTGGTGAAGTATTTGAAAATGTGTACTAGAATAATCATATGGTTTGTGAATAGAACACGCTTGCCAAAAAAAAACCTCTTCTCAGTCCAGAATCTCATGTCCTTGTAAAACACTTGACATTTTATGGTTTTGCTATAATTAGGAAAGTATCTCTTCTTTATTATAATAGAAATGAATGAATGAAACAGAACGAAGTGTGAATCATAAACTTTAATGGAATGAGTTACAAAAATTAATTTTAATTGAGTACCTCAGATGATTTAGATCATAGTGAGCCTGTTGATTTAAGAGTACGACACAATATGTAGTCAAAATGTATTTTGTCAGCACTTCGCTATTTAAAGTTATAGTTACATGTATTATAGCCTCAAATCCTTGCATCTTTTCCTCCCTTCAGTAGTACATTCCAATATGTTTTATTTATTGTGGAATCTTAGAAACAAAATAAAGTTTCACATCAAAGTGGAATGTGTAATTTGGGGTCAGGAGATGAAGGAAGTACAGATGGTTTGTCTGATAACATGGCATAAAAGTTAAGAAGTACAGCAGTTGCTTATCTACATGTTTAGTGCTGTAAGACATCCCACAGTGTGCTGCCAGAGTGTTATAAAACAAAACTTCTCACTGAGCTACATAGTCAATCAAATTGGCTGTAGGAAGTATCTGAAAGAGAAGTGGAGTGGTTCAGGGACAGGAATACATGGGTTTTTGGGTCATCACGGCTGAAGGCTCTACCACTATTGATGGGGCAGTTAGTGTGGGGCATGAAGAGGTTACTGTAAGAGTGCAAAGATCTCAAAGGGTGTTCTCTTACAAAGACAGGGATGAAGCTATTGAGAAGTTTGAAGGTGAAGAGAAAAGTATTAAAAGAAAGTTTAACACAGAATTTAAAATTAAAATCTGTGTTAAACCATGGAGAACTACAGGTAAGCTGTAAGTAGGATTGTGCATGTTACATTAAGTCAGAATGAGATATTAAGGAGGTCAATCAAGAAGGATTTTTGAGGGGTGACATTCACAGGACATTGGATACTTCTGGAAAGACCAGATGTATTTCCCATCCCTATTACCCTTAAGAGAGCAATCACCTGAGACACTAGCTTTTGTGGTGGGGATCCTCCCACAAAGAGCATACAAATGGATTTCCAAGACTTTGTCCACCATCAGTAAAGGCACAATAAAATACCAAAGGTCAAAATGGTGTGCAACTTAGAGCAGAGCTTGAAGAATGCAGTGCTGCCATTTGCCTACTGCTGTTCTTTTGGGTGATAGAATTCTTTGGCTTGTGTGGTGCTCCTAAGGAAACCTTGGTGAATCGCTGCAGAGCATCTTTGTAGATACTTCATTCTGCAGCTAAAATGCACATATTCTTGTTTAGTACTCTATAAATGGTAAAAAGAATTAGGGAAATCAGGAGATAGGTCACCCACTGCAGAACACCAAAACTCGAGCCTGTTCTTTTAGCTCTGGTACACTGTAATGTTGGTGTTAACGTTGATCCACATCACACCACTATGTCCCTCCCACATCCCCTTTCCATTAGTTTAGTGCCAATTTGCTTCATCTGCTTATTTCTCTGTCAAATCCATGAACTTATTAACTTCTTTATATCGTGTATATTTCCTTATGGCATAGAAGGAGATTATTTCAATCCATTGTCTATGTCAGATCACAGAGCAATCCCATTCCCCCACTAGTTTTCCCTGTAATCTATTCTCCCCACATTCCATTTAACTCCGTCCAGATTGTACACATTAGTGCCAATTTATAGTGGCTAATTCACAGGTTTTTGAGAGGTGGAAGGAACCCAGAGTGCCCAGGATAATTGGTAATTGGTTTATTATTATCACAGGTACTGAGATACAGTGAAAAACTTTGTTTTGCATGCCATCCATGCAGATCATTTCGAAACATGAGTACGTCGAGGTAGCACAAGGGAAACGTAAGAATAGAATGCAGAATATAGTCTTACAGTTACAGAGAAAACTCACATGGTCACAGGGAGAACATGCAAACTCCACATGGACAGCACTAGAGGTCAGGACTGAACTTGATTCGCTGGAATTGAGGCAGAAACTCTACCAATACTAGCCACTGTCTTCCTCCTGTAATCCTGCAAACGTTTCATATCCAAGCTGGGCATAACCAAAATATTATTATTAATCTATCTTATCATTTCTTTCTTTTGACCTTTATAATATCCTCCACTTTGCCTTTTGATATTCTGCCAGGTTTCTCCATTAAATGGCAAGATGTATATTTTCCTGTGACAGCCTTATGCAGCATCCACAAAAGGTCATTATGGAAAAATCTGTGTTCCAACCTAAATCCTGCACTGTGCCACATAAGGCTTCAAAAATTCAATCTTCTCACTCTTTCTAATTGCAATCTCTGTCAGCTAATTCTTGATTCAAATGGTCATGTCTTGGTCCATTGCAAGCAACTTTTAAATGTCCCGGAATTATGATGACTCCGAGCAGCGTCTTAGCTCATTGGAAAGTTGAGAGTCAGCAATGTTACCCCAGGGCAAATTTTCTCCAAGTTGACTTTCAGTCTTACATGGCCCATTATGCCTCAACTTGAAAAACAATGTTCAGCCCATTACGATAGTAACAGTATGTAATATAGCTCGCATAAATCACAATGCTTGGTAGCCCACAGTGACAGGTTAATGATAAATATGATAATGAGACAGTGACAGATGAAACATATTTCCACCATTTGTCTTTTACAAGCTTTGCATTTAACTTTGCATCTCTGACAGTTATCATGCTCCTTCAAGCATTATTGCAGCCTGGTTATTATTTGATGATCAATGACAACCTAACGGATAGAATGTTATGAGGAATTCTGAACAACTTTAAGTTGGAGACCCTTTGGCCAGAAGATTGTAGAATCTTGGAAAATTTATGGGAGGAGGCCATTCAGCCCATTGTTCCTGTGTTTGTAGAGAACAAGCTCTCCAGTCTAACCTTACCATCGAGCACCTGACCTCTTCAAGTACACACCCTTGTACAGTTTAATTGGGACGAGGTTTTCTGGCCCTACCATTCATTCAGGAAATGGGTTCCAGGACCCCAACACCCTCTGGGTTTAAAAAAAATCCTCATCTCTCTAGTGGCTGACAGAGTGATGCAGCAGGAAGTGTTGCTGCCTCACAGTGCAAGTGACCTTTGTTCAGTTCTGACCTCTGGTACTGTCCGTGTGGAGTTTGCACGTTCTCTCTGGGGTCTCTGATTTCCTGTCAAAGACATGCTGGTTGGTAGGTTAAATAGCTGCTGTAAATTATCTCTAGTGTAGCTGGGTGGCAGGAGAGTTAGGGTGGATTTCATGGCATGTGAAAGATAATTGGTAACTGGGAAATAAGTGGATGGATGGGATTCCTCTGAAGTCCAGCATGGCTTCCTCCTTCGTTATAAGAGGATATAATCCTGCTAGCAAATGCTTGCTAGTTTTTGACTCCTCAGCCAAGGAAGACAGATTTTTCCCATTTTCTTTATTTACGCCCCTCATAATTTTAGACCTCGATTAACTCTCCTCAGCCTCCACAGTTCTACAGAAAACAACTGCAGCTTATCTAATCTTTCCACATGGCTAGTTTTCGAGTCTTGCAATTACTTTGTAAATTCCTCATACATCCTCTCCAGCAGAATCAGATCTTTCCTGTAGTGTGGCGAGCAGAACTGTATGCAGTTGAGTTCACTGTGCCAGTTTTCTCAGGGACCCAGGCACCAATTTGCATCCAGTTTCAATCATGATTTTTCAATGTCTAGTTTGTTCTACGTGTATGTTGCTGAATAGGCTGAGTAGATAGATATCAGTCCCCATGCTGATTTGATACCAGCCCTGATGAATTAAGCTGTGATGATCCAGCTAATGCCCTGTGTTAATCACACACAGTAAAAGTCTGTTGTCTAGCAGCAAGGTTCACCCTTCCCCCACCACCTTCACTAGTTTCTCAAAGATGAGAGATTGTTGGTGAGAGGCCAGCTTGTGAGAAGTACAATTAAAGCTGCACAGTGGTACAGTTAGTAGAGCCACTGTCTCACAGTGCCGGAGGCACAGGTTCAATCCTGACCTCGGATGCTGTCTGTGTGGCATTTCCACCTTCTCCTCGTAATCTCATGGGTTTCCTCTGGGTGCTCCGTTTTCCTCCCGAATCCCAAAGATGTGCTGATTGGTAGGGTAATTGGCTGCTGTAAATTGCCTCTAGTGGTAGATTCTGGGGAGAGAATGTAAAGATTGGGGGCTGATGAAAGAGAGTGAGGGATATGTGTGCAATTGTCCCAGATGTCTGACCTGAGCAGCAACACTTGCAGAGACAAAAGTTCCATAAGGAGGTGTTCACAGAGATCAACCACTTGCTGAAGACAGCCACAGAACCAACCCTGGAGCCCACTGCCTGTGGCTGTTAAGATATTCATTTTTTTGCCTCCCCTTCCTTCTTGGTAGGAGCAGCAGTAGTGCAATGTTTGCAATGCACCACTGCATATGGGAGATGACAAAGCATTTTATTCAAGGAGAAGAGACTTCAGCTCCTCCCATAGCAAAGAACAGGCAGCAAAAACATGGGTTCCATGAATATATTGGGTTTCCCACAGAGGGGAGAGATGACCAATTACCTCCCTGTCATATTAACCCAGAAAAGCATTGGATATCACTTCCTTTATGTCCAAATTGTGTGTGACCGTATGCAGAAAATATTCATGAACAACACAAAATACCCATAGAGCTCATAGAATTTGTTTATATTGTGATAGTTGTTACCCCACTAGACCTACAGACTCCTGCCAGGGTTCCTAGAATAAACAGAGTGCACTTACTTTGGAGTGATGCTGGCAGAAGACACAACAACCTTTGGAAAGCTCAAAGGACATTTTTGATGCTTGGATCACACCTTGGAGCAGGTTCCTTGTTTTGCCGTGGCTTGATGCATCTTACAGAATAACTGTGCCATTGCAGCATGCACAGAGAGGGGCTTTTAACATTATCTCTTCCCTAGCTCCTACTCCTCTGCTGATTCCTCCTCCTCTCCCTTATTCTCCTTCTCAGCTGTGTATCTGCTGATGTATCTCTTGCCTGCAGGTACACAGCAGAGGAGGAGAATAAGGGAGAGGAGGAGGAATCAACAGAGGAGTAGGAGCCAGGAAAGAGATAATGTTCAAAACTCCTTGCTGTACATGCTGCAATGGCACAGTTATTTTCTGATGGCCTATAAGTTGTATCAACCCCGTTCAGGTAATGAGGGAGACAACAGCTACACGCAGAAAAATTTGGAAACATTCAGTCCCAGGCTGATTAGTTGCAAGTAAACTTTGTACCAAACAAGTGCCCAACAATGCCTGATTTCAACAAGAGGGCTTTGCATTCAATGACTCTACTATCACCAAATTCTCCACCACCTGCATCTTTCTGGTTGTCATTCATCAGAACCTTACCCAAACCAGACACACAACTGCCGTGGGCAGGAGAAAAAGTTGAAAGTTTGGCATTATGCGGCAAGCAACTCAACTTCCGACTTCACATTATCGGCAGAGTACAGCAGGAATGTGATGGAGTACTTGCCTCGAAGAATATCTCTCCAGCAACACTTAAGAAGCTAAATGTCACCAAGGACAAAGCAGTGCACTTGACTGGCATGCAGCCATTAATAAGCTGCAGTGTGTACCAACTATAAAAGGCACAGCAGCAATCAGCAGATGTTTCTTTAGCAGTACCAGCAAGGCCACATCCTCTACCAATTACATGGACAGGGGCAGCAGGCCCAAGGCTACACCATCACCTGCAAATTCACCTTCAAGCCATATATCAGTTGGCTTGGAAATATATCTGTTCTGTGGATCAGAATCTGCAACTTGCTACTTAACTCTGCGGTGGGAGAACCATTAGCAGAAGCTCTGCAGCTAGTCAAGAAGGGAGCACTTCATGCCCTTCTTAAAGGCAAGTAGGGATGATCAGTACACGTCAGCAAAGCCCACATCCCGTTAGTGAATAAAAACAAGAAATAAGCATTCCTCATTCCTCCACAGTTTCCATGCTGTTGATTGTCTCAACATCTCCTTCACAGCAATTCACAAATCCAAGGCTCAATTCAACTGTTATTTTGAACCACATTTATACATCCAGTCAAGATTAAAACCATGCAGCCATCAAAGTGACTGTCTCTGCCCATCTTACTGTTACTATGAGTGCTCCTCTAATAGATACAGCCAGGTTGGAGTTTGTTCCATTCCAATCAGGAGGGCCAAAAATTTCTCTGAATGAGTCCTTTGAGCAACTCTTGGGTTCAGATGGCTTTGGACTGCATCGTCCCAATGTAGGCAGCAACAGTCTGGGGTGGTTGGCTGACTGTCCACACCAAGGGCTCTGACTGAGGCTTTGGTGAATGTTATCACCCTGAAGTATCACTGAACTACGGCCACTCTCCCAGGATGACACCTCGGCACCCTTGTTAACCTGTTGCATGATGCATTGGTCGAGTTTACAAACTTTTTTCAGGATTTCAGTATCTGGAACCACGAGGGCAGCAGTCTAGGCTTCTATGCCAGAAGCTGGAACCTCGACTGCAGCGACAGGTTGGATGGTTTCTGTCTGTGCAGCACTGGAAGCCATGCTAATTGATGGGGAGATCTGCCAGGGCTGAACTGAAGCTGGCTGCCAGTGTCACGGTGAAGGAAACCGTCTCCAGGCTCTGCAATAAACCATGTGCAAGGTCAGGTCTGGACTCCCTGTACTCCTTGACACTTCCCACAACCTCCCAGGCTCTCTCTCTCTCTCTAGCATGCCCCACTGAAGTCATCATCTGATTCCTCTGCAACAGAAACATGTGACTCGCTCTCTGATAATCCATGCTATCATTACCCTTCTGTGTCATGTTCCCAATGACTCGTCCTGTTCAAGTTCTGCTTCTAAAGTATCCTCTAAGTATGCAGCGTGCCTGCATCTGAGCTGAAGGCTGTGAGCATCTGATCATAAATTAGCAAATTGGTTTATTATTGTCACATGTACTGAGGTACAGTGAAAAATTTGCCTTGCATACCATTCATACAGGATGGTATATACAGGACAGTGCTGCAAACATGCGATGGGGTGTCATCCTTCTTTCCTGTCTTAGTGCTCAGGGTCAAGCCAGGTGGGATTCTTGGCTCTCTGAAAGTTCAAAGACACAAGGAGAGGGCCATAAGGTGGGGAGGGGACAAAGTGAGGTGCATCGTTACAGTATTGGCTCAGATTGCGGGATGATGTGGGACATGAGAAGGTGAATTAGATGTGGTCATTCAGCCAGCTGAAAGGAATACCACAGACCACCTCGTGAGGAGGAAGTCCAAGAGACAATGAGTAAGAAACTGGAAGGTGCTGGGAAATATGCAGTTGAAGTGTAATAACATTAGCCTGTGAAACCCAGTGTGGGATGTATATTGAATTTACACTTGTACTTATGATTATAGCATCCGAGCAGCCCAACTGGATGAACACATATTCAGCGTGTGTCCTTTTGTGAGAGGCTGGCGCCAGCTGAAAGTAACTTCAATACTTTCTGTGCCTCTGCTGGCCATGGACTCTGCAGGGACCACCCATTAGTTGCTAGTATCCCCTCCTCCAGGCTGCCGATTCAATGGATTTGCTCGCTTGTCTACTGGCCTGTTGGTGTTGGGACAGTTTGTGTCCCACCTTCTTTTGCAAGAGAAGGGGAAGTCTATTGGTTAGTGTCCCGCAATTGGCCTGAGTGATGTGTCTATTGTGGCTGAACAGCTGTGTGGAAATATGGATCTGAAGCTTGGAATATTGTTACGTGTATGAGGGTATTGTGGGGCACATGAATGTTAGGCAGGGTACAATTGTGTCAAGGTGTTGTTAGCTGAGAGGTGGAAGTGTATTGCATGGAGCAGCTTGCCGTTACTGTTAGAAGAGATTCACTAGGATGTTGCCTGGAATGGAGAGCTTTAGTCACAAGGAGACACTGGAATGTAGGAAGCTCAGGGGTGACCTTATAGAAGTCTATAAGATTATGAGGGGGATAATTACGATTGACAGAGTCTTTTTCCTCGGGAGAGGGAGTCTAAAACTAGAGGGCATAGGTTTAAGATGAGAAGAGAGAAATTTAAAGATCCAAAGGGCAAGTTTTTCACACAGAGGGTGGTGATTATATGGAATGAGCTGCCAGAGGAAGTGGTAAAGGAATAGACAATTACAACATTTAAAAGGTATTTGGACAGGTACTTGGATAGAAAGGAGTAGGGAGACACTGGCCTAATATGGGCAAATGGGATTGGCATAGTTAGGCATCACAGTTGGCAAGGACAAGTTGAGCCAAAGGGCCTGTTTCTGTGATGTACAACTCTATGACCCAATGGCTTTATCCTGAATAGCTGGTCTGGATAAAGATCTCAAAGTAGAAAATCACCCAAGTAATCACACACAAATTCTTGCAGAAGAAAGCACACAGCAAATGTCACCAACAGAAAGTAAGATGAAGCAGAATCATATTGTTTTAGTGTTGTTAATTGAGGAAGGAATGTTGGTCACTTCTTATGTTCTTGTGAATGATCACAGTGACTCCTTGGTTTTGTTTTTTTTGTCACTTGTACCGAGGTACAGTGAAAGACTTGTCTTACATACTGTTCGTACAGATCAATTCATTACACAGTGTATTGAGGTAGTACAGGGCAAAACAATAACAGAATGCACAGATACAGCGGAAAGTGCAGTGCAGGTAGATAATAAGGTGCAAGGTCATAATAAGGTAGATTATGAGATCAAGAGTCCATCTTATCGTATAAGGGAATCATTCAATTGTCTTATAACAGCGAGATAGAAGCTGTCCTTGAGCCTGGTGGTATGTGCCCTCAGGCTCCTGTATCTTCTGTCTGATGGGGGAGGGGAGAAGAGAGAATGTCTGGGTGGGTGAGAAAGAAATTTCCAATTACATAAAGAATGCCTATAAATCAGCATGGATCAGAACCTATTGAGCACCAAACGCAGACTTGGATCAGGACCTTTGCAACAATACCTCAGAAATTGCATAGAGGGAAAAAGTAGCTTAACATCTGTGGAAGAGTATTAATTTACCAGTAATGGAACCTCTCATAATTGTTAAAGAAACCATACAATTGGTGGATTATTGCAATGTTTGTTGTGAGTGCTGAAGGAATGTGTAGGTGTCCATGTTGTTAGGTGTCATATATGAATGTTTGTGGGTGGGTGAGTGAGTGAGTGTCTGCGTATGTGCTGAAATATATGTGATTTTACATTGCCAAAGCAGTCCCAATCATCACTAAACTTACATTCCACCTATAGTGAGGAAAATCAGGTGGTGTGATCCTGATGGATCCATGTGAAAGAATGTCTCGCCTCTGTGGGTTCCATAAAATTGCAGTGCACTAGCATACAACAGGTTTATGATACAGTCACTTAAGAGATTAAAGAGGACTTGATCTTTCCATAGAAAATGCTGAGGTATAAAAATCAGGGGAATAACATAAAGGAATAAAAATATTAAATATTGAAAATAAATCAAAAGTGCATTCATATAAAAAAATCAATATTCTTACAATATTTTTTTCAGATTTCCATATGAATTTAGACAAAGAAAATGCAACACTGTGAATTTCTCTTCAATAAAAGAAAACCATTGATCTGCTGAATAGGGAAAATGTTGCTGTTGTAATTCTCTTATGCAAGAGGAAAACAGAGAGGATATTAAAACACAATGCAGTGCTTGCTTTGTGCAGCAATATCTACCTAGTGTATGCTCAGCAGTTGGAGGGATCTCAAAGGGTTGCTGATTCTGTCACCCAAATTGTTCACTTCATTTTGATGCCGGCTTCTTCATTGGAGAAGTCAGTCTTTGGGTCATTTAGTGTTCTGATAAAACAGAGATGTCAGATGTCTGTTCAACAGTTAGACTGAGAATAATTGCTTACACTGAATGCCCAGACAGCTAGTCCAATCACAAAAGTATCCAAATAGGGCCTTTGGTCCATCTCCTCTATCCGTATTGATTAAACAGTCATGTCAAATTTGAAGGGAAATGTTTTGATAGTTTGTGAAATCCTTGTAGAAGAGGCATAGGATTAATCTTCCAGGTGCATTTTTATTGTTATTCAATTGATGATTGAAATGTTTTCTTTTCCCTTTCCTTCAGATGCGCACTACAAGGAAAGTCTCGGTCTGGCCCGTTGCCTTTGTGGGTGGACTCCGATATGAATCTCCGAAAGTAAATGCAGCAGGAAAGGTTTACGGATGGAAAACAGTGTTCGATCCGCACAGGCCGTTTGCCATAGATATGGCAGGGTTTGCAATAAATCTCCGATTAATTCTCCAGAGACCTCAAGCTTACTTTAAGCTGCGTGGAGTCAAGGGAGGTTATCAAGAAAGTAGCCTCCTTCGAGAGTTGGTGACACTCAATGACCTGGAACCTAAAGCAGCCAATTGCACTAAGGTAGTTCTTCTTGTATAAGTCCCAAACTTGATAACAAAAGGAGCACTATGTAATGCACCTTTCATATCCATTACTATATGGCCAAATGGTTTCTTCTTGAGTTGTTTTGTAGACAAACACAGCTGTCAATTTATAGCAAATCCTGCAGATAAAAATGTAATGAATGACTAGTTAAATTTGAATCTTGAGGTGTTGGCACAGAGATAGACCTTGGTCACATCACTGGGAGAATTTTTCTGTGTTTCTCAGTTAGTGTCATGGGATTTTAATGCCCACTATAGAGAATATACTAAACTTCAATTTAATATTTGATCTAATATTTGATCAAGAGGAATATAGAGAAGAATTTCCACTTTGGCCACAGTCACCAACCCAGATAAAAGATGCACCAATATTGTGGTAGTTTTAAGAAGTGTTTTTATTTTGCCCCCCCAAGTTTCCAGTCAGATTCATTCACTTATCACTAAATCTGTCACGAACTATCAGAAGTTAGAGCATTTTAGATCAGAGGTTTTTTTTCTTTTAGCTTTTGCTTTGCAATATTTCACAACATTGAAAAGTGGCAACCATGCATTTGGCTTAAAAGTACATTTCGCATAAAATGTACATTTTTGGTTAGAATAGCTCATGCATTACCTGTGAGTAATTCAATCTGAATTGACTAAAATTAATTTTAAAAATTATACACAAAATAAAGCCAGATGGAATTTTCTAATTATTGATGAAGTCAATTTCCTAGTAAATTTAAACAAAGCTCCATTTAAAGGTGTTTAAATGTGTTCATTAATATACATGCAACGAAAATTAGGTTAAATTTTAGAGCCTCCACATGGACATGAAAGAAGCAGAATGAGGTAATGATGAATTTGATTAGAAAGAGTAACCGGAGCCAACTTCTGTTATGAAGTCTTTTAAACAAATGCTGAAGAATTGTAGAATCTCAACTTGCACTGAGCAGAATTGAAATTCCAAATCGTTTGCATTGTTTTGAGTGAAATTCTTAAGGATTATAAAGTCTAGATGAGCCCTTTAAATAATAGTGTAGCTTTCAGAATTGAGCAAGATCAGCCAAGGTTATAGACCAGAGTTCAATCCATGTTCTTATAAAGAACAATAGTGATAACAACCAACTGACATTTTCTCCTTCACACAGAAAGCACTACAGAATTCAGTGCAAGAAAATGTACTGTTAATGTGTGTAATGATGAGGGTATATTCTAATGATTGCTCTATAAGTTATCTAGTGTGTTATAATTGGATAGTGATTAGTGTACCTCTGGTACCTCATATCAATTTTAATTGTATTAAAATATTTCCCATGCGGTTGTATCTAATAAATCTTTCACACAAATTAGTTAATCTCATATAATACTACAAAGTCAATACATTCAAGTAATTTAAAGAATTTTTAATGACTTTGTTAATAAACTTTAACATACATGTGGCCTCTGAATACAGAAAAATGAATTTGCTATGTATAAAATGTACAAAAGAACCAGTTTCCATTTTCGAATCCTATTTTCTTCCTTTTCCCAAGTTATCTGCCAGATGGCCATATTCTGATTCATCCCCTTCGCAAGGCAAACATGCACAGGCCTTTGCTTCCAAATATTCACTATGTTTTGAGGTGGGGATCAGTCAAAAAGCTGTCTGTCATTTTTGTCACTATTTATCAACAGTTCCCTCACACATCCTCATGGAAAATGTTTCAACAGTAGATTTTGACGTTATTTAAGCGATTGCAGTAAATGAAGGAGGGGATCTTGAAATAACAGTTTCCGGTGCCAGAACCCCTTGAAGAAACTAAAATGATAATGTATTTTTTTATATGATGCAGAAATCCACAGCTTGAGAAGGGAGTGAGAATGTCGAAAGGGTTGCTGTCAATCGTTCTATAATTTGGCATGACAATCCCAAAGCACTTTGCAAGATGCAAGTTATGGAGCAAGAAGGAAAACGATAATTTTAAAAATACAATTGAAAAATTGACTTTTTTTCAGTAAAATCCTTACGTCAATTACCTATTGCTACATTGTTTTTCTAACCCAGAAGGGAATGAGTATTGGTAAACATTGCATGAGATTACCCTTCTCCATTTCATGGTATTTATTAAAAAAACTTTAATACTGCAAAGTAATTTCTGTCAAGACAAGCTTATTTATTTATAATTTGACTTTTTTGTTCTCCCTGCAATAATTTTCCTTTGTCTCCATCTCACTATGTCAGTCAAACCATTTTAATGGCTTAGTAACTTACTAAGGATACAATGGACCACACATTACTAAGTGTTATTTGGATTTATTTGTGTGCAGCCATAACATTTACAACAGGCTAATATTAAGACAGAACAGAGAGTCTATCTGTGAAAGGCAACTCCTGAGGTGCAAGGCAAAGAGAGGCATTTGTACTAATAGGATCCTACTACTGATAGAACATGGAACAGTACAGCACAGTACGGGCCCTTCAGCCCACGATGTTGTGTCCCATCTACTGTATATTAACCATACCCACATTCAATCTACCCTCCTCTCTACTTCACCTCCCATAACCCTCTATTTTTCTTTCATCCATGTGCCTATCTAATAGTCTCTTAAATGACCCTATCTTATCAGCCCTCACCACCCCTCCCAACCCCTAGGGAGTGCATTTCAGGCACCCACTACTCTCTGTGTAAAAAAACCTACCTCTGACATCTCCCCTGAACTTTCCTCCATGCACCTTAAACAGGTGACCTCTAGTATTGGCCATTGCTGCACTGGGGAAAAGATGCTGGCTGTCCACTCTGTCTATGCCTCTCAATCTTTTATACCTCCATCAAGTCACCTCTCATCTTCTCTCACTCCATAGAGAAAAGCCCTAACTCGCTCAACCTCTCCTCATAAGACATGCTCTCCAATCCAGGTAGCATCCTTGTAAACCTCTTCTGCCTTCTCTCCAAAGCTTCCACATCTCTCCTATAATAATAGCAACCAGAACTGAACACAATATTCCAAGTCTGGTCTAACCAGAGTCTTATGGAGCTACAACATTACTTCTCAACTCTTGAACTCAATCACCCAGCTAAAGGAGGCCAGCACACCATATGCCTTCTTAACCACCCTATCAACTTGTACAGCAATTTTGAAGGATCTATGTACTTAGACTCCAACATCTCTCTGTTCCTCCACACTGTTAAGAATCCTGCCATTAACTATATACTCTGCCTTCAAGTTCACTCTTCCAAAGTGTATCACTTCACATTTCTCTGGATTGAACTTCATCTGCCATGTCTCCGCCCAGCTCTGTCTAAATCCCATTGCAACCTACGACAACCTGCTGTACTATCTACTACACCACCAACCTTTGTGTCATCTGCAAACTTACCAACCTACCCTTCCACTTCTTCATCCAAGTCATTAAAAAAAAATCACAAAGAGCAGGGGTCCCAGAACAGACCCCTGCAGACCACTACTAGTCACTGACCTCCAGGTTGAATACTTCCCTTCTTCAACCACCCTTTGCCTTCTGTGGGCATGCCAATTTTGAATCCACACAGCCAATTTTCCATGGATCCCACACCTTATGACTTTCTGGATGAACCTACCAAGGGGAACCTTGTCAAATGCATATATACCACATCCACCACACTATCTTCATCAATTTGTCTTGTCACTTCTTCCTCAAAAAAACTCCATTAGGCTCGTGAGGCATGACTTGCCCTTCACAAAGCCATGTTGACTATCCCTGATAAGACTATGCATCTCCAAATGCTAATAAATCCTGTCCCCTAAGAATCCTCTCCAATAGTTTGCCCACCACTGACGTAAGACTCACTCGTCTATAATTCCCAGGATTATCCCTTTTACATTTCTTGAACAATGGAATGACATTTGCCATTATACAATCCTCTGGTACCACTCCTGTGGCCGGGGAAGACTCAAAGATCATCGTTAATGCTCCAGCAATCTCTTTCCTTGCTTCCCATAGTAACCTGAGGTATATCCTATCTGACCCCAGGGACTTATCTCTCCTAATGCTTTTTAGTAGCTCCAACACTGCCTCTTACTTAACCTCGACATGTCCGAACACATTTGTCTGTTCTACACTAACCTCACATTCGTCTAAGTCCCTCTCCCTAGTGACCACTGAAGCAAAGTATTCATTCAGGACCTCCCCTACCTCCTTTGCCTCCAGACACACTTTCCCCCCCTTATCCCTGAGTGGTCCTACCCTCACCCTAGTCATCCTCTTTTTCCTCATATATGTTTAGAACATCTTTGGGTTTTCCTTACCCCTACTTGCAAAGGCCTTTTCATGTCCCCTTCTAGCTTCCCTAAGTCCCTTCTTAAGCTACCTTATAACTCACAAGAGCCCTATCTGATTTTTGCTTCCTAAGCCTTAAATATGCTTCCTTCTTCCTCTTGACTAAACCTTCCACCTCTCTTGTTAACCATGGTTCCATCACCCTGCCATCCTTTCCTTGTCTCAGTGGGACAAACCTACCTAGAACCTCATGTAAGTGGTCCATAAACAACCTCCATATTTCTGCAGTGCATTTACCAGAAAACATCTGTTCCCAAGTTCCTGGCTAATACCATCATAATTTGCCCTCCCCCAGTTAAATACTTTCCCATAATGCCTGCTCCTATCCTTGTTCATGGCCATGCTAAAGGTCAGGGAGTTGTGCTCACTATCCACAAAATGTTTGCCCACCGAGAGGTCTGCCACCTGACCAGGTTCATTGCCTAGTACCAGATCCAGCATAGCCTCTCCTCTAGTCAGCCTGTCTACATACTGTGTCAGGAATCCTTCCTGTACACACCTAAAAAATCCTGCCCCATCTAAACCTTTTGCACTAAGGTGATGCCAATCAATATGAGGGAAGTTGAAGTCACCGATGACAACAACCCTGTTATTTTTGCACCTTTCCAAAATCTGCCTACTTAGCTTCTCCTCAGTGTCCCGGTAGCTATTTGGGGGCCTATAGAATACTCCCAATAGAGTGATTGCTTCCTTCCTGTTTCTGACTTCCACCACATTGACTCAATAGATGATCCCTCTATAATGTCCTCCCTTCCTACAGCTTGATACTATCCCTGATGAGCAATGCCATCCCTCCACACCACCTCCCCACCCCCCCCACCACCCCACACACACACACACACACACACACCTTCTACCACCCTTCCTATCCCTTCTGAAATATCTAAACCCTGGAACCTCGAGCAGCCACTTGCAACAGCCAAGTCTCTGTTATGGCCACAACAACGTAATTCCATGTACTGATGAGTGCTCTAAGTTCATCATCCCTATTCTTAATACTACTTGCATTAAAGCAAACACATTTTAACCCACCTAACTGACTGCATTTACGCCCCATCCCCTGCCTGTCCTTCCTCACATTCTCTGTACACATTGCATCTACTTCTGCACCAACTGATCCATCACCTAATCTAACACTCTGGTTCCCGTCCTCACACCAATCTAGCTTAAACCCACACAACCAGCTCCAGCAAACCTGCCCACAAGTGCATTGGTCCCTATCAAGTCAGGTGGAACCCGTCCCTTTTGTACAGGTCATACCTACCCCAGAAGAGATCCCAATGATCCACAAATCTGAACTCCTGCCACCTGCACCAAGTCTTCAGACACTCATTACTCTGCAGTATCTTCCTATTCTGTCCCTCCTTGGCACACGGCACAGGCAGCAATCCAGAGATTACTACCCTTGAAGTCCTGCTTTTTAGCTTCCATCCTAACTCTCAATACTCACTCTTCAGGACCTCATCCTTCACCTTACCTATGTCATTGGTGCCAATGTGCACCATGACTTCTGGCTGCTCCCCCTCCCCCTTAAGAATACTGTGCACTTGATCTGAGACGTCCCTAATCCTGGCACCTGAGAGGCAACATACCATCCAGGAGTCTCGTTCTTGTCCACAGAATCTCCTGTCTGTTCCCCTAACCAACGAATCCCCTATCACTATTGCACTCCTCTTCCAACCCCCCCACTTCCTTTCTGAGCCACACAGCCAGACTCCATTGCAGAAACCTGGCTGCTGTGGCTCTCCACCAGTGATTCATCCCCCCCCCCCAACAGCATCCAAAATGATATATTTGTCGCTGTGGTGAGTAATACGAGTACAGGAGCAGGAAATCTCGTTGCCATGGTAAGTACCGTGAGAACTAGAGCAAGAATAAGAGCGAGAATGAGAGTGGGAAGCAGTTTAAAAAGGAAGGCCCATTGTTGTTCTTGTTGCTGTGGTGAGTTGATGGGCCTGTTGATTAGCTAATTGGATATCAGGCAGCAGATGCCACTAAAAAGAAGTTAAGGTCAAACAGAGCGACCATTTTGGAGTGGCCGTTGTGTGAGTGACAGTGCTAGAGTGGGGAGCTGAGGCTTTGGTGTAAAGAGGCAGAGAAGGTGAATGGAGGCTTCAGGTAGGTTCTCCTTCTTTCTTTGTTTTTTTTTGTTATTTTCTTTGTATAGAGAAGTGGGAATGGCAGTCAAGGCAGAAGTCTGCTCCTCATGTGGGATGTGGGAAGTCAGAGAGACCTCCAGTGTCCCTAAGGACTACATCTGCAGGAAGTCCATCCAGCTGCAGCTCCTTACAGACTGTGTTAGGGAGCTGGAGCTGGATGAACTCCAGATCATTCCGGAAGCTGAGGAGATGACAGATAGGAGTTACCAGGAGGCAGTTACATCTCGGGTTCGGAATGTAGGTAGTTGGGTGACCATTAGGGGAGGGAAAAGGAATAGGCAGTCAGTACAGTATACCCTGATGACCATTTCCCTTAAGACAGAGAAGACCTTGAAGACAGGAGAGATTCCATGAACAAACTTTCTTTCATCCTGTCTCAATTCAATGGGCAATGTTTCAGAGCCTATGTTTCTCAGTATGAAATAAACTGAAGAGAAGGATTAAAAAATATTGTCCAGAGTGGGTGCAAGAAGAATATTTATGGGCAGTATATTGGCACTGAGATGCATGTCAATGAAAACTGCTACCTTAAAAACAAAAGAGGCTAAATCATTCTGTCACTTATGCCAGCATACTTGGACTGTGCATGAACAATACAGGGAAGACTGCCTCTGCAGTGCCAGCCAGATATGGCACAGAATCAGAGTCACCATCTAATGGGCAATTCTGACGTGGAAATTAGGAGGAAATGTTAAGTTTATTTACTTGTCCAATTGACAACTCTCCATTTTTTTTTAGTGTTTTAATATCTTTTTGAAAAATGGTTGATAATTTTTAGATTATTTATAGCAGTTTTAATTGTTTTCTCAATATTCTCAGAATATCGGAGATATTTAAGTCCTATTAACAATGTTTGCTAAGCTTTGACGGGAGGTGAGTGCCTCTAGGTTGGCCACCAGTCGAAAGTTGTCAGAACAGTTGAGGACGTGGCCTTACCAGTGCAGTGGCTGGGGAGTTGTCTTTGCTAAGAGTTTGCTATACCTTACTGTCAGACTCCTGGGGTAAAGGGTCAGCTCGCTCAGTTATCCAGTCCAATTACAGCTCCTCCTACCCCGTCTCTTGCAAGGATGCTATCCCTTTTTCTCAATTTCTCCGCCTCTGCTCCCATGATGAGGCTTTCCACTCCAGAACATCCAAGATATCCAACTTCTTTACTAACCATGGCTTCCCCCCCTACTGTGGTCGAGAGAGCTCGCACCCACATCGCTGCTATTTCCCACACCTCTGTTCTCACCCCCACCCCTCCCAGACCCAACAGGGATAGGGTTAGCCTTGTCCTCACATTTCATCTCACCGGCCTACATATCCAACACATTATTCTCCGCCACTTCTGCCATCTCTAACGGGACCCCACCACCAAGCATATCTTCCCCTCCAACCCTTTCTGCCTTTTGCAGGGGCCGCACTCTCCGCGACTCCCTCGTTCACTCCTCCCTCCCCCCACCCATCCCACTCCCATGCCAAGGACTTTCCATGGCCCTCACCATAGGTGCAACACCTGCCCCTACACCACCTCCATCCAGGGACCCAAACAGTCCTTTCAGGTGAGACAGAGATTCACCTGCACTTCCCTTAATATCATCTACTGCATTCAGTGCTCCAAGTGTGGCCTCCTCTACATTGGTGAGACCAAACGCAGACTAGGTGACCATTTTGCTCTGTGCGTAACTGCAATTTGCATCTCCCTGTTGCCAGTCACTTCAACTCCCCCTCCCACACTATCACTGATATGTCAGTCCTCGGCCTCCTCCACTGCCTGGAGGATTCCAAGCGCAAACTGGAGGAACAGCACCTCATTTTCCACCTTGGAACCTTGCAGACTAACAGCATGAACATTGAATTCTCCCACTTTAAGTAATACCCACACCACCACCCACCCCCCCCCCCCCCCCCCACACCTTTCTTCCCTTTCCTAGCCTCTCTCTCTTTTTTCTATCCTCTTTTTCCTGCTTACCTTTGACCCATGCACTGGTGGATCTGCTCTCCCCTCCTCCCCCGCACCTTGCTATAACTATCTCTTACCTGCATCTACCTATCACCACCTTGTGCTCACCCCACCTCCCCTCTTTTGTCCACCTATCACTGCTCTGCTTTTACCTCCTATATATTGGGCTTCCCCTTTTCCTATCTTCAGTCCTGAAGAAGGGTTCTGACCCAAAATGTTGACCGCCTGCTTTTCTCCACAGATGCTGCCTGGCCTGCTGAGTTCCTCCAGCATCATAGTGTTTTTCATCTACATTCCAGCATCTGCAGTCCTTTATTTCTCTATCCAGTCTGAGTACTTGAGTATGTGGCAAAGGGTCGTGACCTGCCAGTCAAATGCAGCATAAGATGATACGACACTAATAACATTTGTGTGAAAATACAGCGTAACAATTAGATAAAGTGATTGACTTATACTATCTCAAAAACGGCCCTTTACATTTCAACAGAGAATACTTTAGAGATCAGAGTTTCAAAATATATTAGAGGGCAACTTCCATCAAAATAAAATTAATCTATGCCTTTAAATATTCAACATGATAGAACTTGTCCAAATTGCCAAGACCTGCAGTATCTGATTAAAAAGTTCCTTTATAAATATTTAAGCTATTCCTGCTCTTTAAAGTAGGAAGCAGCTGAGTCAAATCTCCACCTGTTTTGTATTAGCTGATCTTTGACAATTGGCTCCAGCAGATTAGATATTGGAAAGTTGGCTAGGATTTCTATTCCATATCATTGTACAATGGCACTTGATGGAGGTGCACATTTGGGAAGGTTTAAGTCTGGCAGTAATGTTTCCTGCAGGTCAAAGTCCACAAATAAAGAATGATGTTTTGCCATGAGTACCCTGCTCAGGGAGAACTCTATCTCCCTTCAGGAGAGGAGAGAAGAAAACTGATTAGGAGGGAGGGAGGGAGGGAGGGAGGGAGGGAGGGAGAGAGGGAGGGAGGGAGAGAGGGAGGGAGGGAGAGAGGGAGAGAGGGAGAGAGGGAGAGAGAGAGAAGAAAGAAAAATTATAGAGGGTACATGGATAGGAAAGATTTAGAGGGATATGGGCCAAATGATGGCAAATAGGACTAGCTTAGATAGGCATCTTGATCAACATGGATTAGATGGGCCAAAGGGCCTGTTTCCATGTTGCATTACTCTATGACACTATGACTAATAATAAAAGAAAAAAATTCAGGGTATCTCCCTGATGCTTATATTGGCATGTCCACCATTGGATGAACCTTCATTCTTGTATTTGGTCCCCAGTCAGAAAGCCTTCCATGGAGGGGATATTTTTTAACCTCTGCTCACCTCACAATTCACAATACATAATTAGAGCAGAGTCATTGAAAGGAGAAGAGACGCCACAAGAAAGAGACTATGGTGGCCTTGTATAAAGATGAACTGTGGAAAACAAGTTATTTATTTTAAAGATTTATGTAAAGCACTGTGCAGTAAAATTCAATTTCTGCAGTTCACATCTGCAATATAAATCTTAACAGAACACCACAATGATTCATGTTGCCAATTTAAAGCATTAAGTACACAACATAACTCACAGCAACATGGCCTCAGTACAATCCACCATCTCTTCTCTACATTAACTCACTTTTCACTAACGTTTCCCTCAAAGCTTGTGTGACTTTTCTGTGCATTGACCTTACATAAATCCTGCCCCACTCCCACCACCCATTCTCGACCTAGATGCTTAGGAGCTTTTTATTTGCCTCATTCCATAATTTTCCGAAGCGACAATGGACACGTTCTGGTACAACAAAATTATATGATAACAGCTTTAGATGAATACATTTCCATTTGTTTCAGATAGAACCACGGTGACACTAGTAGATTTTAAAATTAGCTTTTCTAGTGTGAGTATTCTTCCTGCAATATTAAGCCTCAAATTTTCCTCATCTTTTATGATGAGTCATATTTAAAATTTTTTAATATGAAGTTCAGTTTCATTTAAGAAAATCTGCAAACATTCACAGCTTGTGAGAGATAAATACTCAAAAATGTTTTGGAGAGGTTCTTTTCCTGTGACTGTTCTGATAGAAGGTTCCCACACTTGTGAAATTCTCTTCTCTTTCAACAACTGGCCTGTCATACATCTATAGCTTCTACTGTTTAAATTCATTTATTTCAACTTTGTTAACTTCCAATGGCTTTTGTCTTGTGGAATGAATCAGATGAACACAGGGCAAATCTATAACTTACTCCTTGGGGATAAGTAAGTGGAAGGCTGAAGCTTTTAAATTGAATATATGTATCTCAACTTGGTTTTGCATCTGTTAGATCTTATCTAGCCTCCAAGTCAAATCACACCCAACAATTTTTCAGGGATTAAAGCAAAAACATGCCTTTTCACTTTTTTATTCTCCCCACCCCTTTTAGTTCCAATACTTATAAAATATGTCTTTACCTCAGTGTTTTGTTTCATCCCATGCTCAAAAGGACAAAGATCCCAGCAAAATGGTTCCAAATCCTGACCGGATAATGAATGGTCAAATTCAAATCAAAAATGCATGGTAGTGGCTTTAATTAATTGAGTAGTTACAATTGATGAAACTAGCAATAGCATTCAGTAGTTGCTGATGTCTTGTGACACTCACTGGGGTCACTGAGTGCTTTAAGTGAAATGTTGAATGCTGGGTGTCTTTTTCAACGGTCACCTAGGGGCAGTAGTAAAGACTTGGGTGACAGGCAAGCCATTGGTGAGCAAACCATTAGAACTAGAATTTCCCCCATCCCCCTGCTCCACCACGCCATCTATAAAATAGTTCGTCCCACACTGATGATAGATAGTTAAGAATTTTTTGATCAATTTGACTTTTAACTGGTTCATGCCTTTGTGGGTCTCACTAAGTATGGAAGACTCCAAACAACCCCATGTAAACTGGTTGTAATCTTGAATGCAAGCAGCAGAGACAATGATTTTAACTAACCATGGCTGAATTAATTTAAATCAACTGCTTTGAAGCAAACTATCGTAGCCAAAGGATTTTAAAATGATCTGTTTTGTTCCCAGGGGCTTAGGTATGCAGGATTCTTTGTTGCTTTAAACCATGAATTGAGTTATTCCCTCGATGAATCACAAAACAATCCAAGATCAAAACAACTTATAATAACTCAAGAAACTTACTTGACAACTTGCCATGAATCTCTGCATGTGGCATTCTGTAACCAACTGTTTTAACATTTTTCTTGTCTTTGAATTTCTGGCCATCCAGGGCTACAGGGAAAGGAATTCCCTTTTTAAATTCTTCCATTTATGGCCCAGCCAAGTAGATAAACTATTAGCCTACCATTATTTGTATTAGTTCAGCAAGCAACTGTGCCAAATTATTAATCAATTAATTAATATAGAATGCTGGAAGCACTCAGTAGCTCACGCAACATCAGTGAGGAGTGAAGCAAGGTGGACATTTTGGGTCAAGGGTCCTTCAACCAAAATGGAGAAGACAAGCCTCTTGAAAGTTACAGAGAGGGAGTGGTACAGCAAACAGAGGGAAGGTATGTAATAGGGTGCAGACCAAAGTTATCAAGGTAACAATAACTTTTAAAATTTGGTAATTGGAACAAAATAGCACAGAAACAAATTGAAACAGAGGTCAGCCACATCTATACATAGAAGGGAATTACCTGAAATTGTAAAGTCACTGTTAAGTTCTGAGGGTTGTAGCTTTTTCAGTCTGCACTCTCTCACAGGCACACCCTCTATTCTCTATCTCCTGCTCTTTACAACTTTGAACATGCTCCTCACTTTTCCAGTTCTGATAAAGCATCTTGAATCAAAATCTCGACTCTGCTGCTCTCCCCACAGATGCTGCCTGACCTGCTAACAGCTTCTGGAATTCTGATTTTTGTTTCCGATTTCCAGTATCCATACTTTTTGCTACAAAATTCAAATATTTAAGTTCTGTAAGATCATCTCCCATCTTTAATAAATCACAGAGTTCCAGATTATTGAACAATTCTAATCCTAAAATGACATCACAGTGTCACTAACCAGAAAAGACAGATCTAATATAATTGGCAAAAATTTCACGAAACAGTTTGTGAAGAAAACGAAAAAATATTAGGAAACAGGTTCTTATGATCTGGATCATACTGCCTGAAATGACGACGGAAATGGCTTCAATCATGATTTTTTAAAAAGAGAATTGTACAAAAACAAGATTGTATATATGGACAAAGGAGGCGAACAGTTCAAACAATGAGTAAAGTAGGGAAGAATGGGCTGTACAATTCAAGTGTTATCTCATTCCATCTCATTTTCAATGGATCCCTGATGTTTAGAAACTCACAAAATGTATCATAAACAACTTAGTTAAGGTAATCTGCCCTCCCACCACATCTCATAGATTCTGCATGAGTTTCAATAAGAATGGAGATCAAATTATGCTTTTGAGATTGAATACTGTGTTATGATGGACGTTATTGGATTCTAAACTTTGCTTTTTCTTTTGTTACTAACAGATATTAGCATGGCATACACGGACTGAGAAACCCGTGCTGGTGAATGAAGGGAAAAAAGGTTTCACGGATCCAAATGTTGAAATATAAATGCACAGGTAATAAAGTTAGCACAATGTGTACATTCACATCTTTCTTTGTGGGGGATTCAGAATTGCCAGCATACTGGAGTGAAATACACAGTGTAATTGGAAGTCTAGAAGAGTAACAACTTTCATTTATATAGTGACCTAGGTATAGCTAACACATCCAAAGGCGCTAGTATTAGGGTAGATATCCAAAAGCTTGATCAGAGATGTTTTAAGGACTTAAAGGACAGAGAGTGAGAGAGTTAGAGAGAGAGAATATATATACATATAAAATGTTGCAGAATCAACATTGTTCCTATAATCTTGCTTAATACGTGAGATGGAGTTCTTTTTCCATTGACCACCATAGCAGTATCTTTGTAAGTGTACACCATTGGTGAGAATGTGGATCCAAGGCAGGTTTCCACTGGTTCTTTCCAGGGTCCACACTAATGAGCTACACTGGCAAATTACTCCTATGATAATGTGGCATTTGGGTCCTGAACTGGAGCTAATTTTCTCTTCCTATCGCATAGTTATTTCAATGTTGCTCTTTACAAACGTTTTGTGGGTAACAACATTTTCTTGTTTTTGGCAAAGCCACATCCTGATCACAGCACTGGGCCGGGAGGAATACATCCAGCACTTAGGTTGCCAGAAATACAAACAAAAATGATTGGTATCTAGGGGTCTGATCAGAAGGCCCTCTTGTATGAATGGTGTGTGGCCACTGTAACTGAAGATATGTGTAAGGTTAATCATTTACACAACAGTGGGGACGTTATGCCATAATGTTAAAACAAATGAAAGTCTATCCTACATTCATACAGTTCTTTTAAATATAAACATATCCTAAGATGTCTCCAACTCAAGGAGGAATATTATAGATGAGTTCAACAAACCTTTAGCTGAAGAATCAAGCACTGGAAAGGTTTTTAAAGGAAGGTAAGAGGTTTAGTAAGGGAATTCCAAAGACTAGGACCCAGGCTGTTAAAGTTACTGGCATCAGCTTACAGAGGCTGTGGCTTGAGGGAATGCACAAAAGGTCAGAGGCAGAGGAGCAAGTGTTCAGGGGAATGAATACAGGGGTGAATGACAGTGCAGAGGCTGGTACTGGTATTTGTTTATTGTTGTCACATGTACTGAGATGCAGTGAAAAGCTTTTGTTTGCGTTCCATCCAGACAGACCATTCCATACACAGAATATACATATAGATAGAACATAGGCTGAAGTAGTAAGCCATGAACATGACAATGTTAAATCATTTAAGAAAACAAGGAGAAATGTTTTCACTCAGAGGGCAGTGATTCTTTAAAATTATCTCAAGTGGACTTGGCGATTCAGTCATTATTTACATTTTAGGACAGGGATCAGTAGATAGCTGGCTGCCAGAAGAATCAAAGGATTTGGGGATTGGTCAACAAAATGGGGTCGAGGTGGGAGATCAGCTATGATCTTTCTGAAGGAACAGCATGCTTGAGCGGCTGAATGGTTTACTCCTGCTTCTATTTCTTGCATTCTTATACAAGCATGGGAGTTGATGTAGGTCGGCAAGGGCTGTGTTTATGGATGAGCAGCACAGTGGAGAATATAATGAGTGACACAAAATGAATGCTTGTTGTTCATCATTTCGGCAACTCTATTTGTATCTTTCCACTGGACAACCATGAGATTAAATACTCATTTCACTGCAGCCTCTGACCAACATATTATTTCACAGGAATTAAAGCATGTTCACAAGCATTTGTATTCAACTTTTTGCCTTTTCTTCTTGCAGATGACCTTAAATCTGGCTAAAATCTGATTGCCCCATTCCTTCACCACACATACAATGGATATAATGGTAGTGGTTTATTTTTAGCAAAAGCAAAAATTTCAGATGATGTACCTAACGTGACTGGACAAGGAATATTTAAACTGAATAAAGCACAGAAGAGATCTTTGAGAAATGATCCATAATAATTGAAGCATAGACTGCGATCTGTGATTTCACTAGGCAAGGCTCTATGACTTATGACCAAGGATGCTAGATTCCTTTATGTGTGAGTACATCCCTGTAAAGATGGCTCTGTTGCAATGCGTTCTGTTGCATGGGAAGGGAGGATGCATGCACTCAGTGTGAATTCCAAACCAGAAATAAACACCAGCCTTAAAAGGCTTCCACGAAGTACAGAAAAGCTGTGAAGAAGACTGACTCATAGGAGTGAGTTTCAACAGGAAATCCTTTCTACCATTTACCTGAGGATACTTAAGGAATGGAATGTTCTGGTTTACATACCTCATGAGCCTGCTACTGTTTGTTTATTCTTTACATGTGTACCTATTGTATTCCACCTTCATTCAGACCATGTGGACTTGGACTCAAAGCTTCCAAGAGGTGTGTAAAGTTGTCAAACTGTAGTGTTCATCTCCTTTTAGCAAGGGCTCCCTTGAAACTTGGTATCTTATGAGTCACCATACCCTTAGTGAAAAGACATCTCCTTTCTTCACCTTGCTTCCAGTAGTGCATATGCACATTCAGAGGATAATTGCATTCTGAGAGGTGCATGCATGAACCTTGATAATTTTAATAATTTGTGCTAGTTAACTAAGGAGAAAATGGGTACAGGAAAAAAAACTGTGACTCCAGTCAGCAATCAAGGCAGGCTACTTTCAAAGGAATGCAACAATGATGCTGCACTTACAACTGAAGGTTACACTTAGTAGACATGACACATGTACAAACATTTAAAGTTATGCTATTTATTAAGTGTCCCAATCTCGTGTGATACGACCACACTTTACTCTTGTGGATGCCAGTCTCCCCATGATTTTTTAGTAAGAAAATATGATTCCAAACTTCTTTTGAAGGTAATGTACACAAAACAAGATTTTAGCAGATTCAGCATGAGTTTGATTGCATCTCTTGAATATACTGTTAGATGGGCAAGATTGGAATTGCAAAGGTCATTCTGCTTCAGGAGAAATTGATTCTAATTTGTGTACAGAATGCATTACCTTCTTTGCAAAAAAAAAATGCTGAGAGCATCTAACCCATAATTTAATAACTGTGGAAAAATGCTGGAAACAGGAAGGCTTGTATCTAATTATTTGCCCCACCTAAAAAGAACATCTAATTTCTCCTGTGATGCTTACTGGATAGGGCAGGATTTCTATTTCTGTTCATAGTTCACCTTACTTCCATGATGTGCCTAGATTGAATGTCAACAAAAGAGGAATAGTTTTCCATTCCTTTTTTTACTGATTCCCACACTTCCATTAGTGAAAATCACAACATTTTATTTCACCTCTGTTTCCCGCTCATTCAAGAGAGAACATCTGGTTCGATATACTCTTATTCTAAGTTACAATATCACTATATCTGTTAGCTGCCTATCCTTCAGTGACTGTGGCAAGTCCTGGCTATTCAGTGGGACTGGCCCAACAAGATATATATCAGAAAGCTCACTCAAGAGGTCATGAAATGGTTAACTTAGCTGCAATATTTTTGTGTGCATTGATCCAACAATTTCAGTGCATCAATAAAAGCTGGAAACACACAGCAGTTCAGGCAGCATCTGTGGAAAGAGAAACAGTTAATGTTTTGATGAAGGATCTCAGACTGATGAAGGATCTCAAACCGTTGTTTCTCTTTCTTCAGATGCTTTCTGACCTGCTGAGTATCTTTAGCATTTTCTGTTTTATCTCAGATCCCAACATCTGCAGTTATTTGATTTTCATTAACTGTGGAGTAGGTGCCCTGGAGAGGTTGTGCAGCAAATGAGTCCAAAGTCAGAATCATTATAAATTCAGTTGGATCAAATTTATTGAATAGTTTAATCTTGGCCCAAACCCATGAACAACTAAAGTACGTTTTCTTGAAGAAATAAAGAATCTTAGCAAGGAATGAAATGAGAACACATGGACACCTGAACACTAAGCAATAGAGTGCCATATTAGTAAACATGTTAATGGTTTTGTATGACATTCCACTGAACTCTAATGGGAATGAAAACATTAGCAATAATGCACAGTGCAATTTTAATCATGTCATATTTTTATGATTTTCTGTGGTGCCCCTTCTGTAGCAAAATCTATGCTAGCACTAAAACTCAATTAAAATTATTGATATTTTATTAGGTAAATAATAAAATCAATCTCCACTGATTTCTTCCATTCATTTCAATGGGGCTTGCAGTGATTGTGGCAGATTTAACTTGGCACTGGCTCAGTGTGATCTCCCAGCCTGATAACTAGGTAGACCCTGGAAGCTCACATTGTCCCCTTTGACCTCTATAAAGAAGTGCTGTAGAGGAGCTGGAAGAAACACTACTGATTTACACCTCTGGGCACCAGGACTTCCATGTGGCAAGTCCTGGCGGCAGCACCTTAGTGGGAATAGGACATTCAGGCTAATATACTTGGATATATTCCCAAGGAAAATGTTAAGCAATTATTATACATTGTAAATTGCATCGAGTGCTTCACTTTATAGAGTGCACATATTCAGGATGTTTGCATTCCAGTGTTGCCATTCTGGAGCCTCAGCCAATAACAGGCCTGTCTGAATGTTACATTTTACACGTCATTTCCACCATTGATTTTAGCAATTAGAAAATCATTTGGCACCAATATTTCCAATCTGCATTTCTGAATCCTCATCAGGAGTATGGAGTTTGGAAACGATCTCTTAGATTGTAATTGTAAACCAGCTGTGGTTTACATTGAAAGAAAATGTGCAGGACAACGAGAACTGAACCAGTCTTGGTTTTGCCTTTGGCTGTCAGAATGAAACTGCTTTCCCAGACCTCAAAACACCATTGTAAGATTTCTCTGGAGACTGAACACAATTTACAATCTACATTAGCGCAAGATTCCTTGTGAGTATTAAACCTTCCAGTGCCCAGTTAGCAGAAATCCAAAGGTGAAAGATATTCTTCCTTATAAAGGGTACTGTTGTTTTAAAACAAAGCAATTTAAACTAACCTACTGGGCTCTACTGTTATAATATAGATCAGAAGACAACAAATAGCTGGATGAACTCAACAGCACACTAAATATTTCAGAACAACCATTTTGATTGAAAATTATGGATATCTTACACAGATAAATCTTCAACGTTCAGGCCCAAAAAAAAGGTATCTCAGCTTATTCAGCCAATGTAACAAATAAGATAGGGGCCATTGGAACCTTGAACTTCATTGCTTTAGTGAAATCTTGTAGAATTTTCTCAGTAATGCAGCTTGTAGAAACACTGCCTCACAGCTCCACTGACCCGAGTTCAATTTTGACCTCTGGTGCTGTCTGTGTAGGTTCCTCCTGGGTGTTCTAGTTTCCTCCCACACCCAAAAACACCAGGGTTAGTAGGTTGGAGACAAGACACTGCAGATGCTGCAATATGGAGCAAATACCTCCAGCAGTTTGCTTTTTGATAGGTTAATTGGCCACGGCTAAGTTGCCCCTGGTGTGTAGATGAATGGTAGAATCTGGAGGCAATGATAGGAGTGTGCAGAGAATAAAATCGCATGAGTGTAGGAGTAGTGAAAGTGGGTTCTTGATGGTTAGTGTGGGCCTGTTGAGCTGAAGGGCCTGTTTTTGTGCTTATAGACTCTGTAACTCAAATACTCAGTCAGTCAGTCAGGTGGCATCTCTGGACAGAGAATGAGTTACTATTTCAGACTGCTGACCTCTCATCAGAACCTTGCTGGTTGTTCAGGATCAGAGAAGGGATGATCAAAAGGAATAGTCAAAACCTGGCAACAGATAAGATTGTGGTCAGAGACAGTGTCAGAGGAAAATAAAGTGGAAAAAAGGTTGCAATTGTACAAGAATTCATGAGTTGTTGAAGTATGTGATCTTTGATGTCCAAGAAGAACAAAAACCTTCTGTTGAAGGACCTAATACTGTGAAGGATAAAGGGAACTGTGAGACAGAGCTGGTCAGTGTTGTTGGGGAGAAAGGTCAAGAGCTTGCACGTGCTGATGCATTGCATTACGTATGGATCTCAGGATGTGACAAGCATAGTGATTCAAGAAACGCTGACCTTCAATGATAAAGCTTAATCATTGGTGAATCCAGTCCATGAAGGATGGAATTTCTATGTGGAATAACATAGAACCAGAGACATTTGCTAAAAGAGACATGGTATGTGAGTGAGTTTTGATCAACAGTTTATCAAAAATGAGGAACAGAAACCAATGAAGGAGAACACAGTAAAGGAGACAAATGGAAATCCTGTCAGACAGAAGGAGCAGAACATCTTCAGGCTGGGCATTCCTGGAAAGGAAGTGGCAGTGAATTTAACAGTAATTGGTTCTGATGAAAGGTCATCAGAAATATTAAGTGTCCCTCTCTCCATAGACCTGTTGAGCATTTTCAGCATTTATATTTCAGATTTACCGCAACTGCAGTTATTTTGCACTTTGAAAAGCTTTTCAAATAATCAGTTGTGTCCTTTCAAGGATAATGTAAGATAAGCTAAAGGAAAGTCTTTTCATTGTGTCATCACTAGGAATTTTACAAGGAATATGCTGTACACATTATGCAAACCTTCATAGCCAATTCCCATTATACCAGAAAACCTTACATTGTACATTAATAGCTCCTTGTTGAATGAAGTAGGTCTTATCAAGGTTCTGCTGTACAAAAGTAATCGCTTCTATTTAAGCAATAATGGACAGCAGGAAAGATATTTGCACTGGTGCATTTCTTTTCAGGAATACATGCTGTTATTTATACATTAGACTATTCTAACCAAGTTTCACTAAATTTCATTAGGCTTTAGAGAAGATATGAAAAAAAGGTTCAGAAATGAAAAAAAGAATTGTAACCACCACAAAGCATCTACTGTCTGAAAAACGGCAACTGCAAAAATTCCTTCCCCTACCCCACTCCTCTGCAAAGCCACCAATGGGCCAGTATAGCATTAAACTGCATTAACCAGGAAGTTTGAAGATTTAAACACTTGAGATTGTCCAAGTTAACCAATCAGGGTAATAATCAACTTCATCAACTCCTGGCAATGGAAAAGCAACTCCAGCCAGAAATCCTACTCCCTATTACTATCTGCTGATCTCGTAGCAACTAATTGGAGGATAGGATTAGTTATGGTGTTGAAGTCTCAGAGTTAGATAACCATTGGATTCTCATACAAGGAATTGCTATGTGATTAGGGCACAAAAAAAAGGGCTTCCAGCTTTGAAACCAGAGACGTGCAAGGTGGGGTTGGAGAAGAAAAAACGAGAGAGACTGTGAGAGATCGAGAGCGCGCAAGAAAGAGCATGCACACGCATCAGCAATAATCATCTAAAAATATGGTTATAGATGTGTGAGTGTTCATTTTCCCCATAACTTTAAGGACAAGTGCACTTGCCCCTCCTAAAGTTGATAAATTTAAACTTCTGCACGTACCTGCTTAAAATTGTAGACTACTAAGAGAGGGAGAGAAAAATAGAAGGAACTACGTATAGAGCAGAAATCCATGAAAGAGATTATTAGAAATGATAGAATGAAACCACATTAAACCACAAAGGGCATTAACTGTGAAATAGCAAAGTTTTAGCATTTTGAAGACACAAGACACCGTAAATGCCGGAATCTAGAGTAACACACAAAATGCCGGAGGAACTCAGCAGGTCAGGCAGCATCTATGGAGGGAAATGTCAACTGTCCATACACGCTACCCGACCTGCTGAGTTCCTCCAGCAATTTTGTGTGTTGCTCTAGCATTTTGAATCAGGAATGATCACCCTGCAGAATTATCAGGGCACCATCAGCCCTGTGAGACCTGAATTGGTGCAACTCCAGTCTTACAGTAATGTGGTCAACTCTGAAGTGGTCCTGCAAGTCACTCAGGGCAACTGGAAATGGGCAGCAAATCCCGACTTCACCAGCAACATCCAAACAACCAACAATTTTTATTTAGGTCCACTGGAACAACATGTTATTCTCTGAAGAAATTCCTCCCTTCAAAACTGAAGCTCTTATGATAGGACTCAACATTGAGAACATTTAGCATGAATACATAAATCGCTTATGTCATGTAGGGAAATGAGCTCTCAGTTGATACTTCATTTCCAGCAGAAGAGATGGTCTCAAAAATGCCAGCAGCTTCTGTTGACCACCAGTTTTGTCTAACAGTGTAACTCTTCCTGGGGAATAATTCTAACATACCAATTGAAGGACTATCTTGTAAATGCATTACATTGACTGAAGGGGGCTGTGGGTGACAGGAAATTAATTACATTGGCTTCTCAGTTCTTTGAATTTTGAAAATAATAAAGACTGGCTGATATCTTGTACCATAAATGGAATGTGTGTGCAAATAGAGTAACATTACAGAGACTGATGTTTACACACCTCATGAGGAGCTAGAGCTGAACATGCTACAGTTAATACTGTGGTATCAAATCTAAAAATGTGAAGCACAATTTTACTAGACATAATCCTCAGCACTTGACAAATGACAGTTTCTCTTTTATCCTCTTAGAACTATTAGTACAGCGAACAATTCTTTCTCTTTTTATACTTTCTGCCGAATTATCTAACGTGCTGTTTGCTACCCTGTTTAATTTATTTCTATTTATAATTTAAGAAAATTGATTAATGAAATCTTTTTTTAAAAAAGAGCAAATCTGAGTAACACCATATTTTACCTTGTGATTCAAATCTGTGCTTGAAAATACATACGGTCCCTTGGCAAGGGCAGAGATGATTACATTACTTACTGTGCTGTGCCACCATACAGAAAATCATCAAGAGGTTGTAAGGCAACTGCAACTTGGACAAACATCCAATACCAACTTTCCACCTTTTTTCTGCATTGCTTAATTACTCTGGTAAAAATGGGACCTGACGTAATCTGCAGCTCTCAAGGAGACATCACTGGACAACAACCCGAACAAAGGATCATGGTAAATCAATCTTTCAGTGCTTCATCAGAACAATTGAAGAAATCAGAAGGGAGAATTCACAGCATCATTTGTAGTTTCTACTAAGATATTTCTTTCCAATTGATCTGAATTGTATTTATATTAATGGAATCAGCTGAATGTGTAGAAGTAGCCTTCTAGTTTACAGTTGTCTTCTTGATAACAAAAATCCTACATCATTTCTAATGTATTGGATTTGCCTTTGCAGTATGTTTAAGCACAAAAGTCACGTCCCCTTGACCAGGGACAGAGCTAACTCTGTGATAGTGCACATATTACTATAGAGTGACACTGTGATACAGCTAGTTGCTCTCTGAAAAGCATTGGAGCCAGTTTATCAACACCTTTACCCATGGTAAGGCAATTCATTAATTAGTCTAGAGTGGCTTTATCCAACATTTTCCCCTCGCTCTTTTCACTGTCATAATCAGACAATTAAGCCACAAACAAAAGCAGATTAAAACAAGGTACAAGCAAATATCAATTATTACTACACAGTATATTGTGTGTTGAGGGAGAGGGAGAGGGATTCAGGGTTTGCTCTCAACGAGACGTATCAGGTTTCTGGAAGTAGTTTGATAGCACTTGATGGAAAACATTGTGCTTTTCAAGGTACCTCACATTTGAGCAAATGCAGAGACATTGGCAAATAAAGCTAAATTCAGGAATGTACAGCTCTTGCTAATGAGGAGAGGCTCACAAAACTGGGCATCACTGGAATGAAAGGAGATCTGACTAAAGTATTTCAAGCTGTGGTTAATGCAGGTCAGTTTTGAGTGTGTGTGTGTGTGTGAAGTGGGGGAAGCAGAAGTATAAAACAACTCAGTTTCAAACTAAACCAAACCTTTACACGGTGGTGGACATGTGCCACAGACTCCCAGTCGAGGGAGAATGGGACAAAGAAAGATGTTAATCCTGCTGAAGTTTATTCATCGCAATATTATTGCAGATGGCCTCCTTGTTAGACAAAAAGAATATGGAAGGCAGGGAAACTCAAAATTTAAACTACAGAAGTAGAGTTTGCAGATCACATGTGCTGGTGCTGGCTCTTTGACCAGAACTATTTGGTCCCATTCACACTTCCCCATCCCTTTCCCCACAGATAAAGGTCAGATAGATTTGTGGCATGATGGTTCCGACACCAGGAATGGGTGATTGTGGCATTGACCTGATCAATTCAAAGCTTATTATCAATTCGAAGTTTATTTCTAAGGGGCAGCGAGTGTTCTGAAAGTCTGATCCATTTACTGGATTACCTGCCCCACTCCCCCAGTGCCTGCTCAGGTGAGATGTGGAGAGAATGGGCATGAATATGACAAAGGTAAAGTAAGTTAGTGTCCAGACCATTGCTTCACAGCACACCAATCTTATTCAGCCTGCAATACCTCCAAGACACGATAAAAAAATGTAAAATGTGAGAAGTGTTTATCAGTTAAAAATGAAATCCACTCCATTCACCATCATCTACTTACCCAGGAGCACATTATCTATTAGCTCGTATTTGCTCAGTCTCAACCACACTCAAACTCTTACCCACGGCAGGTCCTGTTTTTTGTGATTAACCTTATTACACATGGAACTGACGTTAGCTAAGTATAGCCTGTAACCTAACATGAATTCAATTAACCTTGATTCATAATTACATAGGACTAAATTGGACAAATAGATCCTTGGACCCTTGGACTGTCATTCTCCTTGGCAGATAACCCAAAGTGACTGCACTTCTCTGAATTAAACACACACACACCCAAATTGTAGTTGGGAAGTAAGAACACAAAATACAGGTAATACTCAGCTGATCAAGTAGTGTCTGTGGAGAGAGATAAAGACTTTTGATGGAAAAAAAATCACTGAACCAAAACTTTAACTCTGTTTCTCTCTTCACAGGTACTGCTGACCTGCTGAATATTCCCCACATTTTCTGTTTTTATTTAAGGAGTTCCAGCATCTGCAGTACCTTTTAAAATTTATTTACAGCGTGGTGACAGGCCCTTCCAGCCCAACGAGTCTGCGCCGCCCATTTTAAACCCCAAATTAACCTACCCGTACGTCTTTAGAACGTGGGAGGAAACCTGAGCACCAGGCGGAAACCCACGCAGACACAGGAGAACATACAAAGTCCTTACAGACAGCAATGGGAATCGAACCCCAATTGCTGGCGCTGTAACAGCGTTGTGCTAACCGCTATGCTACTGTGCCTGATTATGCTTCCAGATTACTAGAGGTGGGCAGAAGTTGCAGCTGAATTTGCAGTCTTCTGTTCTCTTGTTGCTTCCACATCATAGTTTTGTGATCTGCTACACAAATTGGAGTCAAATTTTAGATTTACCCCTAAAATAGCTCTCATATTACAGCCCTTATGAATTAGTCTCAGCACATTAGCCTCTTTACTTCTGCCTCTCATCACAATTCAAACAAAAGTAAAATACTGCAGATGTTAGAAATCTAAAATAAAACGGAAAATAATGGAAATACTCAGGAGATCAGAACAGCATCTGTATGGAGGGAAACGAGTTGATTACCTTCTGTCAGAACTGGGAGAACTTAGAGATAAATAGGTTTCAAGATGCTGAGAAAATTGGAAGGGCATTTATGACACATTATACCTATTTTTTTCTAGATGTGTTTCTCTTTCCTGATTCTCAATAAATATAACACAGTTATATCGCAGTTATCACAAACTATGATATTTTTATTTCATATTCACAATCTGTACAGTGCATGTTCACATTTGCATCAGTCACATTCTTGACTGCAGTCACCAGATTATGCTATCCAAGGACTATAAGGTAAACTCAGAGCAACAAACAAGCTGCAATGAATGAATAATCATTTCTGGACATTTTCACCTTATCAAACATTTAGACTAATATTTGGGAAATTCTAACTTTACACTGTGACACAAAATGTTCCCCCCTTTTCTTCACTTTTGTTGTAAAATCTTCAAGTTCTCACATTTCAATTTGTTGGTTTACATTATTCTTCTTATTTTAAGCTAGTAACTTTCTAAATGAAACCAAGGCTCATCCTGCCATTTGCTTCACTACCACCAGATGGCAGGGCAAGAATGCAGCTTTGGAAACTGGGCAAAAAATACATAAAAGCTGGAAACATCTTGAATATTATCATTCTGTTGGATCGAGAACTGTGAATGAGGATATTTGATCCATGCAGCAACTGCGAAGTTGTTTTAGTAGTGTGAGAAAACGAAATTACCAAACAGGCCACAACCCTAGACTTCACCCACTCACGTGTCAATGGAGGGATTTTCCTTTTAAAAAATCCTTCTCCAAATGCTCAAGAGATACACTGAATGCCAACTTCATTTCTAAACCTGCCAGTTGCACGATTGCCACTATTAAGTGTTTCACACACAGTCCCCAAACCCAGGCTGCCAAAACTGCTACTTCCAAGCATTTTTAAAAGTCACACTGCTGAGAAGGCTGTCCTAACATCAGAATGAGTTTTCTTTCTCGCTATGTAATAAATGTATTTGATTTCTTTCTCCATAGATTGCAACATTTTCCGTCTCTGTGAGGGTTGCACTTTTTTTTTGCATGTTAATGTACTGTTGATTGCACACAATCCCTCATCTTGTCATTTTAGTTAAAAAAAGAGAACCCTAAATAAAATAAAATCTGACAAAACAATGTTATCTGCTAGAGTTGTTGGGCAAGGCTGATTTTATTACTCTTTGTAGAAAATATCACTGCTTGGATTAACAACCACTGGGATCCAGTTTTCAGGATATTTCAACTGATTTGAATTAATTATAAGTGGTTTTTTTTAAACTACATTTATCTTTTCTAATTTCTAAATAGCTTTATAATACAAGGAAAAGTAGTGATCACCTTTTACCTTTGACTGCCTAGTTGTTTGCATCCAGTCAATATCAGGTTGCTGAGATGATTCAGAAAGTTTCCTGAAGGGACTTTAAGCTTGAATCACTTACCTGGTGGCTCAGGTTAACAAGTATGGTGACACTATTTAAGGTGGTACAGTATTTGCTTCCACTTACATATCTTGGGACGAGATACCTCCTATACATTTCATTAATCAATGCAGAGCAGTTAACAGTTGGTCTTTGGATAAACAATCAGAGCAGATACAGACTTTGGATTAGTAGGTCCTCTGAGCTCATTATGAGCAGCATAACCAGCTATAAAATCTAACCATATCACCACCTAGATTAGAGTGTGGCACACAACATTCCTCGACAAAGCTGCCGCAGTACCTGCCTGATTTGCTCTCATCCAATTGTAAGAGCCAATGAGCCTTGGAAAGTTAAATGCCTTTTTTTTTTATATAGCCAGTTTTAAGCTGTCTAGCAGCTATGTTTCAGTTTTCTCATTAACTGAGCAATGGACAACTGACTTGAGCACAGTGGAAAAAATGACACAGATCAACTCAACATTGAGCTGTCTGCCATAATGTTCGATGCTCAAGTTTACTCACCATCCTACAGTTCCCCACATATAACAGGATGTGCCGTCTTTCATTACTCCTGCTTAGTGACAATGAAAAGATAATTACCAGGACATTAGCAACAATTTGTAATGGCTTGAGAATTCCAAGATAATATATGTCTAGACATCAACTAAAACAATGTGCTTGAAACAGACCCAGTTTATAGATGTTACTTAAAATAATTATAGCTTTTCCCTTTTCTTTGCTCTGTTATCAGCTGATAAGTTCAAACAACAAGTTACGCTTCTCTTTAGTGACTGTTATTCAGTACTGTAGAACAGAATGACTGGTGGCATTGAAGATCATGACTGTTGTAAAGGAAACACTAGTTGAAGGGCAAATGCTTGAGGGGAGAGTTTCTGGCTTCTCCCACACCTCGCTGATGAAACTGGACCTCTAAATTGTAGCCACTCCAACTCCATTCCCTACTCTCTGGTTTCCCCTCTAATTCAGGAGGCTCCAAGATTTGGAAACTGCCATATGATGATCTTTGTCTTGGTGAATAAATTCTACATTTGGATCTCAGTATCAATAACTTGAGGTAAGCAACTTAAGGGCTGTGTCGAGTTAAATGCTACTCTCAACACTAATACCCACCAACATAGCCCATAAAGAGAATAGATTTGGACCTCTCTGCCGAAGGATGTGAGCGGTTTGATAACTTCTTTGGTTCTGTCTGCAGAATTTATAACGACCACAAGAGGCAGAACATTAGTAATTTAGGCCTACCCATAAAGAGCTGATCCATTCATTATTCATCTGCATAGCTGAAACCATGTATTTTCTTCATGTCCAATAAAATTTATTTCAGTCATGAAACTCCTGTGAATGTTGCAACTATTGGGTTCTCAAGGAAATGAAAGCACTCACTTGTACAAGTTCTTCTTCCCGAGTTAGTTGACCAAAAAGAAATAATGAGGGGATACAAATGTGGGAGAGCTCAGATATCTCCCATCATCGATATCTAGCACTGCAGTACAAGGATGGGTTGTAAACCAGTGGGGATATGGTTAACTTTAATGGCTAGTTATGCTGCTCATAAGGAGCTCAACACTCCTTGCTGCTATTCTGTTGTGACTCAGCTAAGTACACAATAATAACAGGGAGAAAGCCTTATCATCGCTATCAACTGAAAGACAACAATTATCTACCTGTCATTGGTTACAAGATCCTATGTCACTGTGCACAAATAATTCACCTATTCAAGATGTGAGGGAAGCTCCTGTATAGCACAAAAACAGTTTGTTACACAGTACTTCCTGAGAAAGCCACAAAAGGTTTTAGTGCAACCACCCGACTTTACAATTCTATATCCAGTGAATGAAAATTTCAGTTAAATGAATTATTAAACCCAAACATATTAAATGGATCTTTGTTAAATACTGTACAAAAATGAATGTCTTATACTTCTGTTCTCAACATTTCACCCTCTCAATTAGTGAAGGAAATATTTATATACTTATTTCAAACAAATTAATTCCTTAATTAAATGTTGGAAGAGACATTACAAAATACATCAAAAGATTTCTATATTCTTACTCACAGTGTAATAATGAACACTTAAAAAAAAACTTTAAATGGTGACAATTCTTGTTATATTTCTAACCAATTAAACCATAATTTGATCAGGTACTTTTCAAAGATTTAATTTAAATATTTAAATGTAGTGTTGATTAGTCAAAGTACAAGAAGTTTTTTCCTTCACCAGAATGTAAAAAAGTTACAGGAAGTAACCAAAAATATGTCTTTGCCCTTATCTTCACACATGTTCACTTTGTCCGAGGTCAGGCTGATTAACAAATTCAATTGTTTTCCCAGCTTTACTCTCTTCAAATATTACAATCTAATTTAAAGAAGAAAAAGGAACATGTAAGAAAGGTGTACAAATGAGGGGGAAGGGTGGGTTGTGATGCAGACTTAAAAGGCAACGAAAGCATGTTACTTCTTAGTGAAAAGTCACTTCTGATTTTCTGCTAGCAGATCTTGTGCATCAAGTTTCCTTCCTTCAGACAATCCTTAGCAATTCCAAGGACATGAAGGAGTGGTCTGTATTCGACAGCAGCCATTATTGGCTTTGACTGATTACAAACTTGGACTCTGACAACAAAGAAAGGGCAGAGGGGGCTTTCCAGTTTTAGGCTGCTCTTTCCTTCCTCCCTTTCTTTGTTTGGATGGTGCAACATTCTGAATATTACACCACACAGGATGATATCCATTCTATTAGAAGAACATTTCTTTATTTCACCAACTACACTGCAGCCACAAAGTGCAGACATTTCTGTCTCAACATTAGTTTGTGCACAGCAAAGTCCCATGAAGGCAAAGTATATTATCTATACTTGGTGGAATTGGCTGAACACAATTGTAAGTCAAGTATCCAAGAGAACGCCAGATTTTCTTGCTCAACTCGTGTCAACCACCTGAACCACTTGGTTTGACAGTGAACTTGAAAGGCAATGCAGCAGCATACTGGAACAGTAGATAAAATTGTGGTCTTTAAGTCTCAGCTACAAGACAAAATCATAGCCTTCTAACTCAAAGTGCTACCACTGAAGTAATGTCTCTGGTATTGGACTTTTTCTGCATTTAGCTAATGAAAGCAAAGTAAAATGTACAACGAATTTCTTGAGATCGATAACATTGATTAATAATTAACCAGAGGGATTAATCAAAGCCTTTTTTTTCAGAAAACACACAGATTTCATGCAAAACAAACTACAAGGAGGTGATTTGAAAGTATCTGAAGAGTTAGGGAATACAATTAGAAAATAATGCAAATTAGAAAAATGAAATTATATTTGGAAGAGTGTTTTTTGTTTTAAATGTAGTCACTAAAGTTTTGGCTAAAGTGAAACTGGAACAGCTAACCCCTCTGAGACAGATAACCTGTTCACCAAATCCTGGCATATTTTTACCTCCATGCGAATCTGCTCTAATAGCTTAAATGGCAGCCGAAGGCAACAAAGTTAAAATTTTTGTAATAGGTGTGAAATTTGAGTCAAACAATTTCTTGCTCTCAATTAATACTGCAAAAGGATTCCAACATCTGCAGAAATTGTTACCATCAGTCTACCTTACCTCATTGTTGCCATGCTGTATCCACGGAGCAGGTAAGTAAAGTGTCTTTTGTGGTCCTATATCCCAGTAACGGCCTAAATTCAATCCATTCACAAACACCACGCCTTTCTCCCAGCCCTGAAAAATACACCAGAAGTACATGAAGACTTGGTCACAGATATTAAAAAAAACTACAAACTGTTTATGAACTTATCCTGGGGGGCCAAGGAACTGAAAAGTACACCACACCAGAGATAGTGGTGCAGTGGTATACAAGTAGGAGAGTAGCAGCTCTCTGGGAGCTCCCAATGTCAACTCCAGATCCCCCGAAGCATCATGGCACCAGATTAAACAAGGAAATCTCCTCTCGATTATCCATGACCATGCTCCCTCAGCAGATACTCCTCCATGTTGAACAACACTTGAAAGACCCAATGAAAGTAGCAGGAGCACCGAAGATATTCTGGGTGGGTGACTTCAATGTCCATCACCAACAGTAGCTTAGTAGCGTCATCATTGACAAAACTGCCAGAATCCAGAAGGATACAGTTGCAGCAGGTGGTGAGTGAACCAACAGGAGGGATAATCTATCCGACCTCGTACTCACCAGTCTACTATGGCAAATGCATCCGACCGCGATAGAATTGGTAGAAGTGTCCAGTGCATAGGCTCTGTGGAGATAAAAGTTCCAACTGCACACCAAGGACACTCTGTCATGTGGTGTGACATGATAAATGTGTTCATTGGAATAGAATGGGTTTGGCAGCTCAAAAATGGGCAGCCACAGAGTTGTAGACCATCAGCAGCAGCAGTGTAAACCCACCACAATCTGTAACCTCATAGCCCAGCTTCACCATCTTCTTGTATCAAGACAGGATCAAAACTGGTTCACAGGAAGATTAAAAGGGCAGGCTGGGGACACCATCAACCATACCTAAAAATAAAGTGTGAAGCTGGAACGGAAGTCTATGTGTGCTTAACAGCTTACAAAGCATGCAACTGACAGATATAAACAAACACAAATAATGCATCAGATCAAACCTCCGCAGTCCTGCTGCGCCCACCTGCTAATGAGAGTGGACAATTAAACAGCTAACAGGAGATGTTTTCATCTACAATAACGGTGGGGCCCAGAATGCAAGTACAAAAGATGAGGCTAAAGCATCCACAACCATACTCAGAACAAAGTGCTGAGTGGAAGATCCACCTCGGATTCTTTTCAAGATCTCCCCATCAACAAAGTCTTCAGCCAATTCGATTCATTCCATGTCATCAAGAAACAGCTGAGAGAACTGGACACAGATAAGCCTCTTGTATCACAAAGCATCCTGGCTCAGTACTGAAGACTTGCACTGCATATTAACTGTGCTTCTAGCAAGCTGTTACAATACAATTACAACACTGGCATTCATTCAACAATGTGGAAAATTGCCCAGGCACGTCTGGTCCACAAAAAGCAGGACAGATCCAGTCCTGTTAATTCCCACCCAATTAATCGACACTCAATCATTAGTAAAGTCATAGAAGATGTCATTGGCAATGCTATCTAGCAGCATTTTCTCACCAACACCCTCATCATCAACTGCTGGTTTCATTCCGCCAGGACCACTTGGCTCCAGACTTCATCAGTCTTGCCCAAACAAGCACTAAAGAGATGAACTCCAAAAGTTAGTTGAAAGAGACAATGTTGTAGACCAAGTGTAGCATCAAGAAGCCTTAGTATGACTGAAGTCAATGGGCATCAAGGTTGGTACTATGCATCAAGGAAGATGATTGTGTTGCTGGAGGTCAAGCATCTCAGCCCAAGGACATTACTGTAGGAAGCATCACAATAAGAACCAGAGACTAAGGCATCCTGATTTCAAGTCAACAAGGAAATGTAGACCTTGCACTTGTAGTTTAGGCAAATAGGAGAGGAGCAATAATCAATTAGAATACTTGTGGGCCAAAGGGCCTGACTTATGCTGTAGGTTTTCTTTGTTTCTATGTTTCTATACCTGTCAGTAGATAATTTCACAATAACTTGCATCTGAATAATGCCATCAACACAGCAAAAAGTACCTTCACATGAGAATATTTAACAAAATTTGGTAATGAGCACTTAAACAGTTCAGATGACAATTCATGGGCAAGTTCTACAGAAGGTCTCATATAGAAGAAAATAACATGGGACGCAACCTTTCTGGGTGCTGTTTGGATTTTATCCTGGTTGCACAGCTGATGAGGATGAAAGTGACTAGTTCCTATGAGGCCCTCACTACAGTGGGGCTGGTAAATGACATTAGATAAAGTGAAATGCTAGCTCTTGTGCAGTACAGTTGGAAACTAAGAGGAAAAGAGGGTCTGCCACCAACTAGGAGCTTTATTCTTTAATTACTCAGACGAGGGGTTCTTTAAGTTGCCAGCACTACAGTCTTCCATGGCTCTTCCACATTAACACTGTTCTAATCCTCCAGGCAAGATATTTACACATTTTATATTTGCATTTGAGTAATAAACCTGATTCATTATTGTGATAAAGTAAGTTTCTCAAGAATTACCAGTTTTTACTTGGCAAACATTACAATCCTTACACAATTACATTGAAATGAAGCTTAAAGACTGTTGGGATTTCAAAATCAGATTCATTTTAATTAAATTTAATTAAATTAAATTTTATTTACAGTGAGCTACAATGAATAAAACTAATTTTCCTCACCTTAAGTTTTATAAAAGTATCAAAAGGAAATGAATCCACGTAGAGCGAGCTATAGAAGAAGGCAGGAAGGATAGGTTTTTCCGGAATAGGATTCAGTTGGATAGTTGAGAAGCTTCGATCCAGGGAGACAAAAAAAAGTTACTTCCAATGCCAAGAAATTAAATATCATTCAACAAATATCAATCTTTAATCCTTTTGTGTTGGTGACCTTGTGCAGAATTACACTGGCTGATGTCTATAGAATAAATATTGAATGAAAATTGATCCACAATTTCCTTATTTTCTTTGCAAGGGCGCTGAGATTGGTATCTGTGCACCTTGGTAACAAGTGAGAGAGTAGATGCTGTGAGAATGGTTTCCCTGAGTGGGGGAATCCAGAATTAAAAGGCAGTCTCAGGATGAAGGGACACCTAATTTAAGATGAGGACGAATTCCTTCCGAGGGTTTATAACTTCTGGGAATGTCTACCCTTCAGTGTTGAGGATGTCATTACGTTTGCTCAAGATTAAAAGATTTTTGGACACCAGGTGAATCAGGGGTGTGGGTGTCAGGTAAGCAAGGAGTGTATGGTTGAGGCCAATGAACTGATCATCTTATGAATAATAAAGCAGGCTTAAGGAGCTATATGGCCTACTCCTGCTCATTTCTTACATTCTTGTACTTGAAGGTCTGTGCTGATGTGTCCACATACACATGTGGATGTTAGGCAATGACAGGCTCACTTTAATACAATCAAGTCACTGAGAGTTGCTTTTTAACGGTCAGGGCAGAGACAGTACAGTGTATATGGAGCAATAACAATAAAAAGAAAGTGATGCAACCAGCAAAGAATAAAAGTTGATTGCCAGACCTCACTGGTTCACATCAACAGTAATCATCTGTACATGCCCTGTCAATAAATTGCCAATAATCCTTCTGTGCAATTATTGTAGATTAAGGTCGAGCTCATAATCAGTTTGAATTCAATTCACAAATCAACAGGTTTGTTTAAAAACTACACTGGCAATCAATTTAACAGTGTGAGGACCACTGGCATGAGAAGTAAAAATAAATATAACCATACTGATCCAGTGCAAGGGAGCAATAGCTGGCATTTGTGTTTAATGTTTGCAGTGTGTAACCAAGGTAGATAGTCAGAGATCCCCATTGTTGAATACAAAATTCATCTAAAATAGATCAGTGGCACAAGTAGTAGCCTGTGATTGTAATTAACCTGCTGTGAAGACTGTGATAGCCTCATTGGAATGATTTCAGTTACTATCTGAACTGTAATTGCAATAATGCTTGGGGATATTTATTTAAAATTTAATGAAAGAATGAGTTTTGTCAGCTTTGTTTCAAACGCAACAGAAATGTCAAGAACTATGACAATATTAGTACCCAAATGCATTTTGTCAGACATTGATACGTTAAATGTTGGATATATTAAATGCTGGGCTGTGATGACCTCCGTGGGGAACAATGAACATTCATAATGTCTAACGGAGTAAGGGGAGAAAATTCCCAGTATAAATGTCAGCCTGCTGAAATGACAACTGCCTTCTTTTGACCCAATTTTCACAATACTTTTCACAAATTCACAAAATTTTCACAAAAATATTTCACAATACAACTCAAACACCTCCAAAAATGTAAACCAACTTTACATCGTTTGCCTTAAATAGTAATCAGAGACAGGACAGTTGAAAGCACGATGAACACAAAATGCCTTACCTCTCAATAAAACTTGTTTTCATCTCTAGGGGGTAGATTGTAAAGCCTTTCAAAGGCTGCTTATCAAGAAAGATATCTCCTAGGATACCTGAAGAAACAAAACTCTAAGTGACACCAGGGGAGTAGAACATCTTCAGGTGACCATACTGCAATCCTTTGTTTTTGTTGCACATGAAAAAAAAACTTGCACTTATGAAGCATCTTTATCACAGAAAGAACGTTACAACATCTAAAATGGATGCCAATCCAGAGATGATATCAATAGGATAGCTAACAGCTCAGTCAAAGAGGGATGTTTTAAGTAGGATCTTGATGGAAAAGAGGAAGGTGGGAAAATTCTGTAAAGGATTTGCAGGGCAGTGTGACAGAGAAAGAGGGATGCAAAAAGAGTCCAGAGGCAGAGGAATGTGACAACTTAGCAAATTATAGGGTTGAAGATCATTGTAGGGAAAGGGAACAGGCAACATCGCAAGGTGCAATGAGAATTTGAAATTGGAGACCAAAATAATTTAGTATCTTTAAGGTTTTAGGAAACCAGCATTTGAAGGAGTTACTGTAGGGGCAATGTGCTTTCCCTGACATGAAGTCGACAGAACATAAAGGAATCAAGGCTGAAAAGACAACACTGGAAGAGGCATTAAGGCCTTGATAGGCTACAACTAAATATATTACCAGATTTTGCAAGCGATCATGTGAAGAATTCTGTTAACTTGACCACCTTAGCTGAAGGCTAAAAATAACAATTTATCCTTCTAATACCATCTCAGGCAAACTGAGGCTTACTTATCCAATTAGAAAACTACCCTCTGCTGCATAACAAGACAGTTATTATCAGAGGAAAATTCTTCTAATACCTGAAATGAAATCCAGATAACAATCTAGGTATCTGAGCCTATCATACATTCTGTTAAATGCACAATTCTTTTTGGTAGCTAGACTTTGTATGTTGGAATTAAAAAGAAATTAATGGAATAGCTTAGGGTACTGCATTGTTTGCAAGTACCATGTAACCATGCACTGCAAAACATTGACCACGTTGTCAATCACCATTGTAGCAAGTTACCTTTCCGTTGCTCATCAAGTTTTATGCCATAGTTCACTCTACCACGATTTTCCACCAAAAAGCTTAAATTTTGTTTACCCTAAAAGAAGAATAATCCAGTTTCAATAAAAGGAAAAAAAAAGGAGACTTTCATAATAAAATTAATTACAGTAACTGGGCAATATTAAGATTATTGCAGATATACAATGGAAAAGAACAATTTAAAAGGGGACAATATAAAGCAGACACAACAGCAATTTAAAAAACACAGAAGAGAAGTGGTACATCTCCACAGACTGCCTGTTACAAAATTAAGATGTTTTACCAGATCCCCCATTGTTGAAGCTCCACACATAGATGGAAGAATTGTAAAACTGTGGTTTTGGTTTCCACATTTTACAACGGTTTAAGATTGTAGGATTTTCCAAAGCCTGTTGGCTGCGTACAAGGGTCACTGGATTTGGCTCTTACTATAAAGGGCCAAAATGAAATTCTTAATGTTATTAGGCAATATAGGTATCCCAGACTGGGTCTATTGTAAACCATTTACCTTTAGTTGAGATCGTCAAATTAACACAGTGCTTCAGCATACTATTTGCAAAATTAGATGATGCATTTAGCTATAAGCCATTAGAATCTTCAGCTTCAGATTCAACTATTCTCCTTGCCAGCCTTCCATTTTGTTCATAATGTGCAGTACTAAGCAATGCCAGTGTTTTTGTTTTAGTTTAAACCTCAGAGAGGTTGAAGGTGCCAGCAAAATCTGTTTACTGTGCCTATTCTTTCACCTTCAATTATCATACATTAGTTTACACAAAGATTCTATGCTTCAGTTTTGAATGTCACTTCCTTTGAGATATCAGATACTCTGCAAACTGGATTTCTTTCAGTGTTGCTCTTGAACTAACCACCACGACAACTTCTAAATCAGAAGTTGTGCTCTAAATCTCTCTCTTTTGCCAGAGCATAATCTAAGCTAATGCTAAAATGCAGTACGGATGCATTTACCTAATTAGTTGAGAAACATCAACGTTTGGATGAGAGTTTAAATCTTGTTCAGTTGTTGAAAAAGAACCCATGACAATACATTTAAAAAAAGAGGGAGAATATAGAGGACAAAATTCTGAAATGGGTACAGATACAGAGAGAGAAGGGAAAATGACAGTTGAAATGACAGAGCAACATTAAAAAAAAGCATAAGGAATCCTGGGCTTTTTTTTTTACTAACAGAGGCATAAAATACAAGAGGAAGAAAGATACGAGGCTCCTTTATAAAACACTTATTTCAGTCAACAACTGATTATTCTGTCCAGTGCTAAGCATTAGACTCTAGTAAAGATATGAAGGCCTTTGAGATGGTGGATAAGAGAGTTACTTGAACAATGGCAGAGATGAGGGACTTCAATTATGTGGATAGACAGGAGAAGAAAAAGTTGTTCTCCTTGTAACAGAGGACACGGAGAACTGAGGAGCCTAAAATCAGGAAGGTCCTATATTAGATGGAGTGTAATTGTTCTCAATGGCAGAGGGGTCAAAAACCAAAGGACAAAGGATGCAGATAATTGGCAAAAAGAACCAAAAAAGTTGACAAAGGAAAAACCCTTTCACTCAGCAAGTGGTTCAAATCTGGAATCCCCTGCCAGGAGTAGTAGACTGATTCAACCAAAAAAGAAACTGGATCTGTACTTGGGAAAAAAAAACTTGTAGGGCTATGGGAAAAGGGTGGGGAGTGCAACTAGATGAGGTGTCCTTGAATAAAGCTGGCAAGAACTCAATGGATCAGATAGATTCCTTTTGTGCTGTAACCATTGAGATTCTGTGAATTTTCCCCCCATGTTCATATTTATCCCTCAGAAACAGAGGCACTTGACAATTAGCTTATTTGCTGTATACAAATTCCTTTGTGGATTTGCTCATAAAAGAAGGGATGAAAGGCACAACATGAAACTGAACTCACATTCTTTATAGTCACTATTTTTTGTAAAAGCATAATAATAATAGCATATTGTATGGTTGCAACCTTTAAAAGCACAGATAATAAGAAAGAACTATGATCTACAAATCTGACATTTTAATGACATTCACCGTAATATCTGGGATAGTCAATTCCACATTCTTGTAATCCAGGAATCCAATGGACTGATCACCAACGAATACCTAGAATAAGAAAATAAACTAAGTCATGTAAATGGAAACCAGGGAGCTGGGCATGAATGATACGCTCCCAACAGACACAGGACAGAGCAGCAATAGGTGCATCCAAAGCAGCAAAAACACAATGTGAGTCTATTGTTCAAGTTTTAATGTTCCAGCTACTTCTTTGCATATAATTTCCACATTCTATATTTCCTTAGGTCATAGGAGGCCATTCAGCCCATCAAGTCTTCCCTGCATCTCAGAGGAATTTCATCAATCTCATTCCTCCACTTATTTCCCCAGTAACCTATTTTCCCCTCACACGTGCATTAACCCTTGTGCACCTACCTACACTACAAGTAAATTACAGTGGCCTGTTGATCTCCCAAGCAGCACATCTTTGGGATGTGCAAGGAAACTGGAGCACCCAGTGGAAGCTTCCACTGTCATTGGTAGAACGTGCAAACTCCACTCAATCTGCACCGGAAATCAGGACTGCACTCGGTAGATCTGGCTACAATAAGCAGTGGTGATGGAGATGGTGCTTGTAATAATACTGTCACAGAATTATCTACTTATTATTGTCCAATCTCAATTTAGAATCAATTCGTAGGGGCCCAAGGCAAGAGCTGAGTTGGCTGCATATGGATGTCACTCATAGATTCTCAGTTCCTTTTAAGTTGGTCAGGATAAAGCTGGTCAAACTAACTCTGCCTGGACCTACTAAATCTTGGTATAATTCTGCACTATCACAGAAGTATCTATTTATTAGAGTCCAATACCAGTTTAGTACTTTCTGGATAAAGCAATGGAAGTAAGAGAGAATTAAAAATTAATCAAACAATCACTGCAGCACCTCTCCCAGATTATTGTTCACGGTAAACAGGAACACATTTTCCAACAATATTGCAAATGAGGGGTTAGTGTTTCAGGAAATAAGTGTTACATAATGAAGTGCCTGCTACATGGATAACCTTTCAGATTCCAATTGCCTCAATATGGTTCTGATAGGAGGATAGGCACTCTGCCTACCCATGTGGATAATCACATCACAACATGTAATTTAAGGAAATATGCAGTGCAACATATTTCCCCTGAATTGTGTCCCAGTCTCTAGGTAAGACAAGTGAATGCATCCCTCATGCCCAACATTCCTCAGATTGGAGGAGGTGAGGTGGGTGTCAAACCCGAGTGGACTCTATGCTACTACAATCAATCATAAAGCGATCAGTTGGGATAGGAACACTGCAGTTTTTAATCTCTCAGAGCTTTCTCATTTCTAATGCAAACATAATGTTCTCAGGGGTTTACCAGTGGACTGATGCCATAATACAAACATGATATCCATCCTCACAGTTCACTTCCTCCTCCACCTCAACCTCAAGATAGCAACTGCTGAAAATTGGATCTTCCTCAGAAATTATGACCTTCAATTTGAATGAGTATAATAGTGCAACAAAATTATATAAAGATCAGACTTCTTGTTTACCTGTGCTCTGTCACGGACATTCTGCTCAGAACGAAGTATTCCACCACTACTTATTACTGTAGTATATAACGTGTATCCGTAGGATTGCCCACTGCCATTGTTTATTGGCAGGTTCTCCATATTGATAGGACTTTCACTCTTGATTGGCTATAAAAAGACAGATGAATACGTTACTCCTGCATTAACTTTAATAACAACAATCTGCATCTGGCTCCCCTCCATAGACTCTGTCTATACCTCTCGCTGCCTTGGTGAAGCAGCCAGCATAATAAAAGACCCTACCCACCCAGGTCATTCTCTCTTCTCTCCTCTCCCATCAGGCAGAAGATACAGGAGCCTGAGGGCACATACTGCCAGGCTCAAGGACAGCTTCTATCCCATGGTGATAAGACTATTGAATGATTCCCTTATACGATGAGATGGACTCTTGACCTCACAATCTACCTTGTTTGACCTTGCACCTTATTGTCTACCTGCAATGCACTTCCCCATATCTGTGCACTTTACTCTGTATTCTGTTATTGTTTTTACCCTGTACTACCTAAATGCACTCTGTAATAACTCAATGTATTTGCACTGTGTAATGAATTGATCTGTACGAACAGTATGCAAGACAAGTTTTTCACTGTACTTCAGTACAAGTGACAATAATAAACCAATACCATTTACAATAGTAACTGCAGCATAATGTACTCCCAAAACACTGCATTGACATATTATCAGACAAAAATCTGACACCCATTCAGATAGAGAAAAGGGCATATAACCAAAGGTTTAATTAAAAACAGTTATAAAACATCTTAAATGAGCAAACAAGACTTCAGGAATGTAATTCCAGAGCTCAGAGCCAAAGCAACTCTATAGGGTTAAAATCTGAAGTGCACTTTAAATTGAAGGAGAGAATGACGGGTGCATAATGACGAAGTATTAACCAATTTAAAAATTCATTCCAAGTTTCCTCAGAAATTGACATCCGCAAATCTTGTTCCCAAGCGTTTTTAATTTTATCTAGTGGCATCTTACTCATTCCTAGTAACCTGTCATAAATATTAGATATTGAGCCATCGTGAAAAGGTTTCAAATTAAAGATTACATCTAATAAATTTTTAATCAGGACTCATAGGAAAAGAACGTAATTGAGATCGAAGAAAATCTCTCAATGAGTTTTTGGCAAATTATACTTGGTAGACAATTGTTCAAACGGAGGAAGGTTTCCTCCAACAAACAGATCCTGAAAACAAGTAATACCTAATTTGTCCCACCCTTTAAAAACTACATCAGTCATAGAAGGTTTAAAAAATTAGAGAAAATGGGACTGGACAAAGAAAAACTCAATAAACCAAAATACTTTCTAAATTGTAAACAAATCCTCAAAGCGTGTTTAACTACTAAATTATCTGTTAGTTTATTTAATGATAAAGGAGGTGAAGAACCAAGCAGAGAAGTAATAGAAAATTTTAAAGTGGTCCATAGAGCTCACTTGTCTAAAGATAAACTATCCCGTTTTTATTCTGATATATCTCCTTACTGTGACAAATGCGATAACGGAGAGGCTTCTTTAATTCACATGTTCTGGACATGTCAGAGTCTTAAAAAAAATTTGGACAGAGGTGATTCAAACTTTTTGTCCTTTTTAAAATAAATTTTAAACTTAATCCTTTGACTGCATTATTTAGGATCGTCGGAGAAAAAGATACAACTTTGAAGGCTTCTGATCTACACATTCCGGCTTTTATTTCTCTTATAGCCAGGAGAGCTGTGTTGCTCAAATGGAAGGAAGTTACTCTGCCTACTCATGCTCAATGTTTACGGGATGTTATGTCATACCTGAATGTAGGGAAGATCCATTGTTCAGTTCTTGAATCTGACTTAGACTTTCAAACCTTGTGGGGACCTTTTTTGAATTATTTTCAAAACCTTTGATTTGGTGACTAAAATATAGACATTGGCTGATATTGTTATGTTTCAAGGGTTTTTCCTTGTCTTTTTTCAATTAAAGAGCTTCGGTTTTTGGTAGTGGGAGTAGATTTTTTTTATAAAATATTCCAGTTTTTCCTTTATTAACTAACTATTACATGTGATTATTAATTTAGAGTATTATGATCCTAAGTATGGTTTAACACAATGTATTCAGTAGTATTTTCACTCTTTTTTGATGCATGTACTCTGTATTTTTTTCATGGATTTAATAAAAATATTGTAAAAGAAAATCTAAAGTGCAGAAGGCCAGTATTTGAGATACAAGAAAGATCTCGAAATATGAGAGCTTGTAGGAATGGAAAAGGTTACAGGAATAGCCAAGGTTTGGGGCCGGGGTGGGTGGAGGAATGATGAGGTTACAGAACAACAGAGAGACATTAAAGCAAGCATGAAGCACAAGCTTGTGTATATCTAAACATCTGCAGTTGTTTCAAACTTTTGACTCGCCTGTCATTTGATCCCAAGAGATAACCAGTAAACCCCTACATTTTAAACGTCACACCAAATTTTTAAAAATTGAACATGGAAGGCAATCAGGTTAAGGCCTTTCATGCTGTACAGCACCAAGCCAGCTAGAACAGCACACATTCAGTAGGAAAACAAACAGAAATAACCTGAAGATTACAATACAAGCATCAGCATGAAGTTAATTCTCTTCAACAAATCTGATCAATTGCCAAGTAGCAACAGATTACAAAACCACAAAGACTTTAAAATCACATGACTTGCTAAGTGGTTGAGGACAAAAGTGCTCTGCAATACTCCAGATGACTTGGTTTCTACATCAATTCCATTGTCCCCACTCTATTACAATATCTCTATATTCTCTTTAGACCCAAAATCCATCTATTTTGGTCTTTAAATACTGAATTGACTGATTATCCACAAACCCCTAGGATACAGAATTCCAAAAATTCATGTGTTCCAAGTGAAGAAATTTCTCCTGACTTCAGCCCTGCATAGCTAATACTTTATCCTGAGACTATGACCCTAACGCTAAGCTCTCCAGCCAGGCAAAAAAGTCTCTTGGCAAACAGCCTGTCAAGCTAAAACGTTATTGTCTAGAAATTCAATAGCAATATACAACCATATTATACAATATAAAAAATTACCTCTAATTACTACTCTTTTCCCTTACTCCACCCCCAAAGCACCAAAGAGAATTCCTGAAGTGTACAACTACAGCAAAGTATACATACACTCTTACTTAATTCCCAACCCATTTTCAAGTAGGACAAATGTACCATTTGTCTTGCTAATTGCCTTTTGCAGCAGCACATTAATTTTCAGCAATTCTTATATGAAAAGCAAATCCATTCCAGTACCGATGTTCACTCATGTCATTTGGTAAAATGTATTTTGCTTTTCCTTTTATTCATTCATCTTTTGTAAAAGATCCTGCTTCGCCTCGGCAGGTTATCAATGCTCAAATACTGAATGTACAACAGATTTTTGGATCCTTTGGGAATTGGGGAATATGGTGATTGGCTGGGAAAGGATGTGCACTGAATAGAAGAATAGGATCGGAGGCCTTTATGGCTCACTTCTCTGCTCCTATTTCTGATGGGGAATATCACACTTCCACCTGCAATCCTTACCAAATCACATCAAATGTTGACATCTCTTTGTAGCCCCTTTGACCTTCTTACTTTCCCACCTAGTTTTGTAATGTTAGCAAGCCTGGGTGCATTACACAACCACTCCTTGAAGCATTACAATGGAAAAACAAAATTTATTGCTGGTAAAGTTATTATGTTCTGATAAATCAAGTGAAACGCTCACAAATCAAGGACTTTCAGTTGTGCAAACAAACAACTGTATTACCATCTATTCAGGTATACCAACATATTAAGCCTATTCAGTCACTTAAATGTTAATTCCCAAGAAATTTAAAACAATGTGGTCAATTGACTCTCAGTGGATAAATGCCATTGGATGGGGCTGAAACTAATCTCACACTGGAGAATTCAACTACTTTGAAGCAAATCTAAATGAACATATTTCAAGCTTTCTAAAGCTTTTTTTTGTTCTTCTTACATTAGAAAGCCTGGGCATTAGAAGCTTGCAATGTTGATCAGATGGTCTGATTTTCAAAAGTGCAATGTACGTATGCCAGGAGGTACATTGATTCTTTCACTTCATCAACTTTCCTCTCAATTTTAGTTTATTCCTCCCCAAACCACTCATCATCTGAGAGAGCTAACATACATTTACATTTTAAAGTGTTGCAGTCATCAGCTTCTGTGAGAGTATACAGCGAAGTTACATGCCTTCATACATGTCTGGGAACTCATTAGAAAGTCTCATTTCAGAGGGCACATCGTCCCGATATTTGAAACTTGTTTAGGCAGAACTGATTGATTAATATAGGCATTTATTTTGAATCTGTCAAAAAGTATACAGTAACACCTAAAGGAACACAGTGCAAGTGCAGTAAACATTCAAATATCAATTCTCATTTTGAAGTGATACTCCATTATGTGAGATACAAATTAGAAGCTTACAATTTAAAAACAATGGTCACTTCCAACTGGAAAAGACCACCATTTCTAAAGCTTATGATCAGGATTGACTTTGCCAAACCTATTAACATCTGCATCCAATGTGTGCTAGCATCACTCACTTTGCACGTTTAATTTCACAGGATGGCTACGCAGTAAAGCAATAATCAATAAAATGTACCTTTTCTAACTGACTGAGTGCACCCCATAATGGAATGTATTCCTTCGGTTGAATAGCAGCATATCGTTTCTTATGCATTTTAGGTGGCGTTTCAGGTAGTTCCTCACCTGCAACAAGGGTGAGAAAAATTGATCTGATTTTTAAATGCAACCTATGATCTAACAGAATCAATAAAAACAAAGATTCTGGCAAGATGCTTGACTTCATCATTAAGGATGTGGTAATATGGCTGAACACTATTCAGTAAAGACAATATTATTTTATGAACAGAAAATCATGTTTGATTAACTTAACAGTGAGGATGTAATTAGCAGGGTAAAGAGAGAGGATGTAGTAAATCAGAATTTTCAAAAAGCACTTGATGCAGTACCATATGAGACCATATCAAGGGCTCATGAGGTCAGGAGAAACACATTGATACAGGTTAAGTTAAAGGATGCAAAGCAGAAATAAAAAGGTGGTACCATAGGAATCAGTAATGAGCCCTCAGCTTTTCACAATTTAGATTAGTGACTTCGATGAGAAAACAAAATGTTATATGCACAACTTTGCTAACAGTTTGAAGCATGGAAGCACAGTGGGTGTGAGGAAACTGAAGAATACGGACAGGTTAAGCAAGCTGGCACCAATGCGGCAAATTTAGTGTAATGTGGAAAAATGTGTAACAAGCTTTGGTGGAAAGAACAAAATGACAGAATATCCTTTAAATGATGAGAAATTAGTAAATACCAATGTACTGAAAAAAATTAGTGTATGAAGTACAGTAAGTAAACATGCATGAACAGTCAGCAGAGGAAAGCAAATCACCTTCAAATTAAATTCCAAGAATGGTTGGGAAATCTTTCTATGAGGATGATACAGTATTCTGAATACTTAATTTGTGACATGAGGAAAGTACTGGCAGATAGAAGGTTGGTATCATCAATTGTGCCAAAAGCAGCTACAGCATAGAATTGCAAAGCAATTATGCCTCATTCTAAGTTTGCTCTCAAAACAACCATTCTCACATTAGTGATACAGGAAGTTAGACAGCAATCACCAATAATATGATAAATTATGGAAAATTCTATTCCTGCATTCCTGAGCATAATTCAGAGACAATTCCCACTTACTTTACAATTCACATTTTAAGGAACGAATTTCACTGTAAAGTCAGTGAACACAGGCAAAGTAATGAATGTTCTACAGAAATTGCCAGGTTTTCAGGATGTCTCTTGTTGAAACGTATTCATCTGAACCTGGCCATTCATTTTGAGTTCTTCTCACCCAACATCCAATAGGGTTGTTAGTGCAGGAGGGGGCTGAGGGATGATTCTGCCCTTTCTATTTTCATGCATGGACAAACAAATGTGGACATAGTTTTCCCAAAAATTCACGAAGTAAAGAGAATTTACCCAGGTACTTGCTGTAGAGTTCTCGAATTTGCATGTATTTCTCCGTGTAATCTCCTGCTTCAGACAAGGGTGCATCATAATCTGGAAAGGAACAAAATTAAGCCAAATGGAAAACCTGTCAATGGACAAGTCAGATATTATAAACCACAATCTGACATTAGCCAATGGTTCCATATTAATAATAGAGGTTATATTGTACAGGATAGAGCACAAATATAAACATGCAAAATATAACTAGTACCACCACATGAATAAATTAAAAAATAATCCACAATATCTTGGTTTTGAAGTGGAGTACATTTCAACAATTGAAGATATTAATTTGTGTATTGTGCACTTAATTTTCAGTTTTATCATTTTTCTTAATTCACCTTCATAGAAAAGCTCTTGTTCACAAGGTAGATTCTGTAATATCCTGTCCAGTATGACCCAATAAAAGGTTTTGGATTTGATTGCACTCATAACATATATTTAAAACCTAATGGTAACTTACTTTTGCTGCATTTATACAAATGGCTCCTGATTTTCCCCAATCAAGCCTATTGCTGAGTAGAGAGGTCCAATACTGACAATGGGTCTCACCTACCTAATTACATGACAGGACTTGCCTATCTTTCTCAAGAGGTTGCAACTTCCAGCAACCAGTCAGCAGGTGCATCTTCTGTCCTGTCACTTGCCTCAACCTTGTACCAGTAGATTCTTCGTGGAGTCTAATGGCACAAATGGGAAAGACCTAATATCGAGACTATCAGATACAATAATTTCAGGTAGCTCACGTTCTTTATAGAACTGAGCAGTTCTGTTGCAAGTTTATCTGTAATGTCAACTTCATTTTTCTCTCTCTGCTCAGCAAGGCCTAATCAGCTGGACATTTCCTATTACTCTGCATTTCACAACTTTTACGTATTCTTTTATTTATATTCTCTCTTTCTCCAATTGCCCTGATGAACCTTTCATCAGTATATCACCACAGCAACCCTGGCCTCCCCGTACTAGAGATATTCCCTTTATCCTATCCACCCCTCTCCCCCCACTATCTCTGCTAATTAAAATAACTTGTTTTCTCTCTTTCCCAGTTCTGACAAAGAGACTTCAACTCTGTTTCTCTTTCCACAGATGCTGCCTGTCCTGCTGAGTGATTCCAGTGTTTTCCTTTTTATTTTAGATTTCCAGCATCTGTAGTTTTGTGATTTTCTTATGTTGTGATCAATTGCCTATGTTGCAGCCAAACAGACTGGTAATAATTGTAATAAGCGGTCCAGACTAATCAGAGGCCCCGTCTACTGAACATGACCGAACTAATATCCACAATTCAAAAATTCAGTTGTGATTTTGATCTCCAAAATGAACAATTACCACTCCACTGAGAAATCTAGCAGCATCTCCAGTATACTCACCATAGCTGGTGACATCAGCAATGTAGGTGCCAAAGTCCTGAGCACCATTCATAAAGCCAAAGTTAGTCCCTCCATGGAACATATAGAGATTGATGGAAATTCCTTTGTTTAAAAGAGCCGTAAGGGTATCCAATATTCCTGCAGTAGAAATAAACCAAGTCTAAAATCTCAGCAAGAGATACAGAGCAGAAACAATTATCAAGGTTCAACTACAATCCGTTCGAACGTACAGAGAGGCTTTTGGTACATAAGAAGCTTAACAGAAAAACTTATACATAATTACTGATTTATACAGCATACATTCATATAGGAAAAAACTTTCTGCAGGCAGACTGATGGTTATATTGTTGATGAGACCCACTGCTACTGTCCAACATTGCTTGCTCCAGTTGAAACAATGCCTCTTTCCCCATTTTATCTATACTACCAAGATTGATGCTTCTCTGAACTTTCTTCATTTATTCCTCCAAAGCTACAAATGAACACACTAACTTCCAAGATTGAATGCATATCTGAGCACCCTAAATCATTCTTTCCTAGATCTTCAAAACCATGCAATTGCTTCCTTTTATCAGTTTTTCATTTCTACCACAACCTAAATGTTTTATGCACATAAATCTAGATGTCACCTTGCCTCTGTTTCTTGCACATTCATATTTGCCCAAAACATCCAGCAAACAGCTGTCTTTTAACTCGAAGAATGTACTTATTGTTGCTTGAAAATACAGCAGTTTGAAATACACATAATAAAGAAATTGTGAAAGCAAATTATCAACTTGTTAGCAACCCTAGGAAAATCAGTTTAAAATTAATATTATTAACACAAGGATAGGGAAGAATTTGTTTAAGCAAGGGGTCTTTTTGGACAAATGGATTGCTTGATCCCATGCCACTGAGGGATAGGAGATTCAATGAAAACCTTTGAAAGGAAAATGGATAAATTATTGACAAAGAATAATTTTGGAGGTTGAGGAAAAGAAGATCCCTACGTGATTAGGTGGAAGACTTTTTCAGGAGGCAGCACAGGTGAGCAGAATACCCTCTTTCAGTGCCATGAAATTCCATAATTCTATTCCATCATATTTGCATATAGTCAACTTATACTGAGTGGACTCTTGTGTTTGGTCTCTGGCTTGGCCAAAGCTCACTCCTGCAAAATCCAGATTCACACTTCAGTTATATCCAGAGGAACTATTGTGCTTCAAGTAAGATGTTAAATTGATTCCCCATCTGCTCCCTCATGAAAAGAACTTGCTGTACTACTTTCCAGAAGAGCTATGCAATTTCCCCCCAGAGACCTGGATATCTTTTACCCCTCAAGCAATGCCACTGCAAGAGATTACTCGGTAATGCCATATTGTTGATTATAGCACTTTGCACAAACTGGCATCAACATTTACAACTCCAACAAAAGCAGCAGAGTGCGCACCTAGAAAAACTGCCCTCACAGCACCAGACACCCAGGTTCAATCCTATGACCATGTGGGTTTCCTCCGGGTGCTCTGGTTTCCTCCCACATCCTATAGACATTTGGGTTGGTAGGTTAATTGGCACTGTAAATCACCCCTAGTATGAAGGTGATTGGTAGAATCTGGGGTGGGGGAGTTGTTGAGAATGCAGGGAGAATAAAAAATGGGAGTACTGTAGGATTAGTGTGAATGGGTGGTTGATGGTCGGTGTGGACTCAGTGGGCTGAAGGTCCCGTTTCTGTGCTGTCTCTCTCCAAGGCTCAGTGTCTTTGTACATTACATCACCAACTGGATGTAAAGTGAATTGAAATGTCTTGTCTTTGTGAGAGATGCTACATAAATAAAAATCCTTCCCTGCTCATCAGTTCTGCCCATGTTATGAGAAAATATAAAAATGCTTCATACAATCACGTACAGGCAATGACTGCTGTAATGATACTCCGCTATTCTCACCTGGAGTAGCTCTAGGGGATTGCTTTTACTCTGGTGACTGAGAATTCCATTGGGATGCATTAAATCATCACTGTTGTACAGGTTTGGGCAAAAATCTTATTATAAATGTGGTTCTTACCGAGTTAATAACAGATTGTAAAAGAAAAAAAAAAATCACCAGGGAGCCAAGAACCAATTTGACACATTTTAATTTCTATGACTGCCTTGAAATCTGCCAGTAACTTTATGACCAGGGCAGGGATTTGCATGGTCCTTATTGTTTTGACAAATAAGTTGCAGAAAATTCACATAAATCAAAAGTGAACCTAGCAATGAAATTCTTTCAGCAATTCCACCTAAGCAATGTTTATTACAGATACATGGACAGAGGAACACCAGAAAATAGAAGGGGCAGGGTACCCCGCCCCTAAACCTGCCATACTATTCAATGGCTGATCTGTCCCACTGAATGGCATGGCAGGTTTAGGGGCCAGGTAGCCTACTCCTGCTCCTATTTTCTGGTGGTCCACTTCAATTCTTTGCCAGTTCCACAGGACTCTCAATTCCCTGATCACTCAAAGATTTATTTATCGTCTGGGTAGAGAATTCCAGAGAGTGAAAGGAAGAACAGGGCCAGTAAAATAAACAGAAATACATTCAAAATACAAAAAAAAAACTCCAACAATTCCACGTACCTTCCCGATAGATGTGATGACCACTGCCCCAGTGGTCAAACCAGCCACTCCAGTACTCCATTACCAACTTAGGTTTGCCAGGCTAAAAATAGATGAGAAAAGACTAGGTACAAGACCACGGAATAATATTGACATTTTGCAAGATGTGTAAAATTGGTAAACTAAAATACACAGGAGAGAGAGTTTTTCCACAGAGCAAGCATTAATGCAGAAGGTCAACTGGCCAGATAATCTTCTGCATCCATGATCATTATTCACATTAAATCTCCTTGTCATTCCTTGCATCCACTCTTGAAGGCACTGACTCCCTGCTGAGGTACTTTTCCACAATTCTGAATCTTTGTGGTAACTTGTTCCACATTCTTCTTTTAAAACTTGTCAGCTATTTGACTGCAGAAGGCAACAACACACTATACTCCAAAATTCAGTCACTGTGGACACACATATAGACAAAGAACTCCCAGAATTGTAACCAAGAGCAATTTTTTTCCCCTAAAACTCTTCCTAGCTCAAGGAACTGAGGCCAACTGCACCAGCTCTATTCTTCCATCTTGGATTGTCTAGGCCCAGAGGACTAATAATATACAAATTATGCTCCTGCTGTCTCCTTGATCATTGGGAAGACTGGAGTCTGAAATTCTAAAGTCTTCGCTCAGGGAAAGGTGCTTCAGAACCACAACTATTTTTAATCATGTTTTGGAGATTATCACTGGGAGGAAACAAAACAATCACAGATATGGCACAATCTGTTATGTAACATAAATTAATTCCATTCTAATTGCATATTTAGATGTAATATATAATCATTTTATCACTATACACATGCAAGATACATCAAGCAATACTTAAAAAAAAATCTAGATCACACAAGCCTTCACGCTGCTTTTCTTAGGAAGGCACTTGCACGCATCAATGAATAGAAAGATTTTTTCAAAACAATACACCAATTGAGATAGAGTACTATTTGTCTAATCCTCAATTCCAATACTGGCACTGATAATCTATTCCTTTTTATTCCTTTAGACCTTGGTCAGATTGACATTCATTAATTTTACATATCTTTTATATGGCTGGACTCATTGCCCAAAGTGAGTAAACTAATTGCTTCTCTTAACTTTTCTCTAAAAACAATGCAAAACACTGAACCAAGTTTCTTACCAATTATCCTTACCAAAGCAAAAAACTGCAGGAGCTGGAAATCTGATATAAAAATTGAAAACAATGAAAGTAGCTCTGATGAAAAATTATTGACCTGAAACACAGCCTATTTCTGTTTCCACAAAATGCTACCTTACCAGCTATTTTCAGTTTTTATTGTAAACTATTGTCACGAACCAGCAACAAAAGAAACACACTGAGCATGATTCAGTGTTAAAAACTATTTTATTAATCACTAGTTATGATAATACGTAAAATAAAAGTAAAAATGTTAGTATGTTAGAATTCAAAAATGTTAAACCTTGAACGTTAACCCCTAAACTAAACTCTTCGTGTGTGTGTGACAAAGTCCCAAACTCCAAGTTCCGGAATGGTTCTTAAAGTTCAGTTCCGCAAGCCATAAGGTGAAACATGAGCAAGGGCTTCTTCAACAACCACCGTTGTCTGAAGATAAGACGTAGACGTAGAGAAACAGAGAGAGAGTAAATACGAAATCCAAATGTTCCACGATGGAACCCAAACGACACTCCAGTGTTTACTCGGTAGTGACTTCCTCACCCCGAAAAGCATCCGAATTGTGGTCGTCCACACACAAATACCTGTTTCCTTCTACAGGTCAGCAACAAAGTGAACTCCACCGGATTACTTCCAACTTCCATACATGGATTTCAGTGGCAGACACAGTTATAGTTTCTCATCCATCGATAGAGAAAACTAGCAGGCTGGTGTCTCTCTCCCTTCCCTCTCTCTTCTTTTCTTCTTCTGACTTCAACAACGTCATTACGTCCTTTATCTTCTATTGACGTAAGCACGCCACACACACAAATACACACACGCTCACACACTCTCTCTATCTTAAAGGGACATTCACTGAGTCCGTAACACTATAGTTGAACAGATAGCTGTTGCCTGTTGAGCAGAGGTGGTTTTTTTTCAGAACATTGATGGCCTAGGATATGTGGTAGATTGATTGCTGGGGACAATTAACTCTAGGTGTGGTAAGGAGAGGTTGGAGGCATAAAAATTCATTCTGCACAGTTTACTTGTGAAAGTTTATCAGTTTAAATTGTCAAGCCAACTCCAGCAGTCACACTGAAGGAGTGCGGAGTCAAGGTAAAAGGCGGCTGTGCAGCTTGACAGGTGGGTGGTGACTGGGCTATTGGTTCCTACGCAGGATGGGAGCACGGACTATCAATTCTCCTGTTCGGTCACATACTTGCATGTATTGAACTTTAACTTGTTTAGTAATAAAGTAGCACGTATAAATTATATCAGAGACATGGAAGAGCTTTTGTTTCAGCCCAGCTCAAGTCCTCTAGCTCAACTGTTTTTTCCAGTACATCCATAACAGTGTTGGTGCTGCTTCAATGAGAATCCACCATCAGATACAACTACCCCCTCCCCACCCCACATTCCCTTTACAACATTTCAAAGGGACCATTCCCATTGCGACACCCTGGTTCACTCTTCCCTCTCCACCAACCACTAGCCTTCTTACTGCACGTTCCCATGCCGCTGCAGAAGATGCAACACCTGGCCTTTAAACTCTCTCCTCCCACCATCCAGGGACCCAAATAGTCAGTCCAGATGAAGCAGCAAATCACTTGCACTTCTTCCAATCAAGTGTCAAGAATTTGGTGTTTACATCGTGGTCTCTTCCACAGAGGAGATCCAAACATAGATTCACTGACTACTTTGCAGAGCACCTGCATTCAGTCCACAAGGGTGATCTTGACCTTCCTTCTTTATTCTGACTGGTTGCATCACCGCCTGGTATGGAGGCTCCAAGGCACAGCATTGAAAGAGGCTGCAGAGGGTTGTATACTCAGCCAGCTCCATCAAGGGCATAACCCTCCCTGCCATCGAGGACATTGTCAAGGGGCGGTGCCTCAAGAAGGCGGCATCCATCATTAAGGACCCTCATCAATGACCCTCATCATCCAGGACATGCCCCCTTCACACTACTACCATCGGGGGGGTGCAGAAGAGAAGAGGAGGAACAGGAGCCTGAAGACCCACATTCAACACTTTAGGAACAGCTTCATCCCCTTTGTCATCAGATTTCTGAATGGTCCGTGAACACTACCTCGTTTTTCCTCTTTTGCACTATTTATTTATTTTTGTAACTTATAGTCATTTTTATATCTTGCACTGTACTGCTGCTGCAAAACAACAAATTTCACGACACATCAGTGATAGTAAACTGGATTCTGATTCTCACTTTAATTTTTCATCCCACTTCCTCTCTGACCTATCAGTCTGCGGTCTCCAGCATTGTTATAGCGACGCCCTACACAAGCTTGAGGAGCAGAAACTCATCTTCCATCTGGGCATGTTGCAGCCTTCCGGACTCAATACTGAGTTCTATAGCTTCAGGTAACTCGTCTTCTCTATAACAAAATGAGCCAGTTCATCTATCTGTGATACTGTCTGTTGTTCTTTATTCATGAGCATAGCCTGACCTTCTGGGCATGCCCTGCATTTCACTACACCTACACTGTGTCAGTGCTCTTGCTCTCTAACTGCCTTCATTTCATGGCATTTATGAACAAAGGATCATGTCCTCCCTCCCTCACTGCCCCCATTAATGCATCCATCAGATGACCTCATTTAAAGCATATCCCCATGGCAACCTTGGCCTCATACTCAGAGTTATTCCCATCATCCTATCTATCCCTGCCCACCCTCCATGCAGTTTGACACAATTTATTTTCTTTCCTTCCCAATTCTGACAAAGGATCTTCCGTGTGAAACGTCAACTTTATTTCTCTTTCCACAGATGCTGCCTGATCTGCTGAGTATTTCCAAAATTTTGTTTGTATTTCAGATTTCCAGGCACTGCAGTCATTCTTATTTGATCTTCATAAAATCATACCTTTGTTAAGAACTAACCACAAGACCACTGTGTTGTGAGAAATCCACATGGTTGTCACGTGACAGTAACGACAATGACCCCCGCTGACCGGAGGACAGCATTGCTCCTCCGATCGGAAGTGATACTACTGTCAATCAAGGTGCGGCTCCACCCACCCCTCAGGTGTGAGAGTACTTTTTGCCTCTGAACTTGCCTGACCAGTACCCTTCGTCTCTGAATCTGCCTGACCATTGGCTGTGGCAGGAACCTTTGTCTTTGACTCCCACACCATTGGCTCATTTAAATCACAACAGTGAGGCTCCAGCCAGCCTCCTAGCACCATAAAAAGGGCTGCATCCACTAGTCCTTCCTCTTTTGATGACCCCAGGAGTAGTGAGACAACGCTGCAGAGATCATTGGTAAGAGTGCATCACCACATGGTCAGGGACCGTTTCACTCAGACTCAGGGAGCGTTAAGGGCCAATGCTAGTGTGGGACGGGCATTGAAGTGTTACATCCTGAAGTTGTACCTTGTTATTGTGTGTGTGTGTGTGTGTGTGTGTGTGTGTGTGTGTGTGTGTGTGTGTGTGTGTATTTTACCCCCGTTGTGCTTACGCTCTCGTGTTCGTGGTATCCTGTGCCTGAGTGGGCATGTGTCTGTTCCCATCCATTCTGTCCCGCGTTTGCCTTTGTGACTAAACTAGTTTTGGTCTACAAAGCTCATGTTCAGAGTCCTTGATCCCTAAGACAGTAAAGAACGATTTCACACAACACACTGCTCCACAAGTTAAGGTATTACATGTCCAAAGATATATTGAAAAAAATCTTACTTCTGAATCTTTCATTAATGTTAGTCCAGATTCCAGCTTCTGAAAGTTGAAAGTCGGTAAAGCTGTAAATGTATCAAAATGCATTAACATTGTCAACAGCAATCACACAAAGAGGAAATTCACTTCTGCAAATAACTTTGCAGGACCACAATACTGAATGTTAGATACTTTTTCTTAGCATATTAAATTTGGTTGTCTAGGCAAGGGGAGATAACACTCCAATTTGGACTACAAGTGCCAAGAATGATTGGGTCTAATTGGGTTCAAGCAAGTTCATCTCTCTTGTTCCCTCATTAAAGATAGCATCACAACCACCACCTCATCTGCACCAGTTTGCCACACAAAATTTCAGTACTTCCAATCTAATGGACACAGATCCCCACACCATAGCACAGTAATCTTTGTCAAAGTAAAAGGGTACCCAGGCAAAGCAGATTTAAATGAGCAATTTGGAATATCATGTTTAGGACATTATAGTTTGCTGCTTCAATGCCTTTTGGAATGTGCCTGGTAGTTTGCAAGTGAAAAATTTTCTAGTTTCTGTGTCTAAGAAAAATTAACTGAAGCTGTTTCATGCATAACAGTGGAGGTATGATTTATTTTCCACCTTGTAATCCTTGCACAATAATTATTAAAATCTTTATGATGTCATTCGTCATCCTAATCCCCAAGTTAGTACTTACCTCCTGCAATGGATCCCTTAGTTAATCCATCTTTGTTGTCAGAAGTCATCAATAATTCCACTATCCCTCTGCTCAACAAGGCCTTGCAGGATTAAAACAGAAATAACTTTTGGACTGATTGTTAATACTCCTAACAAGGTCTTGAAATGAATAGCCTGCAGAATACATGCAAAGTAAAATAATCACTGTTTCAGCTCTATTTGTTCTACAGATATTGTTGGAAGCTCACATTTAGTCCTTGAGAAATACATGGCATTCTCAAGTGGCAAGTTACACTTCATTCCTTGCATCAACACAAAATAGGTGGGTAAAGTAACCCAAAGCAAATTCAGAGAAGAGGTACACAAACACTTCTCATTGCAGGGGATTAACATCAACAACAACATAACCGGGACAGAAAAGTTTAAGTGCCACTTTGAACTAAGCATCAGCAGTAGGTAGCTGACACTTTCATATGCCATCAGCAACATTAATATTCAATGGACATTTGGAACTAGTTGAGTTGGACATATAAAGACACAAGCAGTAAGGTGCATTAGGCTTGATCAGGCAGCCATGAGAAGTCACCACTATTGGTTAAGTTTACCAATTCAAACAGGTTGGAGTATCAGCACCAGAGAATATGGCTCTCTCTCCAACCCACACACTCCCTGACATAGCTCTCCTCCTGGAGCAGGGAATTCATAAATCTACTGGTTTAGTCATAAACTTGTTTAGGTCTATAGTAAATTTAAATCAAAAGTGACTGCATGCAATAGCAATAGAACATAGAATGATACAGCACAGGGACAGGCCCTTTGACCCATGATGTCTGCGCTGAACACAACGTCGAATTAAACTAAATCTCTTCTGCCTGTTCATGATCCACATCTCTCCATTCCCTGCAAACTCATGAGTCTGTCTAACAGCCTCTTAAATGCCACAACTGTATGTGTTTCCACCACTTGTTAAAATACTTGCCCCACACATCTCCTTTAAACTTTCCCCCTCTCATCTTAAATGCATGTCCTCTAATACTTGACATTTCTACCCTGAGAAAAAGATTCTGACTGTCTACCGCATCTATGCCTCTCATAATTTTATAAACTTCTATCAGGTCTGATAGAAGAAGAATAGCTAGCACACCTGTGACATCACTTTGCTCACTATTTCAAGAGAAGCATTCATCTGTTTGCTATTGTGCCTGGGCAACAACACAACTAATGAAACTAATTTTTCCTCATGTAGAATTGTTAAGTTCACATAAAAAGAAAAGTGCACCACTGCCAAGCATCCCATTGCACGAACAAGTAACCAAAGTTTAATAATTCATCTGAACGGCAAGATCTAGATTTGTGCTACATGTTTATGTTTCTATGTTCTATTTAGCAAAATCCACAATGGGACTAGCAGCAATAATAATATTTGGTCACTGACTCCAGGTTATTGTTGTCCATGATGAGAGAACAAGAAAACAAAGAACACAGGTAAAGGAGAGTTAATTTTTCCCAGAGAGAATTACCAGAATCCTAGGAAAGGGTCATTCTTCCCTGCCCAATCATCAAAACAGTGGAACTTAATGGAGTGAGAAAGAGGGACAATACTTAAAATTATACCAGGACATATTTTCATTCCAAAACGTATCATTACCTCCTGTACGTAAGCCATGTACTTCTCATCTTTGGCATAGCCACCATATTCATTTTCTACTTGCACGGCAATAATTGGACCTCCCTCTTTGTACTACAAATCAAAAACACAGGGTTAGAATCTGCTCTAATTTCACTTTTAATATTTCCACTTTGTTTCTTTTTCTTCAATTTTCTCCATTCCTGGGAGGTGTTGATCTCTCACTGGGGACACTTACCAATGCTTCATTCAACTGACAGTCCTTCAACGGTTAAGGTTAGGTACAGAGCATCAGCAAACTATAGTTCTGCTGTCACTTTCACAGCCTAGTCTGAGCTAGTCCTCAACCAGGTAAAAAGCAACCTACATTTACTCTTTTTAACCTTCCTTAAAATGCGGTATGACAATTGTTGCCCATCCAAAGTTGCAGAGAAGTTTGTGGTACACCACTAATAGTGATTGAATGCAATTGAGTGGTTAACTATACATTAGAAAAGGACTGGACTCATTTGCAGGCATAAAGAATTAAGGATATTATGTTCCCTTCCTTGGAGAACATTAGTAAATCAATGTTGTATTCATCATGCAGATCTGCCTCTAAAAATAGTTCACATCACTACAATTAAATAAATGGATTAGAAACCAAAGGGGATATTGGAAAGGTGGACAAAAATAGTGTGTTCGAACGTGTGGGTTCCAAGATGGGTCTCACGAGAGGTTGAAAGAGTGAAAGAACAAGATGAGAAAACATTCAAGTGCACATGCTACTAGCAAGTGTTGCTGTACACGCAAGAAGAATTGACAAATGCAGCTAATTCCCCAGGGCATCTTTGATAGTTTTTTCCTTTATATATTTAAATATCCGTTCTCATAAATCACTAATTTCAAATGTTTCTGCTAATGCTTCTAAGAGCTCAATGGACTGAGTCATCCTTGACTCAGCCCATGCCTCAGGTTTACTGCTTACTACAACAATAAACTTTGCAGTCTTGTGGGACAAGTTGCTCGGCCCTCACTCTGCAGCCAACTCATCAGGCAGAGTGGTCTACAGGAGCTGGTTAATCCTCAGCTGGTGGATCCTGAGGCCCACTCCCTACTGTCCTTGTGGACTGCTCACCTTTTTAAACTGTTTATGAATGCCTCTGACAATTAAATGAATGCGGCCACTCTACAGAAGCCAGCCATCCCTGCATAAAGCTAACAGGCCAGATGTGAAATGCATTTGGTCCAAAATCAGCATGACTGAGCTCCAACCCCAGATGTGATGCTGCTGACACAACCCATGCATTTACCAAGCGTTGGCTGTTTTCTCTGGAATCGCCATCTAGCAACAATTTTCATTACACTAACTTTACCAAGAAAACAGAATTCAATGCAAACATTCCAATCTTTTCTCAGTTTGAAATATGGATTTAAAATAGAGTCGTAGATCCCTGGGGACTGGAGATCATAATCTATTTAAATGTCACAACATTTCATATTAAAAAAAACCCTTACAAAGGATAAAGAATATAGTCACATGACTTCTACCTTACCATAATTAACTTTAAAAATGCAATGTTTAGTATAAACATAAGGGGTAGGAAACTAATTCAGTGATGTTCACCATCTGAATGTCCCTTTGCAATGTTGACAGACTTACAAGTTGGAAATCACACTTATATGGATCACATCAAATATTGGTTGCCAGAGGATCAATTTGCCAAGTTCAAATGTATTTGGTGGTGACAGAAGAAACTTTCCAACTACTACAAAATAAATCACATTTCTTAGAGATACCGCACATCCATAAAGTGGCAAGATCTAGTGAACTGGTCTGACTTACCTGAAAGGGGATAACTTTAGGAATTAGCACATTGAAAAAGGTGTTGACTGCATCGGTAAACCCAGCATAAGTTGTGCGCAGTTTCATGTTTTTGTCTCTGAGCAGCCAACTAAAAAGGGAAAGGATCAGATAGTGTACAGTAAAATTAAATAATCAATCACATAATGATCAAAGTTTCCAGTAACCCATGCTCTTTTTACCCCTCAGCATTAATACATTTAAATATAAACAATCTATACATTCCCACATATCAATTAACAAAATAAAACCAAACATAATTATACCAATCAAAATATGGACAGCAGTCCATTTTTCAAACAAATCACACTCCTCAACAAGGTTCCACTATGGGAAAATTGTTAACAGTTTAAAGAGGGGTTGGATTTTTATTTAAATATGGTTTTAAGAACAATGATGGAACACAATTTATTTGTGCTTTATTAAGGGTTGTGTTAGTGTCAACACAGCCAATTACCACTCAAATAAATTTACTATTCCAGTTACTTGGTCATCCAGTACAGCTTTTTTTCTAGACATTAAAACAGTTCAAGATCCACCTCCCTGTTGCCAGTCACTTCAACTCCCCCTCCCACTTCATCACTGATACTGTATGTCAGTCCTTGGCCTCCTCCATTGCCAGGAGAAGTCCAAACACAAACTGGAGGAACAGCACCTCATTTTCTCTCTTGGGACCGTACAGCCTAATGGTATGAACATAGAATTCTCCTGCTTTAAGTAAACCAAACCCACCCCCTCACTATGCCTCTTCTTTTCTTCCCTTTCCTAGCCTCTCTCTCTTTTTTCTCCTCGCCCATTTTTTCCCTCTCGTCCCCCCACGCCACCTGCCTCCATACCTTTGACCCATCCCCTGGTGGATCTGCTCTCCCCTCCTCCCCCACATCTGCCTGTCACTATTTTTTACCTGCATCTACCTATCACCACCTTGTGCCCACCCCGCCTCACCCCTTTTGTCCACCTATCACTGCTCTGTTTTTCCCTCCTATATATTGGGCTTCCCCCTTTCCCATCTTCAGTCCTGAAGAAGGGTCTTGACCCGAAATGTTGACCGCCTGCTTTTCTCCACGGATGCTGCCTGGCCTGCTGAGTTCCTCCAGCATCTTGTTTTTTTATCTGTACAACCAATATCAATAAGAGGAAAACCTTCTTTGACACCCGCCAAAACACTGGAGCAAAAGCCAGAATTACTTCTGCTCAAAGTTAACCAACTAAACATCTAAGCATTTAGAAGTGTCTTGATGAGCACATGAATCACTTAGGTAGAGAGGGCTATGGACCAAGTGCTGGGCAATGGGGTCATTATGGAAGGGTGCCCATAGGTTGGCATGGATGAGTTGAGCCGAATGGCCCATTTCCATGCTGTGTGATTCTGGAATGCATCTTTTATTATTATCCCTGCCCCCACTTTCTAATGTTGCACACGTTTCTCTGCCACTGCCTTCAAATAAACTCTCAACATTCCTTTTTAATGATACAAGAACTTTCCTGCTAATTTAGCTAATACATTCTAAAAGAGAAAATTGTTTTCTCTAAAAAATGGAAGAATGGATGTATGGCCCAAAACAGCTGCATAATAACTGCTTCTTTCCATAGCAATGCTGGAATATCCATATTTTGTAAAGATGAGCAGAGTCTAATCTCTATATTTCTATATACTTTCCGGTATCTTCAATCCAGTAGTTTGCTAAACTATGAGTCATATACCCTGCAATGACAGATTTGTAAAGTATTTATGGAATTGAGCTGAGAGCAGGGCTGTTCAGAGAGTAGAGAGGGGCAGGGAAGGTAACCAGATCCAATCAGGGAAGTTGATCATGCAGATGATTTGTTGTGGAGCATTCATGGAATTAAACATAAAAATGTATCCTGATAAAGGCACGCAGGCAGTTGCTAAATTTGGAAAGTCAGCACACAGTGAAGAAATGCTTGGGAATCTCAGTTCTAAAGAATAATACATCAGGGATCAACTTTAATTAAATTGACTCAAGGTTTTGATTCTCAGTTTACTGGGTCATCTGAGGCCACCAATTAAGTTCTTACCCTGTCACAAACTGCAGCCTATTTTTAGGTCTAACTGTTTACACCAACACTGATGGCAAGGCAACAAATCTATTTTCAGCAAAGTGAACATTGCTCCCTTGGGCATGCTCTGAAAGTTTTACCCTCAGTTTGTACAGCCGGAAAGGTAAATATTTTGCTTTGTTTCAGACAAGATTCCTACTGCATTTACCTGGGTAAACCACCAAGATCCCACTCTGAGCAGATGTATGGTCCAGGGCGCAATATTACCCACAAGTCCAAATCATTGGCTAATTTGAGATATGCCCTGCAAAAGAAAGTATAACACATTGAGCCATTTAACAAAGTGGTGCCTTTCAAGGTCAACTCTACATCCTGCACTCACTGGTGGCTCCTTATCCTTGACTGTTACCAAGGGGCCTAAATTCTTCAAGCTCAGGTAGTGTGATACTTGTAGACATACATTGTGGAAACAGGTCCTCTTGACCTCCTAGACCATGCCGACATCAAGCACACGTTTACAACTAATCCCATTTTATTCTCCCCCATCCCCATCAACTCCCCCCAAGATTCTACAACTTTCCTGCACACTAGGGGGAATTTACAGTAGCAAATTACCTACTAACAAGCATGACTTTTGGGCATGGAGGAAACTCACGTGTCATAGAGAGAATCTCCACACAAGGTCAGGATCAAACCCAGATCTGCAATGCTGTGAGGCAGCAGCACTAACCACTGTAGCACCTTAAACAATCACATTCTTCATATTGGAGAATTAACAAAAACAACTAAACAGAAGTACTTCAAGTTTTAGTCTGGATGCTATAAGCTTGGTGTTCAGTTTCTATGTCCTTTAGTTACTGATCTGATCAGAAACAGTGGTACCAAAAAGATATCAGATTTAGAGTTATAAAATAAATCAAGTTCAAGAAAGAAAGGCTTGTCTTTCACAGCTTCTAGTCTGCTTAAAGAGTTTTATGGTGAACTATAAACTGATCCATTGAAATAAGAATCATATTAGGTACATTATGGTAAATAAATCAAATACAATACGACAAACAAATTGGAAATAATACAGTAAATATCTTTACAAAGAGTGTAAAGATAAATTTAGATTTTACACAATATACCTTCAGCAATGTTAAGTCAAACCTCATTTCAAAACTATAATTGATAAGTTAAAAAATACAAATGCTATTAATCTGAAATAATTACAGAAAGTGCTGGAAACACTCAAGCATCGGTGGAAATAGGAAAAGTGTGAACTTTTTCAGGTCAATGCTCCCTCGTCAGAACGTTATGTTTTTCCTTCCACTGATACTGCCTGGCCTGCTGAGTATTTTCAGCACTTTTGGTTTTATTTCATGATTTCAGAACACATCACTAACAACCATTTATGACAGTGACTGGGATATAATAAAAATCAACATCCAAGTTTATGAATTCCTAATGGTTGGTTAGTTGCTCTAAGACCTTCACAGAATAAAGTAGACAGCAGGTTTGACTCCTCATCCCTGAGAGTCATACAGTATGGATGCAGGCCCTTTGGCCCAACAAGTCCATACCAATCACCTGCCCATCCAGCTAGTTCCAATTTCCTGCATTCGGCCCATATCCCTCCAAGCCCCACCCCTCCATGTACCTATCCAGGTACTTCTTAAATGATATTATCGTACCTGTCTCAACCACTTCCTGATGACACAAATTATTTTTGACAAGTAGGGTTCTACGACAGAGTTCATCAGCTCTGGGATAGGAAAAGGCTTAAAACAAAATCAACAACAATAAAAGAACAACAGAGTCAGCTTATCCTTTCTCCTGGAACACTGCTGAAAGTGTGTGTTGAGTCTGTATGGGGAAAGAAACAGAAGTGGCTCTGACATTTCTTGCAACAAGTCGTTTTATAGATTGCCACTGATGGATCCACCAATGGGTGACTGATGTCCAGCAATACTGTCTGCCAAAAGTTTGTAAAAAAAAATCAACAAGGAAAAACAAATGTTATCTACTCACTCAAGATCAAGATCATCTTTAAAATTAAATGTTCCCCTCTGTGGCTCATGAAGATTCCATGGAACATACCTGTAATAAGAACATGGATAAAATACAGTATATAAAACATCAAAAGCACACTCTGAACCGGAGAACAATGACTCCTCACTCTTAAGTCAGACTTGTAAGCATGTAAAAGCAACTGTAGCCCTGTTTCATAATTTGCTATCAACATTAATACATCTGGAGAATACCTCCCATAAAGCTTTGTACAATCTCTAGAAATTCCAGCACAAAAACTTTAGGAACAGAACATAATAGAAGGAAATTTATTAAAGATCCACTTAACATATCTTGGCATACAATAAATATCACTTACGTTGTTAAAGTATTCAGACCCAAGGCTTTCATCTTCAACATGCGGTCAGTCCAATATGCCCGGGGAATGCGAAAATAGTGCATTGAGCCACCCAGAATTAAAAACTTATTTCCCTCCAACTGAAAATATTCTTTGTTGGCCTGCAGTCCTAAACTTCTGCCGTGCATTCTTCTTGGAGTGAGGGACATCCAATGGAACCTAAAATCAGATGGAAAACATTTTAGTTTAAGATACATACATAGCCAAGCAAACCTGTTACAGAGAAGGCACATGGTGAGCTCGCCTGAAAGACTAAGTCCCAGACAGCTCTGACAACAGATGAGTTGAGACTGGACAAAATGCTTTTACAGTCTGCAACTCTGTGACTTATTGGCATTCAGATCATATGACCAAATCATTGGGCTAGTAGTTGGGATGAAGGGAATGCCAATTGCTAACAAAACAAAGACAAATTCATTTAACTACACACACAATCTTTCTAAAAAGGAATTAAAAACTATTGCAAGCATACTAAAATTTGTACATAGCTCAGCACTAACACTTCAAACTGAATGGGTACCGAGCTTTCTGTCTTTTCAAAACAAGCCTCATAATTCATTGTTCTTTTTAGCACAATCTCAATAGGCTTTGTTACATCACTCTGTGACCAGAAGTTCTTGTAATTTTCACAATTGCCAAACGAGTGCTGTTTATTTGGGAATCTATTCACTCAATTAGACAATGGATGGTGGCAAGGAAATTAAAGACCTGCATTTTAGAGATAAGCTTCATTCTTCAGACTCTCCCAAAATGCTTTAAAGTCAAAGTGTCTTTTGCAGTGTAGTCACTGTTGCAAGGTAGCAAATGCAGCAGGAAATTTCACATAGCAAGATGCCACAAACAAAGTAAAAATAACTAGATAATATTAACTAAAAATATTAAGGGAAAGCTATTGACCAGGACTTCGGGATCATCCAGCTTTCTCATTTTCAGAATAGTCCCACGATTTTTCCTATGTCCACCTTAAGAGCGGGCAGGGCCTTGCCTTATGACCTCGTGTGCAAGGTGGTATCTCTGTTAGGACTGCACTTGACTTTCAGCTTAGATTTTTGTGTTCCATTTTCTTTGAATCCATGACCCTTCAAAAACAGATGATCATACAAACAAGTCAAAGCTGAAACTGAAGCCCAGGAGTTGGAACATTTGCCTAAACTCTAATGGGCACACTAGAGGCAAGCAGCAGCTCATTGCCGTTTGTTATTGGGCCCCACAGCAAACTTCAGTTGCACATTTTCCAGTACAACAGTGTGCTACCTGAGGCTGGGTTTAAGATGAATGATGGTCACAGGCACCCTCATCCCCAACCTGTGCGATGGCTGGGTGGGGGTCGAGAGAGAAATAATCAGTGACTGGACCAGTAGTTTCTTTTGAAAGGGGGATGCAGAATGGCAAGAATCAAACCGCTTGCAAACAGGAGAGGAGAGGGGGTAGATTTGGGGCAGAATCCTTTCACAGTACATATGAACTCTTGACCTCTCAATCTACCTCGTCACGGCCCTTGCATTTTATTTGTCTACCTGTGCTGCACTCTCTGTAACTGTCACTCTATTTTGCATTGTTTTTCTTTTCCCTTTTGTACCACCTTGGTGTACTTGTGTATGGAACGATCTGTCTAGATGACACGCAAACGAAAGCTTTTCACTGTATCTTGGTACATGTGACAATAATGAAGCAATTACCAATTAATAAATTGGATTGGGGGTTGGAAGTGGTCATTGGGGAATTTAGAAATGTTAGAGTGACGGACAGGGTCGGCTGAAGATGGGTGTGCTGGAATGGGAGTAGGAGGGGTGAGTAAGGTTCTCTACTTACATACAGGCACCCCAGAACAGCACTTTGCTGGCAGGACCAGGTTTCCCCAGTGACTGGAGTTTTTTTTTTGTTCTAATTGTGTTCTTTCCTGTATAGAGAAACAAAGGACTGCAGATGCTGGAATCTAGATGAAAAACACAACGATGCTGGAGGAACTCAGCAGGCCAGGCAGCATCTGTGGAGAAAAGCAGGCAGTCAACATTTAGAGTCAGGACCCTTCTTCAGTTGAAGATAGGAAAAGGGGAAGCCCAATATATAGGAGGGAAAAGCTCCCATCTTTTGTCCACCTATCACTGCTGTGCTTTTCCCTCCTATATACTGCACTTCCCCTTTTCCCATCTTCAGTCCTGAAGAAGGGTCCTGACCCGAAACATTGACCGCCTGCTTTTCTCCACAGATGCTGCCTGGCCTGCTGAGTTCCTCCAGCATCATAGTGTTTTCTTTCTTGTATAATTATGCATGATTTATGTTTTTCTTGTGAATGTTGTGTATCAGATGCTATGTGCCTGTGATACTGTTGCAAATATGTTTTTCATTGCACCTGTACATACTTATGACAATAAACTCAACTTTAACCTGTAAGAACATGGTACAAATTCCACTGTCGTTCTCCAAAAGGAGTACCACACAGAAAACAATGTCATCCCACACAGCCTGACAGGGAGATCATGGGAGGATACAAAGGTGACAAATCAGAAAGTCCCTGATCAAATTATCAGTGACATGAGATGGCAGGAAATGGTCTTTTTTCACTGAAAACACATTAAGCAATTGTAATTTTAGGCAAGTGCATCTTCATTCCTAACAGCCGCACACACCCACACACTCTCAGTCAGACACTCCCTCATCAAACTTCACAAAACATTAACTGAAAAAGTCTCCCAATCGAGATTTTTTTTTACAATGTGCATAATTTTACTTGGCATATTGATTACAATAGATCAATTTTTTTCTCATCTCTTACCACTCTTTGATGGTCAAGAAATAGTCCATTATTCTTGCCACTCTCAAAATATTTGTGTATTTAAGCTCATTGCAAAATGCGGAAGACGTTCTAAAAATGGATTCAGACACTAATGGTAAAATGATTAAGTTCACCTGATCTAAAAGAAATTAACTGTTGTTGCTGGAAATAAAGATAAAAGACTGGCTAAGTACAGCATCTGTGTGAGAGTGACATTGTTTCATGATGACAAACCTTTAGCAGAAACTGTTGAGGGATAATTATTGGCCTGGGCACAAGATGAATATTCATAGAGCACTACAGCACAGAAACAGGCCCTTTGGCCCATCTAGTCCATAGAACAGTACGGGCCCTTCAGCCCACGATGTTGAGCTGACCTATATAAACCTTATCCATATTCAATCTATCGCCCTCTCTACTTCACCTCCCATAACCCTCTATTTTTCTTTCATCCACGTGCCTATCTAAGAATCTCTTAAATGACCCGATGGTATCAGCCCCTACCACCACTCCCAGCAGTGCATTCCAGGCATCCACCACTCTGTGTGTAAAAAAACCTACCTCTGACTTCTCCCCTGAACTCTCCTCCACACACCTTAAATGGGTGACCTCTAGCATTGGCCATTACTGTCCTGGGTAAAAGATGCTGGCTGTCCACTCTGTTTATGCCTCTCATAATCTTGTATACCTCTATCAATTCACCTCTCATCCTCCATCACTCCAAAGAGAAAAGCCCTAACTTGCTCGACCTCTCCTCATAAGACATGATCTCCAATCCAGGCAGCATCCTTGTAAATCTCCTCTGCACCCTCTCCAAAGCTTCCACATCCTTCCTATAATGTAGCAACCAGAACTGAACACAATATTCCAAGTGTGCTCTAACCAGACTCTGACAGAGCTGCAACATTACCTCCCGACTCTTGAACTCAATCCCCCAGTTAAAGAAGGCCAGCACACCATTCACCTTCTTAACCACCCTATCAACTTACGTGGCAACTTTGAGGGATCCATGTACTTGGACCCCAAGATCTTTCTGTTCCTCCACACTGCTAAGAATCCTGCCATTAACCATGTACTCTGCCTTCAAGTTCGTTCTTCCAAAGTGTATCACTTTACACTTCTCCAGATCATACTCCATCTGCCACTTCTCCACTCTGCATCCTGTCTATATCCTGTTGCAACCTACGACAACCTTCTGCACTAGCTACTACAGAAATAGGCCATTCGGCCCTTCGAGTCTGCTACACCAGTCAATCATGGCTGATTTTTATCCCTCTCAACCCCATTCTCCTACCTTCTCCCCTTAACCTTTGATGCCCTTACTGATCAAGAACCTATCAACCTCCGCTTTAAATATACCTGATGACTTGACCTACACAGCTGTCTGTGGCAATGAATTCCACAGATTCACCACCCTCTGGCTAAAGAAATTCCTCCTCATCTCTGTTTGGAAGGGACGTCCTTCTATTCTGAAGCTGTGCCCTCTGGTCCTAGACTCTCCCACTACTGGAAACATCCTCTCCACGCCCACTCTATCCAGACCTTTCAATATTCAGTGTGTTTCAATGAGATCCCCCCTCATCCTGAACTCCAGTGAGTACAGGCTCAGAACCATCAAGCGCTACCCATACGTTAACCCTTTCATTCCCAGGATCATTATTATAAACCTCCTCTGGACCCTCTCCAATGCCAGCACATCCTTCCTTAGATATGGGGTCCAAAACTGCTCACAATACTCCAAACGTGGTCTGACCAATGCCTTATAAAGCCTCATCGTTACATCCTTGTTTTTATATTCTAGTCCTCTTGAAACGAATGCTAACATTGCATTTGCCTTCTTTACTATTGACTCAACCTGCAAGTTAACTTTTAGGGAATCCTGCACTAGGACTCCCAAGTCCCTTTGCACTTCCAATTTCTGAATTCGTTCCCCGTTTAGAAAATAGTCTACGCCTTTATTCCTTCTACCAAAGTGCATGACTCTACACTTCCCAACACTGTATTCCACTTGCCAATTCTTTGCCCATTCTCCCAACCTGTCCAAGTCTTTCTGCAGACCCCTTGCTTCCTCAACACTACCTGCCCCTCCACCTATTTTTGTATCATCCACAAACTTGGCCACAAAACCCTAGATCATTAGCATATAACGTGAAAAGTAGCAGACCCAACACCGACCTACGCAGAACACCACTAGTAACCAGCAGCCAACCAGAAAAGGCCCCTTTTAATCCCACTCTTTACCTTTGGCCAGTCAGCCAATCTTCTATCCATGCTAGTACCTTTCCCATAATACTCCTATCTTGTTTAGCAGCCTCATGTGCGGCACCTTGTCAAAGCCTTCTGAAGATCCAAGTAAACAACATTCACTGACTTTTTTTTGTCTATCCTGATTGTTACTTCGTCAAAGAATTCCCAACAGATTTGTCAGGCAAGATTTCCCCTTAAGGAAACCATGCTGACTTCAGCCCATTTTATCATGAGCTTCCAAGTACCCTGAAACCTCATCCTTAAAAATGGACTCTAACATTTTACCAACCACTGAAGTCAGGCTAACTGGCCTATAATTTCCTGTCTTTTGCCTCCCTCCTTTCTTAAAGAGTAGAGTGACATTTGCAATTTTCCAGTCCTCCGGAACCATTCCCGAATGTAGTGATTCTTGAAAAATCACTACTATTGCCTCCACAATCTTTTCAGCTACCTCTTTCAGAACCCTTGGGTGTAGTCCATCCAGCCCAGGTGACTTATCTACCTTCAGACCTTTCAGTTTCCCAAGCACTTTCTCCTTAGTAATAGCGACTACACTCACTTCTGCCCCCAGCTCTCTCGAATTTCTGGCACGTTGCTGGTGTCTTCCACAATGAAGACTGATGCAAAATACTTATTCAGTTCATCCGCCATTTCTTTGTTCCCCATTACTATCTCTCCAGCGTCATTTTCCAGAGGTCCGATGTCTACTCTTGCCTCTCTTTTACTCTTTACATATCTGAAAAAACTTTAGGTATCCTTTTTCATATTATTAGCTCGCTTACCTTCATACTTCATCTTTTCTTCCCTTATTGCTTTTTTTAAGTTGACTTCTGTTGGTTTTTAAAAGCTTCCCAATCCTCTAGCTTCCCACTAATTTTTGCAATATTGTATGCCCTCTCTTTTGCTTTTATGCTGTCTTTGACTTCCCTCATCAGCCACAGTTGCCTCATCCTCCCTTCAGAATGCTGCTTTTTCTTTGGGATGAACTGATCCTGTGTCTTCCGAATTACTTCCAGAAACTCCTGCCATTGCTGCCCTACTGTCATCCCTGCCAGTGTCCCCTTCCAATCAACTTTGGCCAGCTCCTCTCTCATGCCTCTGAAGTTACCTGTACTTAAATGTAATACCATTACATCGGATTTTAGCTTCTCCCTCTCAAACTGCAGGGTGAATTCTGTCATATTATGATCACTACCTCCTAAGGGTTCCTTTACCTTAAGCTCCCTAATCAAATCTGGTTCATTGCACAACACCAAATCCAGAATTGCCTTTTCCCTAGTGGGCTTGACCATAATCTGCTCGAAAGAGCCATCTCATCAGCAGTCTACAAATTCCTTCTCTTGGAATCCAGTACCAAACTGATTTTCCCAATCTACCAGCATATTGAAATCCCCCATGACCACCGTATATAAATCCTATCAGGGTCTTTTTACCCTTGCAGTTTCTTAATTCTACCACAAAGAATTCTACATCTTCTGATCCTATGTCACTTCTTGCTAAGGATTTGATTTCATTTTTTTTACCAACAGAGCCACCCCACACCCTTTGCCCACCTGCCTGTCTTTTCGATAGGATGTGTATCCTTGGATGTCTGGCTCCCAGCTGTGATCTTCTTTCAACCATGACTCTGTGATGCCCACAGCATCATATCTGCCAATTTCTAACTGCATTATGAGCTAATCTACCTTATTTCATATACTGCAAGCGTTCAAATACAACACCTTCAGTCCTGTATTCACCACCCTTCTTCTCAAATTTGTCTCCATGTTGCCTGAAGCCAGATTCTTATCCCTTTCTAAACTTTGTCTTATTCTTTATTCTGGAGACTTCAGTAACCTCTCCTGCATTCTCCTTCCTTTTTACTTTATCCATCCTTTTCCAATCTGTTGAACCCCCACACTATTTAGTTGAAAGCCCTATCCACAGCCCCAATTATGCGATTCACCAGGACCCTGGTCCCAGCATGGTGTAGGTGGAGCCTGTCCCATCAGAACAGCTCCCTCCTTCCCCAATACTCGTGCCAATGTCCCACAAATTCAAACCCACTTCTCCCAAACCAATCTTTGAGCCACGCATTTAACTCTCTGATCTTACTTACCCTGTGCCAATTTGCATGAGGCTCAGGTAGTAATTCAGAGATCATTACCCTTCTGGTTCTGCTTTTTAATTTAGTCCCTAGCTGCTCAAATTCCCTCAGCAGAATCTCCTTCATTGTTCTTCCTACGTCGTTGGTACCCACATGGACCACGACAACTGGACCTTGCCCCTCCCATTCCAAATTCCTCTGCAGGTCAGATGAGATGTCCCAAACCTGGGCATCAGGCAGGCAATGCAGCCTTTGGCTCTCTCCACAGAGAACTGCGTCTATTCCCCTGACTATACTATCCCCTGAACCACAGTGCCATGGTTCGGTTGCTCATCCTTCCTACAGTTCCCACTCTCATCCACACACGGAGCAGGAACCTCAGACCTGTTAGACAAGCTCAAAGGCTGAGGCTCCTCCAGCACTACCTCTTGGATCCCCCTACTGCCTCACTCACAGTCCGCATTTGAAGTAGTTAATCTAATGGGCGTGACTGCCTCTGAAACACAGTGCCCAGGTAACTCTCCCCCTCCCGGATGCTTCACAGTGTTTGAAGCTCAGATTCCGGGTCATCAACTTTGAGCCCTCAAGCAACCAACACTTGCAGCTGATGTGGTCACTAGGAACCACAATGGGGTCCACCAGCTCCCACATCATGCAGCTACAACACATCACCTGATCCTGCATCCCTACTTTATTTAATTAGTTATAATTTGATGTCTTTTTATCCAACTACAATAAAAAAAACCGTATCTGCTACTCACCTGCGTCTCCTCACCAAAGCCTCAGAGTCCCACTCCTACACTGGCCCACTCTCACTATGGCCACTCCACTTTACCCTACCTTCTTGTTGGCTGAGTCGCCACACACTTAGCCAATCACACAACTTAAAAAAAAAAGTTGCTAGCTCCTCCCCTCTGCTGCTCTGGCTGCTGCAACTGGAGAGAAAAAAATCACCCCTGCACAAAAGGTACCTCAGATCATGAGTGATTGATAAAGCCCTTAAACTCCAGGTTATTGGAACAGTCTATAGAAAACTAAGGTTTGAAGATTATATTGACATGATTAGATCATGAGAAACAATTTTCTAGAGAAAAGGCACATTTAACCTTTGTGTGGTGTAAGTCTAGCTCTTTTTCTCCCCCAAGAAGTCCTGCTATTTAATTTTGAGCTAATATGTTGTTCTCCCTCTACATTAATTCATTTATGAATAAATCACAACAAATGGCAAGCTACACACACAGAGAATGGCAGTTTGTTATTTTCCACTTTATGAGATGATGCCAGACGGCATTGGCATAATGGGCATATTCCCCTAAATGATTAACTTTGTCAGGGGTGCACAGGATGACATCATTCACCATGCAACACTCCTTTTGAAATACTATAGTGGAACTTGGACAACTTGTCCCTGAAGCAATAAGTGTTGGACACTCCCAGAGCAGCCTGGTCTTCAAGTGCAGAACTGGACTAGGACTCCTACTTAACTTTCATCATTCAGGTCCACACAAAGCAGATTCCACACCCTGGCCCAACTCAACTTCCAGTCTTCCAATTCTTTCCTCATCTGAAGTAGTCCAAAAAGAAATGTTACCTCATGTTACACCACTATCTTTGCACCTTCCTGTTGTACTTTCCACCATTTTGTTGTTTTGCACTTGTCGTATTTTTTGCTGTATTTCTTATTACCAAGTCTACTGTTTGCTCAGGAAGCTTCCTGCAAGCAAGGGATTTCATTGCACTCTGGTGTATATGACAATAAACTAATCTGAATCAAGCAGATTACCTGGTCATTGTCACAATATTGAAGTTTGCTGCACATCCAATTGCTTTTGTTCCACTGCGTTTCAAAAGCAATCATTTAAAAATACTTAGTTTGGGAAGTTCTGAGCCTTTGGCAAGTGCACTATCTAAATTCAAGTCTTTTAATGACACTTAAATATTAAGTAATTTGAATCAACAAACACAAAGTGCTGGAGGAACTCAGCAGGTCGGGCAGCATCTACGAAGGGAAACTAACAGTCAATGTTTCAGGCTGAGACCCTTCATCAGGACTGATAAATTTGAATGTCCAGCCGGAAAACAGGAGGTGGGAGGGGAAGGACCTACCACATTGCTCTAGGATGAGCTGACGGGGACTCAGTGGGGTAAAGGACCTCCTCCTCTGCTGTAACTATTCCAGGAGATATTCTCCTTCATAAGCATGTTTCCCCATCATAAAAACAGCAGGAAGAATCGCATCAAATTCTACATGCAGAGGATTAAGGATGTTCATTCTTATCCAGATGCCTCTCCCAGAATGTCAGAGCCTTATATCACATCCAGTTCCTAACATGGGAGCAGGCCTGATGAAGGGTCTCGGCCCGAAACATTGACTGTTCATTTTCCTCCATAGATGCTGCCTGATCCCTGAGTTCCTCCAGCAGTTTTTGTGAGGTGCTTTAGATGATATTAGCAAACAACATAAGTATCATTCATTATTCTCAGGATTGCTAGTCAGAGTCAGTTACTACACCATTTGAATAACAGCTGGAATTGTGAAAACAAATACAGTTGCAGTCGCTGGAGACAACTGTGCCAAACTCACAGGCAGTACTGGCATGTGATGCAAAGCCAGTGCCCAGTGTTGGACAACAGACAGTGTGAGAACTTGGGGTGAGAATGTGTATAAGGAAAGGTTAGGAGAGTAAAAGATTGTGAGCCCTGAGACATGAATTAAAGGGTACATCACTATGGCTGTAATAGTCTGCTTGAAATAGCTGTGCTTCGCTTTGCAGTGCCTTGCTTCAGAGATATTGCTTGCTTCAGCTAGTTTTCTTCAGCCTTGAGGTATGATAATACCAAGTACAGTCAGTTTGTCTCAGCAAGTCTGCACAATTGACTTTTGCTCCACTAAACTGACCCTGAGCCCACCATGAGAAACCTTATGTATACAAAGATAACTGGTGGAACAAGATGGTCTGAAAAGATTAAGGAACTATAGCTTTAGTAACTTTTTTTTAAGTAAATTCCTTTGTCTGTAACCAATCACGATGTAGAAAATAAGTGCCATGCTGCCTGACTAATGCATGATCATTCCTTGTATGGTAATTGATCTACATACATTCTTGTACTTTTTCCAGAGGTGCAAATAATGTATCTCAGAGACCACCCGGTCCGGGACGTAGGTGCCTGGCTTGGTGCTCTCTCCTCGGATCAAGTAATAAAGAGATTGAACAAGAACAGTGGTCTTGAGTCTTCTCTCCGACCGAATTCAACAATTTTGGCGAGCCAGCCAGGAGTCCAAACGGCACCCAGCGGTGAATCAGTGTAAGTGGAAGAAGCAGAAGCTCACGATTGGAGACGAGACGGGCCCACAGGGCGATTTGACCCTGGTCTCCTCTCAGCCGCGATTCTGTAGCTCTCCCCCTTCGATCCCCGACTGGAGTGACCTAAGAACTCCTCGAACCGGAGAAGGGGAAATCGGTCAGTAAGACCTATTTATTTAAGTATTGTTAATCTGACTAGGCGCAGAGCGGGGTAACCAGGCCCTGCCTGCTGACAAAGGTTTGAACGATTCGATTAGGCGCAGAGCGGGGTAACCAGGCCTCACCGGCTGACGATTAGTGAGACAAGGAGAACGAATGGGGGAAAATTGGGCCCCGATAAGACCCGGTAAAGAGTTGAAGGTAAGAGATTGTGAGCGCTCGGGGAAAAGAGAAGGGGGAGGAGATAAGAGTAACCAAAACAGCATCCTGCCTTAGACTGGTTGTTAAGAGGGGAAATCCCCCACGCGAAGGTCAGGATCTGAAGTGGATGCCGGAGTAGAGTGACAAAATGGGTCAAACTTTAGACAAAGGGGATGTTAAAACACCCTTGGGAAAACTGTGTAAAGAAAATCCAGATCTAGAAAAGAGTTTTCGTCAACTTAGTGCACGATTGAACAAGAAATTGGGGGACTATAATTGGCCATTGGGGGGGGGACTTGGGATTTAGAAAAATGTACGTGCGCTGAAACAGAGGTTTGGAAAACAAATTGTTCACAAAATTGGAAGGATCTCATTACTAAATGGAAAGGGGTGGCAGAGAAATTGAATGAGAAATCTAAACAGACCTCTTGGGAAATAAACACTAAAAGGAGGGATATTCCTATTACAAATGACCAGGGTATACCCCGTCCATATATAGTCCTTAAAGCCTTGTGTGAATTATATGATAAAAAAGGAATTAAAGCAAAGGGGGAAACTGGTAAACAAATGGCGCCTTTGGACACGTCTGGACTTCAACTACTTTTTGAGAGTGGGGAAGACACCGATATGGAAGAGGTAATTGCCTCCGCCCCTCCCTTACCCCAATGGGGCGCGGGTGTTCCCCCATTGTACCCCCAATTTCCCTCCCAACTTCCCACCTACTCAGAATCAGAGGAACAGGGAGCTGAGGAAAACCGGACCCCATCGCTTGTCGCACTAGGTCTAGTGGTGGTAAGGAAACCTTCAAGCTCCCCTGGAAAGTAACCTAGGGGCTAGGAAAGTAACGACTCCCCAGGGTACGAAGCTCAAGACTATGGGAGCCCATCATTAGACCTTGGCACCCAAAATCAGGCAGGCCCATAGCAAACTCACAGGGCAGGGAATGCATTTAAATCGCCCAGGGAGCGGGTGAAATAGCAACTCCGAAGATACGAATTCAGATACAGATGAGGATCATTCTAGGAGGGATCGACCAGAACAATTTTATAATAGGTCCTACCCAAAAGATGACGGTCCCTCAAAGACCCCTGGTGGGCTACAACTTCCCACCTGTAGGGCACCGAATCCCAGGGCAGGACAAGAAGGACAGGGAGAGACTGTTGAAATGTATTCTCCCTGGAAGGAAACCCCAAGAGATGTACATGATTATGAATGGAGCCCCAGACAAGAAAACAGCACCTGTAGAAATCCTTTTAAGACTCGATATACAGCTTCCCCAAGTTAAACGATATCCTCTGAAGACCGAGGCAGTACAGGGGTTACGCCCCCTTATTGCATCGCTCCTCCAACGAGGTGTTTTAGTCCCGTCAGTCTCCTTGCAATACTCCAATCTTAGCAGTCCTGACGCCGGGACGCCCTGAGTGGCACCTTGTTCAGGATCTACAGGCTATTAACACCATTGCGGCCTCACTTCATGCTGTGGTGCCTAACCCTGCAACGATTCTCAGTTTAATTCCAGCATCGGCCAAATGGTTCACTATTATTGATTTACAACATGCCTTCTTTTCAATTCCTTTGCATGAGAACTCGCAGTACCTTTTTGCCTTCACCTTTGAGGATAGACAGTATACCTGGACCCACCTGCCCCAGGGATTCATCCACTCACCCACTATGTTTTCACAGACCCTCTGCGACCAAATGCGCGATATTCATTTTCCAGGGAAGTCCGCTCTCATACAGTACATAGATGATCTGCTACTGGCCAGTGGCACCCAGGACAGCAATTTTACCAATACTAATTACTTATTGAATTCTCTCCACTCACACGGCTATGTTGTCCCGCTAACCAAGGTCAAACGGGGCCAGTCCCAGGTTAAGTTCCTTGGGGTCCTGATTAGTGCCGAGGGTAGGATGCTAACGCCTGATAGAACGACCTCTACAATGTAAGCTCCCCCTCCCACTACTCCTAAGGGGATGCGCAAGTTCCTGAGCTTGGTTAGTTTTTGTCGTCAGTGGATCCCTAACGCAGCATGTTATACCCATCTGCTAAGTCCCCTAGCTTCTCCAAAGGCTCCGGCCACATTCAGTTTAACATCTGAACAGCTCCAAGCTTTTCAAGAACTGAAACAACAGCTCTCTTCTGCTCCCACTTTGGGGAGGCCCCTTTATGATCACCCTTTCCAGCTGTACGTTGCCATTATAGAAGACTGTGCCACAGCTGTGCTTAAACGGTTGCACGGTGATAAATGCCATCCAGTTGCCTATTTTTCCACCTACCTTGATGCGGTAGCACAGGGTTACTGCCACCACCCCCCCCCGTACGCAAGCCATCCCGGCGGTCTACACTATGGTCACAGCCGCTGCCAATATTACCCTACAACAGCCCGTTACTGTTTATACTTCCCATATGATTGCCTCCCTCTTGACTACTAACTGTACACAGCACCTCACACAGGCTAGACTTAGCCACTATGAGGTTGCTCTTCTTCAGAACCCCCTTTTGACTTCTGCTTTTTGCTCCACAGTTAACCCGGCAATGTTTGTCACCAGCCCACCAGACGAGTTGCCTGAAGCCCCTCACTCCTGTCCCGAAGTGAATTATTTCTTAACTTCCCCAGACAGGACCTGACTGATCAGGAGCTACCCCTCCCTGACAAAGCCCTTTTTGTGGACGGCTCCTCATCCGTTTCAGACATAGGGGAAAAGCAGGCTGGTTATGCCATCACTACTACTTCAGAGGTCCTAGAAGCAAGGAAACTGATACCTGCTGTTTCCGCTCAGAAAGCTGAACTTTTCGCCCTTACCCAAGCATGCATCCTCGCTGCGGGAGAACGAACAAATATTTACACCGATTCAAATTATGCTTTTGGGGTGGCCCACGACTTCAGGGCTCTGTGGGCACAAAGGGACTTTCTCACCTCCACAGGCCAACCCATCTCCAACGCACCTTATATAGGGAATTTACTGCAGGCAATTCAGTTGCCCTCTGCGTTGGCTGTAATTAAGTGTGCCGCACATAGGGATGATGACACTCCCATTTCCAAAGGTAATGCCAAAGCTGATGCAGTGGCAAAGGCTGCAGCAGCAGGACATGGGTGGGAGGTTAGCACAGAAACACGCACCTTATTACTGCATGATACTCCTTGAAGTCCAGACATCTCCAACATTTTGAAACTTCAGGGGGACGCCCGTGCTTCTGAAATCCAATTGTGGCAGCGACATAACTGCTGCCCTCACCCTGTAACGCATATCTGGACGACGCCGGCAGACCAGATATGTGCACCTGATGCTTTGTTACCCCTCCTTATTGATAAACTCCACACTGATACTCATCTCAGTAAGGAGGGAATGTGTATGGTTTTGCTTAAAACATGGTGTAATCCAAATATGGAAGAGGTAGCTAGAAACAAAGCTATGAGGTGTGTGACTTGCCAAAAAGTAAACCCGGGCAAGTCAATTAAGGAACTCCTCCCTGGGGGACCATCTGAGACATCACAAATGGACTTTATTGAATTAACACGGGTACGTTGTTTTAAGTACTGCTTAGTCATCCTTGATGTTTAGTAAATGGATTGAGGCCTTTCCGACAGTCAACAACAAAGCAAGTACGGTAGTGAAAATTTTACTAAAAGACATCATTCCCCGATTTGGGATATCACGGCAACTATTGTTGGACAATGGACCTCATTTTATTGGAAAAATTAATAAAAAGCTGTGCACGGCCCTAGGCATTGATCAACAATTACATTGCTCTCATCACCCTACTGCAGCGGGTGCCGTAGAAAGAGCCAATGGAATTTTAAAGGACAAGCTGACCAAATGGACTTCAGAGACAGGACAGAATTGGTTAAAGGTACTCCCACTGGCATTATACCAGTGAGTCACTCCCCAGAGTAATACCGGACTGACTGCAGCCGAGATAGTATACGGACGACCTGCCCGAACCCCCTGGGACGGTGACAACCCCCATCCCCCTATTATGGATTTACAGATGATGGGACAGGAATTACAGGACTATTGTGAGCATTTGATCCTTTCTCTTAGGTCCCTCCATTCACAGGTGAAAGAGGCTTATCGGAAAGATACGAAGGGAGATTGGCCTGATCCTGGACCAGGCGACTGGGTCCTAATCCGTGACTGGGAAAGACCGAAGCTAGGACCTCGTTGGAAGGGGCCGTTCCAGGTGCTGTTACAGACACCATCAGCCGTCAAAGTGAAGGGGAACAAAAAGTGGATACATCTGAGTGATTGCAAGAGGTGGATGGAATATTCGACTTCAAATCCAGTGAAAAATCCCTAATAACTATATTCTCGTCTCAGGAAGAGGAGTCAGGAGTAGAGGGAGCAGAGGCAGGATAAAAGGAGGGATAAAATAAGGAGGAAGATAAAGATAAGAATGGGAGGATTGGGAGTTGGAACTATTATAGTGCTAGGATATATACGGGCAGTAGAATCAGTGGCAGGAAATTATAACTCCTTTTTGTCACTATGCCATGTTTATGCTAGGCAAGAAAACAAGACAGGATGCTGGCCATGTGCAGTGATCCCTCACCATGGGGAGTCAGGGGTTCCCCTTTCAATAATACCCCTTACTCAGAACGAGACCAGATCCATCCAATTTATGGCGAGGGATGGAACTCTAGAGGAAGAAAATTGTGAACCAGGGGGTTATCTGTCCCTAGACTGAAATGCCTGTTATCCCTGCTGTTATAAAGGTTGGCACCTTAGGCCTCTTCCACTTAATTATACCCTGTTGGGACCTGGGCTAGTTGTTACCCCTCCTGCTTCCCCAGTGGATGCCACCTGTTACTGTAACTATAATAAAAGTGCCCCCTATCAGTTGGGGACCCGAACAAGCGCGGGAGGATTGTGCCCCGTGAACTGTACCCACTGGGTGTGCGGGAACTAAGCCTGGTTATCTGGGGAAAGACCAAATCCCAGAGAGGAGGACTTGGGTTTCATGTATACACCCGCCTCACGTAAAGGGTGGAGTGGGTGCTGTTACCTTGCTTATCTTGCCCCTCATTTGCATATTTTGAACCACCCCGGGAACACCCAGACTGGTTAATGCAGCAACGACAAAAGGTGACAGAAATGGATCGATTTTTCTGGACTCTGTTCCCACCATACGGTACTGCCAGAGCAGGGGTGGAGATTCAGAAATTAGCAGCGGCTCTGGAAGAGCTTGCTAACAATACGGCTGACGCTTTAGGGGACACTCAATCGCAGGTGAACAGCATAACAACCAAGATGATAGCCATCCGTCTGATAGTATTGCAGAATAGGATGACGTTGGACTTTATCCTGGTAGAGAAGGGGGGCACTTGCGCCATGATAAGGAAGGAATGCTGCACATTTATACCTGATGTTTCTTCCAATATCACTGACCTGTCCCAGCACATTCAAAAGCACATCTCCAACATTAAGGAAGCAGGGAATAGGTGGAGGAAGGAACCTGGATGGGAGTGGGAAAGCTGGGGGTTATCAGGATGGAGCAGTTGGTTAGCTAACCTGGCAATTTATGCTTTAATAATCATCGTGGGTGTATTTGTTGGCCTAGCCATATTAAAGTGTATTCTGCACCAGATGATGAACTCGGTTGAGGGATTAATACCCGTGCAAAAGGTGCTGGTCGCATGTTCACCCCGAGGCCAGTATCACGAGGAACTTTTGAGACCACCACCACCAGAGGAATATTATCATGCTATGATAAAAGGAGGGAATGAGAATGTGTATAAGGAAAGGTTAGGAGAGTAAAGGATTGTGAGCCCTGAGACATGAATTAAAGGGTACATCACTATGGCTGTAATAGACTGCTTGAAATAGCTGTGCTTCGCTTTGCAGTGCCTTGCTTCAGAGATTTTGCTTGCTTCAGCTAGTTTTCTTCAGCCTTGAGGTATGATAATACCAAGTACAGTCAGTTTGTCTCAGCAAGTCTGCACAATTGACTTTTGCTCCACTAAACTGACCCTGAGCCCACCATGAGAAACCTTATGTATACAAAGATAACTGGTGGAACAAGATGGTCTGAAAAGATTAAGGAACTATAGCTTTAGTAACTTTTTTAAGTAAATTCCTTTGTCTGTAACCAATCACGATGTAGAAAATAAGTGCCATGCTGCCTGACTAATGCATGATCATTCCTTGTATGGTAATTGTTTGCACCTCTGAAAAAGTACAAGAATGTATGTAGATCAATGTATCTCAGAGACCACCCGGTCCAGGACGTAGGTGCCTGGCTTGGTGCTCTCTCCTCGGATCAAGTAATAAAGAGATTGAACGAGAACAGTGGTCTTTTGAGTCTTCTCTCTGACCGAATTTGACAGGGGCAAATCTAGAACCTGATAATAACTGTAGGTAGGACCAGAACTCAGGGCAACGCCTACACTGGGTGATTTAAAGATAAGATAAGATATCTTTATTAGTTACATGTACATCGAAACACACAGTGAAATGCATCTTTTGTGTAGTGTTCTGGAGGCAGCCCTCAAGTGTCGCCACGCTTCCGGAACCAATATAGCATGCCCACAACTTCCTGACCCATATGTCTTTGGAATATGGGAGGAAACTGGAGCACCCAGAGGAAACCCACACAGACATGGGGAGAATGTATAAACTCCTTACAGACAGTGGCCAGAATTGAACCTGGGTCACTGGCGCTGTAAAGCGTTACACTAACCACTACACTACCATGCTTGCTAAAACAGGCATCACCAGCAGACTGTTTGAAACCAGAATGAGATGATAAACCGCAGTAGCTGCTGCCAGACTATGCAAATATTTTATTGAGGCTTTAGATTTCTAAAGTCATTTGAGGTGGGGAGTACAATTTTCCACCCTGCAAAAATCATGCAGGTCACAAAAACCCACCCTGAAAATGAGCACCACAATGAGAAAATAAACATTTCACTGGGAATGGAACATTTCTTTTTAAAAAAAGGTATCTTAATAAAGATTAACCACGAGGGAGAATATACACATCAACTCCAGCCCAGACAACACTGATGCACTGCAATTCACCTACCGTTGAAACAGGTCCACGGCAGATGCCATCTCCCTGGCTCTACAATCAATTCTGGAGCATCTAGAGAACAAAGAAACCTACATCAGACTCCTATTTATGATTACAGCTCCACCTTCAATACTACTGGCTGTGTGGGAGATGACAGAGAGTGGTAGTGGATGATTGTTTCACAGAAAGGAGGCCTGTGACTAGTGGTGTGCCTCAAGATCTGTGCTGGGACCATTGTTGTTTGTTGTCTATATCAATGATATAGATGATAATGTGGTAAATTGGATCAGCAAGTTTGCTGATGACACTAAGATTGGAGGCATTGTGGACAGCGAGGAAGGCTTTTGAAGCTTGCAGAGGAACCTGGACCAACTGGAAAAAAATGGGCCAGAAAATGTCAGATGGAATTTAATGCAGACAAGTGTGAGGTGTTGCATTTTGGAAGGACAAATCAAGGTAGGACATACACAGTAAATGGTAGGGCACTGAGGAGTGCAAAGGAACAAAGGGATCTGGGAGTTCAGATACATAATTCCCTGAAAGTCGCAGGTAGACAGGGTTGTAAAGAAGGTATTTGGCATCCTGGCATTCATAAATCAAAGTATTGAGTATAGGAGTTGGGATGTTATGGTGTGGTTGTAAAAGACATTGGTGAGGCCAAATTTGGAATATTGTGTGCAGTTCTGGTCACCTAACTATTGGAAGGATATCAGTAAGATTGAAAGAGTGCAGAGAAGATTTACTAGGACGTTGCCAGGTCTTCAGGAGTTGAGTTACAGGGAAAGATTGAACAGGTTAGGACTGTATTCCTTGGAGCGTAGAAGAATGTAGGGAGATTTGATAGAGGTTTACAAAATTATGAGGGGTATAGACAGAGTAAACGTGAGTAGGCTCTTTCCACCTAGATTAGGAGAGATAAGTACAAGAGGACATGGCTTTAGGGTGAAAGGGGAAAGGTTTAGGGGGAACATTAGGGGGAACTGCTTCATTCAAAGAGTGGTGGGAGTATGGAACAGGCTGCCATCTGACATAGTAAATGCGGGCTCACTCAAGTCTTAAGAATAAATTGGATAGATACATGGACGGGAGAGGTCTGGAAGGTTATGGACTGGGTGCAGGTCAATGGGACTAGCGGAATAAAAGTTTTGGTACAGACTGGAAGGGCTGAATGGCCTGTTTTCTGTGCTGTAGTCTTCTATGGTTCTATGTGCTATTTTAAAGTTATACCTTATTTTAGTTGTCTAAACAAAGGTAACTTGTTTCTGGGCACAGAGAAACCAACCAAGGTACTAGATGAAAACTAAATTGTGGCTCAGAATATACATTTGCATAAAACAAAGTGAAGAAAAAAAAATGATAAAACAAGATAGGTCCACTGCAGTCACACACTTCAAACATCATACACTTTAGAACATATATTGTGTCCAAAACAGGATGCACATTTGACCAAGAATGTTTCACAGCTAACTGTTCACCATCATCTTTACAACTGTTTACAATTAAAATCTATCCACAGACATCCTGGTGGGTTTGTCTTAAGATTTTTGTTTTCAACATACCTAACAATGTATTTAAAAACCCTGCCAACCATGGGCAACATGTAGGCACTTAACTCCACCATTCAGATTTCTCTGCAAGAAACCAGGATATTGTCATGAGCCAAGTTCTCACATGGCAGAAGATTCTTGCAGCTCCACAGCAGCTGGCAAATCGTTCCCACCAGTCTCCCAAATGCTCACTCAAGTTTACGGGTTGTACACTAGTCAGACGTTTGTAACCTAGGGAGGATCTATACTCCAGTTCATGTATTCTGAAAGAAGAAGCAAATGATCTGTGCTTCTGTTCTACTAATAGCTCTCTGCCACAATGTTCTCCTGGGACTATACTTGCTGGAATTCAGAAGAATGAGAGGGGATCTCACAGAAACAAATAAAATTATGAAAGGGATAGATAAGAAAGAGGCAAGAAGGTCGATTCTGTTGGTAGGTGAGACTAAAACTAGGGGACATAGCCTCAAGATTCAGGGGAGTATATTTAGGGCAGAAGTAAGGAGAAACTGCTTTTCCCAGAGAGTAGCGAATCTGTGGAATTCTCTGCCCAGGGAAGCAGTAGAGGCTACCTCATTAAATATATTTAAGACACAGTTAAATAGATTTTTGCATAATATGGGAATTAAGGTTTATGGGGGAAAAGGCAGGTAGGTGGATCTCAGTCCACAGACAGATCAGCCATGATCTTAGTGAATGGCGGAGCAGGCTCAATGGGCCAGATGGTCTACTCCTGCTCCTATATTTTTTATTAAGCCAGCCAGTCAGGTGGCATCTGTGGAGGCAAAAGGTGCAAGTCAACAAGATCCTGCATGAGGACTGAGAGGGAAAAGAACATATATACATACTATATTTTACACACACACGAGGGAGGGGTGGGATAGAGGCTGGTAGGTGATAGGTAGAACCAGATGGGGAGGAGGAAATGATTGGCAGATTGAACCAAGTGGGGAATGGCTTGCCAACAGTGAACAAAGAGAAAAGAGACCTAGGCAGAGAGGTGAGTGTGTGTGGGAAGAGAACTCTTTGCACGTGGGTTGCTACAAATTGGAAAATTCAATGTTCATACCATTGTGTGGTAAGTTACCCAAGTAGAAGATGAGAAGTTGTCCTTCCAATTTGTGTTTAGCCTCAGCATAATCACAGTGAAGGCCGAGGACAGACAGGTTGGTGCAGGAGAATTAAAATAACATGCAACCAGAAGCTTGAAGTGGCCGTTGCAGACAGAGTGCAAGTGCTCTGCAAAACAGTCGCCCAATCTACACTTGGTGTCTACAATGTAGTGGAGGCTACATCGCGAGCACTGAATGCAGTAGCCCAGGTTGGAAGAGGTGCAGGTGAATCTCGGCTTTACCTGGAAGGGCTTTTTAGCTCCCTAGATGGTGGTGACTGAGGTAAAGGGACAGGTGTTACATCTCATGTGGTGCAAGGGAAAGTGCCAAGGGACAAAGAGAGGTAGGTGGGGAAGGATGAGTATATCAGGGAGAAGAAAAGAGAGTGGTCCCTGCAGAAAGCAGAAAGGGTGAGGGGAGGGGAAGATGCAACTTGTGGTGGGATCATGTTGGGGCTGGTGGAAATGGTGAAATATGATATGTTGGATGCAGGGGTTTGGGGGTGAAGGGCAAGGACCAAGGGAACTCTATCACTGCTCTGTCTGGAGACAGGGGCGTGAAATCAGATGTGTGGAAAATCGAGGAAATGTGTGCAAAAGCTCATCAACAATGGCAGAGGGTAAACCACATTGCGGGAAGGAGGTCATTTCAGAAGTCGTAGAGCAGAAAGCCTCATGTTGAGAAAAATGCGGCAGAGATGGAGAAATTAAGAAAAAGGGGATAGCATCCTTACAGGAGGCAGGGTGGGAATCGGGATAGTCTAGATGGCTGTGGGAGTCAGTGGAATTATAGAAGTTGTCTGTGGCAAGTCTATCTCCTGAGATGGAGACAGAGAGATCCAGGAAAGGAAGAGATGTGTTAGAGATAGTTCAGGTGAATTTGAGGGCAAGGTAGAAGTTGGTGACAAAGGTAATGAAAATATACCCTCATTGGCAAATAGTTACAGGTGCATCAAAGGTCTTTGCTAGTTCAGATATTACAGATTATTGCTATTGGTCACAGCAGGGAAAGCAGATAATACATGCAATTCCCTCTCTCAGCACCTACTACTGTGTTCCTATACCTCCACCCCTATTCATTTCAATCCCCATCCTTCTTCACCTCACCCCCCCCAACCTTTCCATCAATTCCCTCATTCACCCCTCCAACCACAATTGGTGGTCTCTCCCTCTCAAAAACTTGTTTTCCTTTTACACTGCTCAAGAAGATTTGTATTCCATTAATGTTTAACAGTTCAATATGAACCAACGATTAAGTCATTGATAATTACCATTGCAAATTCAAGATCTTCAGTTGCAGGAAATTCAGCATTTTACTACAGAACTTGGGAAATTGCCTTGCTTTTCAAATGGTAGATGTGATTGAGGACATTGCCAGGGTTGGAGATTGATACATCTTCATAATAACCAGGCTCATGTTTCATTCTTTCAAACAAAAGAAGCCAAGATCTCACTCGGTCAGTTTAAACAGAATTCAATGTCACACATGTAATGTAACTTCTGGGAGAAGTTGGGGTATTGTCTATCCTCACCCAAACAGAAGTGAATCTTGCTGCCTGTGAAATGTGCAGGCAGAGTCAACGGTTACAGACAGAAGGGAGCCTTTCAACGCAGAGTTCATACCAACTCTCCACAAAAGCAGTTTGGCTGGGCCGACTCCACGCCCTTTCCCATAGCCCTGCAAAATTCTCTCTTTTTAAATACTTATCCCATTCCCTTCTCAACACTACAACTAAATCTGCCTCCCCAGCAGTTCATTCCAAACGATACTTGGGTCACTGCATAAAAGGTTTTTCCCTATGCTATCTGCAGTTCTTTTGGCAATCAGCTTCAATTCATACTCCCTAGTTGTTGGGCTTTCTGCCAATTGGAGGAGTTTTTTCCTTCTATCTAATCTGTCAATACCCTTCAAGATTTTAAATGTCTCTAACACAACCCTTTCTGTTCCGATAGGAATGAGCACAGTTTCTCCAGTCAATCCAGATTAGGAATCTAAAGTCCTCACCAGTGGAATAAATTTTATAAATCTCTTCTGCACCCTCTTTAGGGTCTTCACATCTTTCCAAAGTGTGTTACCCAAAACAGGGCACTAAACTCCATTTGTAACTCAATCTGTGTTTTATAATAAGGTTCACCTATTCCTTGCTCTTGTACCCTTTAACTCTATTTATAATGATTACAATCCAGCAGGTTTTATTTGTACATCACTTTCTTATCCTGCCCAATGCACAGAAACTGCTCTACCCTTCCTTTGTACTTGCATTCCATTTAGAGCTGTACCCATTGTATTGTCTCTTTTTGTTCTTCCTAACAAAATCATTTCAGAAACCACTCACAGAGGAAAAAGTACTTTAAGATAAGCTTCTTAAGTGTTGTAACCTGCAGAACCTCAAATCAACAACTGAGAAGTAAGATTGGCCATAATAACTAGTTTGGCTGGCTTAATGGCTTTTTCAGCAAGAAACCTTCAGAATATCAGTAAAATGCAAGAGGACATGAAAAAAATCACAAATCACTAACTATGTTGCAAGTCTGACTTGCAATATAGAACATAGAACATTACAGCACAGTACAGGCCCTTCAGCCCATGATGTTGTGCCGACATTTTATCCTGCTCCAATATCTATCTACCCCTTCCCTCTCACATAGTCCTCCATTCGCTATCATTCATGTGCTTATCTCTTAAATGTCCCTCTAGATTGTAGAAAATGGTGAAGATCAAACTAGCAAAGTCATTGCATATTGAAAATGGAAGACTGGTACTGTGGAGGAGCAGTAGTGGTTAAGTTGTTAATCTGCTCAAGTGGCCCAGATAGTAACCCAGAGATTTGGACTAACAGACCTACAAGTTAAAACCCCACTGGGACAGCTGTAGAATGTAAATTCAGTCAATAATGTAATATTTATAAAAACAACTTGTTTTAATAATGGTGACCAGAAAACTACAAGATGGTCCACAGACTCCTCATCTGGTTCACTATTGTCCTAAAGGGGAGGAGAGCATCTGTACTTACCCGGCCTATACGTGACTCTAAACCCACAGCAACGTCATTAACTCATAGCTGCCCTCTAAACTGGTCAAGTACAGGGCTGCAGAATATTCATATGGTACTCAGGATGCTGATGGGTCTGACGTGGAGTATGTTGTAATAGTAAATCTGCAAGTTCTATTAAACAAATAAGACCTGCTTTATGTAAATGAACTAGTGGAATTGGCAATACAAATAAGAACAGACTAGCAGCCCACTGAAATGTTCTCTTGAAGATAGCGTCCTTTGCTGAGAACTATAGGATTGTAGCAATACCTCACAATTACTCCTAGCCCTGTAGACCTTACTAAATCCTCACAAAAATCTCAGAACAGGTTCCCATATTGGGAGAGCTGCCCCCAGACTATTCAAGCTATAAGCCCGACATAGTTGTATGGTATGATTCTGTGAGTAGACATGCCAGATTCACCACCACAATCCCCCATTACATTCAGTCCCACCAGTAGGGTAGACCAACCAGAGGGAGAACAGTGGCAAACAGGAAGGAGGGAGTAATCCTGGAAGCCCTTAGCAACAACCCCAAAACCCATGAAATTTCATGCCATCGCATCAAATATACGTTTGGAAACGTCCTCCTGATTGCTATCTCCCTTATGTGATAAGCAAAGCTCCTCCATATTAAATAACTGGAAACAACACTGAAAATAGCACAGATATATTTTGAGTAGGGCTCTTCAATACCCGTCACCGAGAGTGGTTTGGTGGCACCACCACAGACTGAGCTGGTGAAGTTACAATGGATAAAGCTGCCAGGTTGGTTCTGCAAAAGGAAGGGAGCAAACCAACTGGCATGTCCTCATCAATCTACATTTACAGATGCACCTCTCATTGGGAGAAGTGACCACAACAGTCCTTGTGGAGACATGTCGGTGTTCGCACTTCATCCATCATGTTCTATGGCATTACAGTAAAACTGAATAATTTGGTTCAGCATCTGGCTCACTGCCAGTCCAGCACCAACGTTCCATGGGTGCCTGATAATCAGAACTTTATTGTAAAATCATGTTAAGTGGGAGAAAATCAAAACAGGTCACATAAAACTTCGCACCAATGAGGTGATGTGGACCATCAATAATAGCAGTAATGTACACCACCAGACTAAGTGTAACACACATCCCAGCACATCCCTCATTCCATCATTACCTACAAGCCAGGAGATTTACCACGGTTCAAAGAGGAATGCAGAAGAGCATGACAGGAACAACACCAGGCAAAGCTAAAAATGAGGTATCAATCAGATGAAACTGCAACACAGGACTACATGGTAAACAACATGCAATTAAAAGAGCTAAGTGATCCCATAGCCATGGATCAGATCAAAGCCCTGTATACTTGCCACATCCAGTCTTGAATGGTAGTGGACAATTAACCAGCTAACAGGAGTTGGCAGCTTTGAGAAGAATGGCAGGGACCAGCAGACAAGTGCAAAAGACAAAGCTGAAGCACTTGAAGATCCATCCTAACTTTCTCAAGGTCCTTAACGTTACAGAAGCCAGCCATAAGTCATCACGCCAGTAGGTATCAAGCACTAGTTGAAAACAATTGGATACAGCAAAGGTTAAAGGACCAGGTAACCCAACTGTAAAACTGAATATCTGTGTTCCACAATTAGCTACAGCTATAGTCAAGTTATTCCAATACAGTTACAACACTGGCATCTACTCAGTGTGAAGAATTGTACAAGTGTAACCTGTTAATGACAAATAAGACAAATCAAATCCAATTAACTGCTGCAAAATCAAAGTGATGAAGAATGTCAGACAGGGGCTGGTGTCTCAACTTTTTACAAGTCATATAAATGACTTGGATGAAGGCACTAGAAGCATGGTTGCTACATTTGTTGATGGCACAAAGATACATACAGAGGCAAGTTGTGAAAAGGACATAAGGAGGCTACAGAGGAAGATAAATATGTTAAGTGAGTGGACAAAGATTCAATAAAACTAGTATGATATGGGAAAATACAGAGGCATCGACTTTGGCAGGAAACAAAAGTCTCATCTGAATGATGAAGGACTGCAGTGCTCTGAGATGGTGGGATCTGGGTGTCTTGATGCATGATACAGAGAAGGATAGTCTGCAGATACAGTAAGTAATTAGGAAGCTAACAGAATTTATTTATTGTCCCCCATGAGGAATTGAATACAAGAGTAGGGAGGTATTGCTTTGGTTATATAGGTAAGAGGTGATATTACACTGGAAGCACTACATACATATTGATCTCCTTAAGGAGGGATGTTAACACATTGGAAGCAGATCAGAGAAGGTTAACTAGACCAATACTTGGAATAGGCAGGTTGTCTTATATGGAAAGGTTGAACGAGCTAGGCTCCATTCTACAGGAACATATAAGAGTAAGAAGGGGTTTAAATGAAAGAAAATTGAGGCGTCTTAACAGAGTAGATGTGGAAAGGATGTTTCCTCTTGTGGGAAAATCTAGAACTGGAGCCCTCCCTTTAAGATCCTTCCAGCACAGTCAGAGTCTCAGTCCCAACACACTCTGCCCTTGAGGTGGCTGCAGTGTTGAGGAGATAATTGGCCATCTCTTTGTACACCATGCGATTGCCAAGAAGGTCTGGCAATGGATGCAATGGTGCTTATTGAGGTTCTTCTTAAACAGCTGTGTAACAGAAGACTCTCTGATCTGGGGGCTGTTCCTAGGAACACATACTTAAAGCAAACATAGCTGCAGCTTGAAAATCATCAGCTCTTTGGTCTGCCCAAAACTTGTTAGCCTTTGGTGCAAGAAGAAGTCTGTCAGTGAATACTGCTAACTGGCACATTCTCGGGTACAGGAGTACCTGCTGGTGAATGAACTGAAGCTTGGTGCAACTGCCACAAAAGCTTTGTGGGGAAGGACCACATTCTAAGGTCCTACTGCCACTGGACAGTGAGGGGCTAAGTCCTGTGTAACAACTTCTCAAACACTTTGCAGAGGTATTGTGTAAAGAGGAAACAGGAGCAGCAGTATGAGATAAGAGTATGTATTGGTTTCATGGCACAGTAAATGTAATGAAAGGTGCTCACTGATTGTATTGTATTTTCTGTATATGTTGTTATGCATAAAGTATATTTTTGAAATAAAAAGGATCTAGAACTGGGTCTCTATTTAAAAACAAGGAATCACCCATGCAAAGCAGAGATGGGGCAATTTTTTCTTCCCTCTGAAAAGGACTGAGAGTTTTTGGAAGTCTACTTCAAAGCATGCTGGAAGCGGCTGTTTCTGAATATTTTTCAGGCAGGCTAGACAGATTCTTGATGAAAAGTGAATGAAAGGTTAGCAGAGTAGGTGGGGCTGCAGAAGTTACAATCAGCCATGATCATATCAAATGGCAGAGCAGAGTTGAGGGGCTGTGGCCTATTCCTGCTCTTAACTTGCATTTGTATATGCTGTTGAGTTTACTGGAATAACATGCATAAAATTCTCATTCTGGGGTTGCACACTGGCACAGCCAGTAGAACTGCTTCAGCAACTCAAGTTCAGTCATGACCTCCAGCACCGTCTATGGCCATATGGTTTCTTCCAGAAGCTCCCATTTGCTCCCACATGCCAAAGATATGTGGGTTGGTAGATTAATGTAAAATTACTTCTGGTGTAGCTGGTAGAATAGGTGGAAGTGTCAAGAGAATGGGATACAGAGAAAATTTGTGGGGTTAATGGAACTACACTGTCAGCATAGACTCGTTGGGCCAATGGCCTCCTTTTATGCAGCAAGGAAATAGAGTCACAGAGAGATACAGCACAAAAACAGGCCTTTGAGCCCATCAAGTTCACACCTATCGTCAGATTCTACCACTCCTCTACACAGTTGGGGCAATTTACAGTGGCTAATTAACCAGCCAACTCTTACACCTTTGGGACGTGGGAGGAAATTGAAGCACCCAGATGAAACCTATGAGGTCACAGAGAGAGTGTGCACTCACTGGCAGCACACAAGGTCTCTGGCACCATGAGGCAGCAGTTCTACTAGATACACTGCTGTATCAACCATCAATATAATAGGCATATAATCAGATTTATCCCAGAGATTCATAACAAATGGAATTAACTTGGACTTGAACTATGGATCAAGGCAACTCAGCATTCAACACGTTCCATTTTTTAATTTGTCCACTACAGTGCCATTTTCTGCCAGTCATTGGCAGGACCATATGACCAAACTATTTGTAATTTCTAGTTTCAAAGGAGCTTGATCAGCAAACTGGATTTGACACCTTCCAACTGCTCACTTTTCTTGCTCTTCTAATATGCAGAAGTACTGTTTCAATACCATCTTCTCCACACCCTTTAATGTATGAAAAAGTTTCTTTTTTTTTAAATAATCAAAGGCACAGTTTAAAGGCTTACTCATTCTTCCAACACCTCTAGAGGGAGCCTTATTAACTCTTACAATTTTGATGATTGAATGTTGTGACAATTCAAAATGATAATTATTTCCTGAATGCTTTTTTTTATCCATTTCATTGTCTGCCAATTATTGCACTGATTTTTTCTCTGAGAGCTACCTTACTCTGGTATTCTTCATCACTGGACACTCTTATATGAAAACACGTTTCCCCTGAAAACAACTCCAGCATTTTCCAAAGATCAGCTGCCCATCTTTGCATTGTCCATTTTCACCAAGATTTGCTTTAGTTTGTTGAACTCATTAAAAAAAAAGGCTTTTCTTCTTCTGAAGACTGTTCACAACCATATTTCCAATGGTTTCTGAAGCAGGCCTGCCACTTGCAGCGCTGTCACTGTTCAAATTCTCCTTTCCTCACAGTTTCACTGCAGCCACCAACCATTCAATTTCTACACCTCACTCAAGTTGCAGCTTCTAGCCCATTTTTGCACAAAATTGATTCTTGGAGACTTTTTGATGCCACCCAAGCCCACCTGATGCAGCATGTGCTCAGGTAAGTTTCACCATTAGCCTTGAAGTACTTGCGTTTTTATAAAATGTACCCTATCCTATGGCAACCATAACATGGGACCTCTTTGAAGCAGTCCAAGGTTGGTTGTCTGGTATGGTATTCACTTTTTCCACCAACATGATCCATAGCTCTCCTGCCTTTGGCACCCATGGGATCTGCTAATGTCCATTGTTCAAATCTTGTAATGCTCTACGTGAAACTGCTGGACAGTCTCACACTGCTAGCTGCAATTCTGTATCCTCCTTAGAATTCAAGCAAAGCAGGTAAACACTTCTCAGCAACTCCCAATGACAGCACATTGATTTGTCCCTTCAAGGTCTGAATTATGTTGTCATGTGATATCTCAGCAGTAATTCAAGATGCCAACACACTCAGTTATATATCCTGTGTCTCCAACCGATCACCGACAGCAATATCACCTTCCTTCCCTCATGTATTTTTGAGCTCCATTGTCCTTCTCCAATGTTGTGGATCTTAAGTTACAACACCACACGATCTACACACAGCAAAACTTCGATAATCCGTTATCTGGCTCATTAGTTGACATTTCCTGTGGTGCATTTCCACACACCAAGGCCCAGTTCCTGCACTCCCTTTGCACTCACTGGGTTCACTGGAAAGTTTATTATAACACCATGTAACATCTTAAAAATGTGTTTTGGGCATATTAATAGTAATAACATTCATTGGTCCAGAAAATCTGCCAATCCAGCACAAAAACCATAAATATGCTGGATTATCATAGCTTTACTGTACATCCATTACCTGCTATCCTCCTCATTCACGTCTCCACTAATCACCAAATTCAATCTACAACATCTTCAATTCCTATTACTTTTACGCGCAGCAACATCCCAAACGATACGTCTGTGGGTTTCTTTAATGCTGCTGCAAAGTATGCTCAATCAGACCAGCTCTGACATCTTTTAGTCAAAGCAGTCAATTCAAACAAAAACGACACGGCACAACTGAGTATCAAGGTTATACTGTGTGGTTCACTCAGTTCTGAAAGGTAGCCGAACATACATTGCAACTCAAAAGCAATTTGGGACATCCCGAGGAATTACGGGTTACCTTTCCAAAAGAGCAGATGCAGCCTCTTACAGTACTTTAGCAAACATTTTCAACAAAACCCCTGCAATAGAAGGGTGTGTGCGTGTGCGTGTGTGGAAGGGTGGGAAGGGTGGCAAACGGAGGCCACCATTATATCACTCAAACGATGCAAGCTCCCCACTCAGTACCTGAGTCTGTACAATACCAGAGCCACTGCAATCAGAAGCAGGAGTCCAAGTCTCCGCACATGCTCCCTCCTCACTGCAATGATCTGCATGGGCGGCGATCCTTTCTGTGTCAGCAGCTTAAACATTAAGATCAGCAGTTTTCCCAACAGCAGCAGCAGGAGCAGCAATACACCCTCTCCAGCCCAGCGCACAGGGGCGCTTCCGGCTTCCACATAACCCACCCTCAACTGCTGTCCATTGGCTGCCCGCGCACAATGCCTTGTGTGTGCTGCAGGCCAATCCCCGCCCCCTTCCGATAAATCTGAGCTGCCAATGGGCCCCAACCAGATTCCCGTTCTCGCACTTTGATAGGTGAATTAACACATCAATCAACAGTCGGGTACTGTCGCTTGATAGGCGAATTAAGACATCAATCAATAGTCGGGGACTGTCCTGATTGATGGTAAAAGTTGGAAAGTTGTTTACCAGAAGAAGCAGAAAATATCGCGCTGGATGGGAATATAGGAGCGGGTGAATAGGTAAAAATCAAAGCAACTACTGATGCTGGAAATCTGAAATAAGCACAGACAATACACAACGGACCAGGCAGCATCTGTGGGAAGAGAAACAGCTAAATTTTCAGGTTGAAGACCCTGCAATAAGGGGAATAAGAAGGGAAACGAGGAAAGTGGAATACAGTGGGAGATAAGGAGGGAAATAAGGAAGGGTAAATACTAAAAGGAGTAGAATAGACAAAAGTAGTGGAGGCAGAAACTATGGCAAGGTGAAGGGGAGGGTGGTACATAGGAGGAGAATAGTGAGGACAAATTGGGTGTAGGCAATAAGGGGGAAGAAAATAAGGAGGGGATTGGAACATAGGGTGGAAATATAGGCAAGGAGATGAGATGAATGGGAACATTAGTGGAGGGGCAGCAGGAGTGGGAGGAGATTGGAATGAGAGAAGAAGAATGTGGAGAAGGGAAATATGGGTTAAGAGGAAAATTGTGCAGGAGACCATGGTGTGTAAGTGGGGGGGGGGGGATGTGAGAGAAAGAAAATGAGGGAAAGGGAAAATGTGGGCAGTCAGGGTGGGAAATAATATGGGGAAAGGGAGGGGTGACGGAAATTGTAGGAATTAAAAAAGTGAAGGATAAGAGAGTGAAATGGGGGGGAAGAGAAATATGTGGGGTTGAGGAGAAGTGGGGAAAATGTGGGAGAGAAAAGGGAGAAGGAAATGAATGGAGCCAAGGAAGGGGCAATGCGAGAAAGAATGAGCAGTAAAGGAGAGAATGTGTGGAGATAAGGAAAATGAGGGAGAAAGAAAGTGGGCAAGGTAGTGGGGGAGGGGAGAGTGGGAGGAGGTGAGAGAGAGGGAGTGTGGGGGAGGTGAGACAAAGGAAGGGGGTATGGAGGGTGAGGGAGGATGGCATTTGGGGGAGTCATGGGGTTAGACAAGGGTATGGGGATTGGGTAGTCAAGAGGGAGGAAGGGTGGGGATAGGGAAAGGGGATGGTTGGAGGGTGAGGAAGTGGGGTGATAGGGGGTTGAAAAAGGGGAATTGAGAATGGGCGGGGTAGCGAAAGGGTGAGAAACAGTGAGTGGGATTGAGGGATGAGAGCAATTTTGGGAAGAGTGCAAAGAAAGTTAGGGATTGAGGGAGCGAATAGAGTTGGGAGGTGAAATTGTGAGAAAGAATGTGGGATTGGCGAGAGGAACTGTGAAGGGTAGAGAGAATGGGGTATGAGATGAGTTATGTTATCTTATCTAGATATATACTAATCTGCCAAATATAATAGGAAATAAATAAGCTGAGGTGACTTTCTGGAATATGTCATTTTTTTGCCCATTCTTTAGTTTTTGGGAGAAGTCCGTTATGTCTCAGCCTGACTGGTGATGTGTTCTGCCAAGGATCTGGGAAGCTTTTAAATGGAAATGGTTTCAAAGGGATGCTGTTTTAAGAGAGAAGTTCTTGGAACAGTTTATAAGTGGGAGTTGGGGAGGGTGGGATGTGAAGCAGAAGAGAAAACACACATTTAGAACTTTGTGGTGTGGCTTAATGTTCAGCTCTGCTTATTAATGGCAGCCACAAATGGTTGCTTTTATGCTGGAAAGGTGAATTGAATATAATTTCATAGTTTGTTAGCAGAAACAGAATGTATTTGTTGTTTTATTCTTAGATAAAATAGTGCATCATATTTTTCATATATATTATGGGTGTAATGAAAATGTGTATTAAAAAAAGCTGTAAAAACCATTGCAATTGTTCGTGAAACCAAAAAACTAAAATAATTTAAACTATTTACCTAACTACACCTTTGCTATCTGGAAGATCTCACATTCCTAGTAATCCACATTTGAAAGCCATTTTAGAATGTCCTGTGGATGCCACAGGGCACTTCATAAATAAAAATTCCTTCTTTCTCCTTGTCGATAATGCATTCTTTGGGAAAGACATCCTAGAAAGGAGTTCTTCTCTTTATGATTTCAGAGCCCTCCTATGCTTTTCCACTATTACTTCCCCTTTCACATTATTTCAACTGGGAACAACAGTAGGATCAGCAATTCAGCCCAAGTCACTTCTATGAAAATGTTAAATGTTCTTGCTTTACCGCTTTTACTTATGGTGTACTTGTTAATTTTTGTAAGTTATGCCTAAGACTCTACTGAACCTGAAATAAACAATTTCCAGAGTAAGTCCTGGTGCTGGAACCAGAAAAGCCTTGCTAACTATTTACTACTCTTGCTCATGATCCATTGTCTCCAATAGACTACAGCAGGAAGAATTTGAAAAATGAAAGGACAGAAATTGTGTCTTTCAATCTTGGGTTGTGTAAATGATGCAACATAATTACAGAACATAAATAGAGCTTTAGAGCAGAGATGAAGCCTTTTCTAGAAATGTGTGAAGTGGTATTGATTTTCTGTTAGACTGCAGACCCAGCTTCTGGGATAGCACAAGTCTGAGATCATCTGGTATGAAATCATACAAAGTGGAAAGCTGAGTATCAAATCTAGGCCATTGATATTTTGTATGTTGATCATAATGGAGGGAAAGAAAGAGAAAATAATCAATCTAAGGCAACAATTAAGGTACCAGTGCTTCAACTTCAGTGGATGCAATTAGCCCAGTGATTAAAGAAATGCTTGATACTGAACTTCAGTATAGTGGCATGCTTAGGTGTAAGCTTAAAACACAAACTGACCATGGGCAGTCCAAACCCCACCAGAGCCTTAGTACTTATAATTACTTCAATACCCAATCTGACCTGAGCGTCACTGCAAATATAACAGATTGGGACATGTTATTTGATCTTATTTGATCAAGAACAAAGAACACATGTGGTAATAATAAGCCAATCATTCTGACCTGGGTAAAGTACTGGGCAAGAGTGCACACACTGCAAGGTCCAATCTAAACTGATCCCAAATATTTTATCAGTATCTGCACCTGACTCAAGCCCAACACATATATTTGAGTCCTGTTGGGCTCAGTTGGGAGAACCAGATTCTACTTCAGTTTTATCCTTGAAGGGAAGTGAAGCAGAAAATGAAGCAGATTTGGGAAATATTGTGGGCAAATAAAAGAACTTGGTGATGAGAAAGTGAAATAACCTTTTTTATACATAACAGGCAGAAGGACAGCAAGCAAAGTGTTGTTCATCTGGGTGTAGCCATGTTTATCTTTCTCCTCCTGACATCTCCTGCTGATTAGCTGCTGTGGCAAATGAAGGCAGATAAACACAACAAATGCACAGCTCAATATACCATACTCATTCCCATAGATTAAAATTCCCTTAACAAGAGTATACAAGTTATAAAAATTTATCAATACAGAACATAACTGTTACCAAATCCTGGGTTAAAGTATACTACTGAACCTCAGAGGATTACTCTGCTCACATGTAGAACATGTTGCCAACAAAACAAAGTCAGATATATCAAGTTAAAGGTTAAACCCTCTCAATTACCTTCCATTGCTACAGAGGGTATCTTTTTTTAAAAAAAATAACAGTTGTTGTTGAGGTCAGGCAATCATTCGCATGTGGAACAAGTTCTGCAGCGTCTCACAAGCAGGAGCAAGGTCTTTTATGTCTCTGTCTTATTCCAGAAGAACATCTATTTGTAGTATTGGAACGTGTGAAGGTAAGAGGTGATCCACGTGAACATGAACATGTCTATTATCCACTTGAACTACATAGATCAAAGGTTCCTTATGCTTGACGACCTCTTCCAAAATCCACAGGAGCTTTAGATATCTGAAATCCTGGAGTATCACCCCATCCCTGGATAGAACCTCAGGACAGGCCTAGTCACCTTACTATGAGCTCTTGAGTGCTGCAGTTAATATTTTGTAGTTGTGGAAGACAAATTAGGTTTGAGCAAGGCCATCCAAGTGCAAGGTTAACATTCTAAAAACAACACAGCAGGCGTCTTTTCCGTTACTGTGTGTGGTGTGTTCCAGTATGCACAGAAAAACTGAGCTAACTTTTAGGAAGAAGGAATAAACCGAAAATTCTGTTTCGTTCAAGTCTTCATGACAGTTTATACAGCCCACTCAGCTGTTTCATTAATGGCAGGGTGATATAGTGGAGAGAAAATATGGTGGACCCCATTTCTTTTCAGGAAGGGTACAAATTTGTGTGACACAAATCAAGGATCATTTGTGTGATACACAATTTCTTCTTCATCTATCTAATGTAAAGAGATGCCTCAGAAGATTTACAGTCTAGTCAATGGTGGTCAGTTATGTGGGAAGCACTTCCAAACATTTTGAGTGGACGTCAATCACAAAGCAGCATAGTCCAAGTGAATGCAGTTCCATGGTTTAGTTGCCCAGGATTATGGAAGCAGAGGGGATATGTTGATTTCAAACTAACTCATGGGGTTCATAATGATTAACAAAATTTTGTACATCGTGATCAAGTCCTCACCCACGGGAGGTAACTATGTGAGAAACACCAGGCTGACGCTCATGTAGGTCAGATGTAGGGTAACCATTTACTGAACTTTAGAACCTCATAGAACACAGCCTAGATCTGTGGATAGCTGGTCTTTTTTTTAATCAAAAGAAGGACACAGTGTTCCATCTCTTAGGAAGTTGGACCAGTCCATCAGGGTCAGACAAGAACAAACCCATTCTCTTGAGGCAGCAATATCACATGATGACTATCACATGGTCCCATTATGAAATCCTTGAAATATTGTCATTTCCTGTATAATCTTTGCACGGCAGTCAAGAAAGTGCATCAGCATTTGTATGGTCCTGAGATCTCTACTTGATTTCCTAGTTATAAACCAACAAGGTCAAGGCCCAGCACTGCATTCTTAATGCTGCAAGGCTTGGTGTGGCTTGCTTTGGCCCAAATATGGTCAAGAGGAGTTTCTGATCTGTCTGCAAGCTGAATTTTCAATTAGATAATTTTTTGTGAAATTTCTTAACCTCAAAGATTATGCACTGAGCTAATTTTCAATTTCAGCATAATTTTCCTTACTCTGTCTTGGGGTTCTGGAAGCAAAAGTGATTGGGTGTTTTATACTTGAAGGTAACTTCACTGACTCCATGTGGACAAGCAAGTCACAGGGGCATACCCAAGTCATTGGATGGGGCCCACTTGCTCATTAAATTTTCTTTTTCTCTCTCCACAATTGTTGCCTCTCAGTGTTTGCTGCTTTTATGTTATATTCCCAGCAATCACACTATTTTGCATTTGTATCTTTAATTCCTATTTAACGTATCAATGTCTTCTCTCAGTTCTTGTACTTTTTGCTTTCATTGCAAGTAATTGTGATAATTTTTTTTTTTTTCCCCCAATCTACTGCAGTACATATGGAAATGCAACCTGATGGTGTTATGGGTAGGGCAAAGAGCTATTTATTTGCAATAAAAAAAACAGAAGCTGCTGGAGACACTCATCAGGTCATGCAGCATCTGTGGAAAGAGAAACAGAATTAATGCTTCATGCCTAAGATTCTTCATTAGATGAAGTTTTGGTTATTTTGCATTTTGTAAGCTTAAATGCAACTCTCTACAAGCTGCTGAAAAAACACCTGCGCACCTTGCCTGCAATGACCACCTGTAATCTCCAGACTTCTGGTTGGGTCAGAATTCCATGCGAATTGCTTGGTATCTTTAGAGACAAGTTACAAACTCAGTGAGATATCATAGCTGACCTAAAAGTTAAATCTTCATGTGAGAACAGTTGCTTGTGATAAACTTACCTTTGGAAGCCACAGGCAAACTGATCTCAGAGCACGTAATTTAAGAATGCACCAAACTTTAGATGAAGTTTTGGTTATTTTGCATCTTGTAAGCTTAAATGAGACTCTCCACAAGCTGCTGGAAAAACATCTGCACACTTTGCCTGCATGACCACCTGTAATCTCCAGACTTCAGTTTATACGTACAGACGCTGATTACGCGATGACGCAACGGCGCCGTTGCCGCGGCGACGACGTTGTGTAGCGGTCCAAGCTGTCGGTGAGTGTCATGGCAGCGCGTCGGTGCGAGTGGGTTGTGTGTTTGCAGCCGAGGCAACGGGGGGGGGGGGGGGGGGTTTGCTTGCGTTATGAGTTAGTAAATCGGTCGGAGTGAAAGCCGGCCGATCGGTCGTGAAGTTTGGTGAAAGTTAAACCCGGACTCCCGCGGGGAGGATCCCGAAACTCGCCGCCACCTGCTGGCTGCGCCTGCGCACTAGCTGTCCTGGTGCTGGAGAGGGTCAATGGTTGGGTTGGGGACAAGGTCCAAAGTGTCCAACGCAAAAGATAAATCACTGCCAACCTTCACTCCAATGTTCTACTGAATTGAGAAATGTCATCTACAAAGCCGGAATTCATTGGAGCAAAGGTTAATAGATTTCAGAGTTCTGTGCGAGGTTTAGGTTGGGTGAACACGGGGAAGCTGTTCCCACCAGCAGGTGATTCAAGAAGCAGGAGGCAGGGTAGGCAAAACAAAAATACAAGAAAGATGTTGTGAAAATAAAACTTTGTTTTGTAGGAAATCCTTGTGGATCTGGAAATCCTTTCTCACAAAGCCAAAGTAAACATCACTGTGCAGTTGAAAATTGACTTAACCTGGAGTTGAGCAACATTACAGCCATTTCCTGGCTGCTTAGTGGCTGGCAGGATATTTCACCCTGACCTTTTCAAGGGATTTTTAATAGCATTAGAAACATCTATCTGATATTTTAACATTAATCCCCCTAAATGATGTCAACAGTGCAATGTCATTGTGATTTTAAAATTCGCTGTTCTGAAAAACAATAATTTTGTTTCTTCATGCTTCAATCAGCTTTTACTAGCCCTTTTTTAAGGGTCAGCATTTAAACTGAATGCTTTGCCAGGCTTCTCCATTGCATACTTATGAATGATTTGGATGTGAACGTAGGTGGCAATGATTAGTAACTTTGCGGATCACACCAAACTTAGTGGTGTGGTGGACAGCGAAGAAGGCTGTCCAAGGCTGCAAAAAGATCTAGATCAACTGGGAAAGTGGGTCAAGGCATGACAGATGGAATTTGACTCACTCAAATGCAAAGTGATTCATTTTGGGAAGTTAACCCAGGGCAAAACATTCACAGTGAATGTCAGGGCCCTGGAGAGTTTTGTAGAACAGAGAAACCTAGGGGTACAAGTACATAGTTCCCTGAAAGTGGTGACACAGGTAGACAAGGTGGTGAAAGAGTATGGTATGCTTGCCTTCATCAGACAGGGCATTGAGTACAAGAGTTGGGAATTTATGTTATAGCTGTAGAAGATGTTGGTGATACCGCACCTGGAATATTGTGTGTCGTTCTGGTTGCCTTACTATGGGAAGGATGTGATTAAGCTAGAGAGGTTGCAGAAAATACTCACAAGGATGTTGCTGGGAATTGAGGGCTTGAGTTATAAGGATTTAAGGGGGACCTCAGAGGCAAGTTTTTCAAACAGAGGGTGGTGGATATATGGAACAAGCTGCCAGAGGAGTTGTTGATAGAAACAATTGTTTAAAAATTCCAGTGTTTAAAAAAAACACTTGGTCAAGTAAATGGATACAAAGGTTGAGAGGGATATGGGCCAAAAGCAGCAAATGGGACTACCTCAGGAATACACCTTGGTCAGCATGGAAGAATTGGACTGAGGGGCATGTTTCCATGCTGTATAACTCAATAACTTGATGTACGCACCAGCCTCACTGTTTACAAACTGCTTTCATATGATGCTGAACCCTCTTGGCATCTTCAAAGGCTTTTCTGCATGCCAAATGGACTCCCAATGAGGATTTGCCTGTTCTTGCTGATAGCATGGAGATAGTATGGACAACAGGCATCAGGAACCTCACAGGTACTACATGGGAGGAGGAATAGAAGAGCCCATCACCTTAGCCACCCATATTTTACAGTGTCCTGTGCTCACAACTAGACTTACCCAGGAGTGATATCTTCACAGGCACAGGCCAGGTTTCAACAAGGTGCTCCTACTTGAGACTGGTGACCTTCTGCAATCTCAGATACAGGCTTGAACGTGTGCCTGGACTGCTGTGTTAGTGGAGTCAATGTCACAGTTTTTTTTTCCAGCTTTATAGCTGCAGGATATTCCAGCCTCCTGTGATCAGTGCCGCATCTTATAGTTTGCTGCATGATACTGCAGTAAGGAATATGCTTCCTGTGGCTAATGTCTCCAACAACCTCTTCATTTCTCCCTGAGCCCTCTCTTACATTTTGCAACAATGCATTGTGTGAAAGTGCTTTTTTCCTGATTTACTTTAATCACTTGGCTTGAATTGTTGGACTCTCTCCAAAATTCTCCTCTGGAGGTAAGAGTTGAGGTGGGGGGAGTACTGGGCAGATGGAACCAGGTGAGGGAGGTTGGGTCTAGGTAATGAGAGGGGAGCTATGAAAAATGTGAACAAAGGGAGATAGACCCTGGGTAGACTGGTGGGAGTGGGAAAGTGAGTGGGTTACCTGAAATTGGAAAATTCAATGTTCATACCATTGGGCTGTTGGCTATCCAAGAGGAATATGAGGTGGTATTCTTCTAGTTTGCATTTGGGCTCACTGTGGAAATGGAGAAGGCCAAGGACAGACAAGTCATTATGGGAATGAGAAAGAGAATTGAATTGACGTGCAACTGGAAGCTCAAGATGGTCATTGCAGTCAGAGTTACGGTCACTTAGTCTACGCTTGCTCTTGCTATTGTAGAGGAGGCCACATCACAAGCACCAAATGCAGTCAAGCATGTTATTGGATTTTTGCTCTAAATTCCAGTATCTGCAGTCTCTTGCTTCTCCCAGCTTTTATATTTTTTTTACGAGAGGAAGCTAAGCAATTAGTCTAATTGATTTTTTTCCCCCTTGTACCAACTAACTATGTGATATGCTGCAGAATTTTAGTTACAAATATTTTGAAGGCCAGGGCAGAGATGTGTTGCAAGTAGCATTTTGTTTGATGGAGCAGGTATGCTGTTTGAAGTGTACCCTAAGATGTGGTGGTTTCACTGTCTGATTCACCCTCAGACATTGGCTAGGAAGAATGAAATTAATAGCTAGAAATCTGAGTTGCAAATGGAGTCTAAGATCATTGGCTTCAATCTTCCCAATAGTTGCAAAATTTTTGTCTAATTCACTACAGAAGGGATAATGTGACAAACTGGATTTGGCAGAGGATTCAACAGATAGTGGTGAGGCAGTTCCGGGGCGTTGTGTTGAATTTTACATATCTTTGTATTATGTTACCAAGGCACAGCATATAGATGATAAATGAGAGAGAATACAATAGATCTTGAGGGATTCTAGACTCCAGACTAGCTGGGGCAAGTAAAGCCATTGCAGAGTTTCTAGCTACAACCGTAGAGGAGAGAAAGAAATAATATAATGACGGTTCTATTTAGCTGGACAAAGGATGTGAGGCATTGGAGGAAAATTATATGGTCAATCATATCAAAGGTTGCAGACAGGACAGGAAGGATGAGGATCTAATTTGGTACCTTGATAAGGGTAATTTCAGTGTTGTAGTAGGTGATGAAAGCCAGGAACCAAAGATATCCCATTGAGTTTAAATGCATTTTATAAAGAAAGGGTTAAGCATTGGTGCATTGGACAATGTCATTCACCAGTTAAAAAGACACAAAAATCTTTCTGCAGAAAACTTGTGTAAAATTGTATCACAGTGGTAAAAGTAAGATGATGACTAAGTGCCACATTTCCTTCTTAGAAAATTCTACTTTTGATTTTAGCTTTGTGGTGTCTTTGTTTTGCAGATTTTCATCTAAATGTATATTGAACCAATGTAATAAACTTCTCTTTTTCATATCTAACAACAGTGAGACCACCATTTCTTTTACATTGTTATATCCAGCAGATGATGCTCTGGATTTTCGATAACAGTAACCTTGTTTACTATGAGCAGGTATTGATCTGACCAAGAGAAAACACTGAATGTGATGGGTGATCGGCATTTAACTCAACGAACACTCTACTCTTGTCAAAACTGAATACTCTTGCAGGATGTCACCTAAGTTTTCAGAGCATGATTTCATAACTTGCAGAGCAAATTTAATCAAATTGAAGGTACACACTTCTAGTCTGAAATGTCATGAACATTTTCACATTATACAGTGTCTACCAATTAGGAAGTTATTATGCCAGTAATGTTGATACTTGTTTCAATAAAATAATCGCAAATTGCTTAGTAGTCATAGGTTGACGACGTGTGCTTGTGATGTTGACATTTCATGCTTGTAAGTTTAGTGATGCTATTTAGATTAATGCACTGCCAGATGGAGTAGTGGTCTATAATTAAGCATAATGCTTAGTTTCAGTTGCATAAAGTAATGTACCCCATTCGTGATTTGGCAAAGGTTATGCAAATTTCAAAGGTTCAAAGTTGTGGAAATGGCATTATGAGTTGGTTTTGAACCCACTGTGATTAAAAAAAACTCTTAATAACATCTTTTTGAGTTCCTAATGGTTATAACACCTCCACATAAACCTTAGAATTTATGTTTGCAAATCAGTATGAAATTGTTGTTCTCCTTCAGAGAGGACACAAAGATCATATAAGAAAAAGGAGGAAGGAAGTTATTGGTATACTGGTAAGGGAGGTTCCTTTTATGACTGTTGCCAAGGTACATTGTGAGGGTTGACTGGAGTGAACCCAAAAATATCATGCTTGTACAATTTTACAGATGTAAAGGAGGTTCCTTTTATGACTGTTCATACCTCAGTTGTTTCTTTTATTTCCCTAGAATGTCACCAGAGGAAGTCAGGTAACAGACTTTTCACTTTTTTTTGTTTAAAATTTAATGTTAGATTCCATTACACCAACAGAACTATAGAATCATTTCTTAAGTAAGGTATGGTGATATTTATGATAAAACTCAAGGAAACAAAATTGATTTTTTTAATAGGAAGAAAAACCAGGTAATCTGGAAACAACAAACCAATTGGTATCTCAGAAGAGAACAGCCCAACTAACATTTCATTTAACCCTTGATAGAACTGACAGATGTTTGTGTCTATGATTGAACCTTCACTGGATCAAAATGTACTAAATTTTGATGATTCCAGAGAGATTGTCCTCCTCGATAGTCAGTTTATCTCAGACTTCCCACTAATGTATTGAAATAGGGAAACCAGAGATGTGCTGGAAACCTGTGTCCTCCTGCTCCACCAGTGGACTCACCACCAGGTCCAGCGGTGAAATACAAAGCCCTGAGCTGACAGGGCAGATACATTTGCCTCCAGCCCCACAGCTGTATGCCAGTCTGCACCCACACACTACATTCTTTCCATGGCTGCATTTACTTGCTGTGGCTCCATGGGATCGATTGACCCACAGGACTAGGTGCTGCAATCCTGTCATGAATCATAATGGGCTGCAAGTGGTGACAAGGCTTCAGATAATGGATCCTGAGGCCTCACTCCCAGAACATTCTAATAACCTTACTAATAACTCAGGGTTGAATAATCAGAAATATTTCAAAGCAGTTCAAATAGATTAAAATAATTCAGATATTCTGGTGAATGGTTTTCTACTCTATATATTAAAATAAAAGCCAATGTAGGCAAAAGTACATGTGCCTGAATGTGAGGAACACTCTAAAATCTAAAGTTATCTATTCTGGTAGAGTGTTGTAAATATCATAAGTGATATGATATTTAAATGAAAATATGCCTTGTAATTCATCCTTGGTTAGTAATGCTAAAAGCACTATATGATGGTGGCAGCAGGTTGAAGTCAATGGGACTGAATTTTGGACATGGTGTGTGTACTTTACCACAACTGACTGGAATGAATTTCTGACATGCTGGGTTCAAATGTTAGTCTGTTATTTTTAATCACTATTTGAATATGTTAACAATTTAATCTAGGGAACATTCAGCAGATCAGGTAGCATCTGTGGAAAGGGAGATAGAGCTAACGTTTCAGGTCGAAAACCTTTTGATAATTGATGGGACTGACAAAGGGTCTGACTTGAAACATTAACTTTGGTCCCCTTTCCGCAGATGCTGCCTGACCTGCTAAGTGTTTCCAGAATTTTCAGTTTTTATTTCAGATTTCTAGCATTGGCATTTTTTGTCTTGATTTTTCATAGTTTAATTTCTTTGCATTTTACCTATATTCAACAGCTGAAAACAGTTAAATCATTTGCCTGCAACATTACCCAAGACGTGACTTTTCCGATGCATATGATGAAATCAAGAGAATCCTCTTCATGTAGACATTATTTCTGATCTTTCTCATGAATTAGTCCTGTATCTTTACAATGAACAATCAATAAAACTACTTTACCATCAAGAATATGATACCAATGGATAAAAAGAGGAATCCAACACGGAGGAGAACACAGTTTAATCCAGGGGCTTGTATTCAACTGAAAGAGGTGCCAGAAGAGCCACTTCCATTGGAGGAAGGAGATAATTTTCACTTAAGTTTATATGACTCATTGGAATCTGATTCTGACAGTTTAATTCAAGAGCAGCAATACCAACAAGAGCTGAAACATCGCATTCAGGAAAATGAAGTGGTATTTCAGAAGTTTGACACTGAATTTGATACAGAGAATGGAGATGATGACGACCAGGATTTGTACGATAGTCTGGAAGAAGCAGAAGTTGAAAATGAGTTTGATGGAAGCAAGTTTGAACCGGAGCACAAGGGTAGTGAAAAAACAAGGTAATTGTTATTTTTGAAAATGCATTTGAATGATGTGTCTTCTACTAGTCACCTCTCTCTGTCTTCTCTGCTAGATCTAGCATTTTGGACAATTCATACTAAAGTACAGGAAAAATATAATGTCCATAGCTACAGATTGTCTACCATAATATTACAAAGAAAGAGAGACCATTTATGAGTTATGGGGAAAATTTATCTTTGAAATAGAGAAGGTGACATAATAGAGAAGTTTTTAGGATGATGGGCTTTGATTAATAGAGAATAGCTATTCCTTCTGATGAATGATCCGATAACCAGAGGTCATAGATTCAAAGTAATTGACAGGAGAACTAGAGAACTTTTTGTTATTTATTGGGATCTAGAACATTCTACCAGGAAGAATAAGTAGTGGAAGCTGATAGATTAAATATCTGAATTTTAAAAGGCAGTTGAATAGGTACCTGAAGATGATAGATTTGCAGCATTGCAGAAAAAGAAAAGAATGTGGAACTAAATATGTATTTTATCTAAAAACTAATGAAGAGATGATGGGCTAAATTATCTCAGTCTGGTCTATAAGTCTGTGTGATTCCAAGAATGAACTAAACTTGATAGGAGTGTACGTAATCATTTTGAGTTTAGATAAGATATATGGAATAAAGCTATTCTTATCAGTGCATGGTTCAAGCATCAGGATTCACAGAATGAGAGAGATGGAAAAAAATACAGAAGGAAGGTGGTGAATTTTTCTTATATAAAGGGAGTTTGTGATCTGGAACACTACCTCTAAAAGTAGTGAAAACAGTCATTCAGGAATTTAAAAAGGGAATTAGATGGGCACTTGAGGGAAACTAATTTTCAGAGCTATAGCTCAATGGGACTGATGGACCTCTTTGCAATGTACCAGCATAGATTCAATGGGTTTGTTGCCTTCCTTCTGTGCTAATGTTTCTATGATTCTTCCTGGGCTATGGTGCTTGTGGCACAGTAGGGACTTTACTGCTCCATCCAAGTAACCAGTCATCGAGATTCCACATTGCCTAGGCACAGCCAATTGCATATCATTTAACCTCCCTGCCCAAAGCTGCCTTCATGTCATAACATGAACTGTACCTAGCACATTACTCTCTCATTATTTATGTGTTGATTAAAGTATCCTCTTGGCTTATACTCAATCTTCTTTGCATAGCATGTCCTATGCATTTCTGGCCACTGGTTCTGAGTCGTGTGACCTTTGGTCTCAACATTAAATATTGGATACTGGCCTAATACTTTTTTCCTCACATCCCATGACTCATCCCTTTTCCATTGTTTGTCAAATTAATTTGTTTAGAACAAAGGATCATTTAACTTCATTGCTCTTATCTTGGTATACGTCTTGTCAGTTTTAGGTACAGCTCCTCACCTTTCACCCCATTATTGTTAATGTTTGCTTTCACCACTCTTGCCAATAATTTCCTGATTTTCCTATGAATATAAACCTTAGAAAACTGATTTTAGGCTTCATTTTGGTGGGTTTGCCATTTCTTGTCTTCACTTATTGTTCGTTGATAATTTTATTCCCTCCCACTAACTCAGAATGATTGTATCATCTCTGTAGCTGCCCTGATAATCATTTAGTCCACAACAGTTCAGGGGAGATAAGCCTCAGACACCTTTTTCCCTAATCATCAAGACGGCAAAGAAGAATATTGTAAAAAATGGAAACAGCACTTGTTTATTCTTTGTCTTTTTCTACCTTCAACCCATGGCTTTCAAGTTCATCATGCTTAGCATATTAACTTCTTATTGTCTCACTCATCATGTTGGCTGAAATAAAGAATGTGTACAGGTTTGAGCTGTAGCTCAAAGCTGTACACATTCTTTATTCAAGTCACAGGCTTATATGGAGAGGATGCACTACCTCTTCCACCCAGTAAGGGGCAGAGGTGGTCTGTTCTCCACAGAAGAGTGAGTAAATATTAAAGACAAGCTGTTTTTTTTATTGGTTTTACTCAGATGTCATAAAATAAAACACTTCAGCATTTATTTACACTCTAATATGGTCATTTTTCAATTAATAAAAGCAGATGCAGAAGCACTGTAAGCTTCGTTAGGGATAGAATTTCCAAACTAGAAATTCATTTGGACGTCATCTCAGTTTTCAGATCCAATATTTACTTGCCGGAATTATGAAATGATATAACCTTAGTGCAGTTAAAAATCTCCTTAGTATACCTAGCAAATTTATCTTTCTGTTGTAATGAGACATTTACTATACAAGGTAAGTAATTATAATTTAAAAGCAAAAATTCAATAATTGCAGACTGTCTCAGGACATCCTTAAGCCATGAAAGACACTTTATAAGCACAGGTCTTTATTTCTAAATATACAAAGTATTCATGTTCAGAAACACAAACACATTAAAGTTTTATGTAGCTTTAGTATATGGACTTTGTAAGCTTTGGTAATGAGAATGATACATATTAAGTGAATATTGCAGAATTTTGCAAGCGGTACCATTTTATATGATGGTTTTACAAATAATTTGAGATTTTATGCTTTCAATTAAATGCATTCTCTTTACTCAATGAAAACACTGTCTAAAGCATAAGACTAAATTTAATGGTAAGTAATAGTTACACATGCAGTCAGAGGTAAAAAAGTTTTACAAAAAAGAAATCAGTTCGGCATTAGGAAGTATGAATTCTAGAAACTGCTCTTGATATAAAGTATTATATTAACTTCAGATGTGGTCACGATGATGATGATGAGTGTATACGATAACTACTTTTCTCCTCCCTCAGATTGATAAATAGGGAGATTGTTGTGCACTAGTACACATAGGCATGTGTTAACCCTGTGAACAATTTGGCTGACATAATTGCTCATCAAGGGGGTAATACAGCAATTCTAATCTCAATGTTTCACAAAATAATATGATTTTGGATTTCATTTTTATGTGAGCCATCTGCCTCAAGGAAACCTCCAAGCAGCCATGTAGGAAGGATCTCACTGTCAATATCCATCAAAGTCACCATAGACTTTAATCATTATGTCTTAAGTTCCTTCTAGGCTAATATATCAGACATTGTTTTGCCAGTGGTGATAATAAAGAGATGATTAACAATTTATTCAAGAGGACTAATAGCTTGTCTTTTATCACACAAACCACCAGAAGCAGCATTTCCATTTCAATTCCAATGCTCAATTCCATCAAATGTTGTTTCAAACAAGAATCTTTTAGCAGTCTTAGAATCACAATATATTGTATGTGATATTTCTCAAACTATATATGCCTATATGTTAATGACTAAATAGAGACAAAACAAAAATTACGTGTTTTTTTTTCTGGTGTTGCTCTTCTGTATCTTGTTGATATGAATATGCTCTGCACATGAAGTATAACCAAAGGTTTCCTTCTACATCTTGTTCTGGTGTGCTCTTTTGTATTATGAGGCATCTTGTCTAAATGAATAGGACAGATTTTTTTCAAACTTAAGTAGCATTATGAAGAAGTTATCCATTTTATAGATCATTATGTCTGGTTCACCTAAGTTGATAGAGGAATTTATGGGTAAAGCTGTTTTTAAAATGTTTAAAATTCTCCCAATTTAAATAAAACTGCAATTCTCCATGAGATTTGCCACATGAGGTAAGTTTTCAGAACACATTTTCCTCATTACACAGTTTTATCTTTGATTAATGATATAATGATAGCAAAAAATGATTTGTGCATTGGGAGGGTATGCTTGGGAAGGATACATTGGCATTTTAAACTCCGATTAGATCTTCCCCTAACAGATTTCATGATGTCAAGCACTCACCCCCACCACCCCTCCCACATCTCCCCAAGTGGTTAAGTTGTGCATGGTACATTCCTATGCTTGCTCTTTATATTAAGCTCATTGTACTTGGCACTGCCTGAGTAGTAGATTGCTGAAAAGTATGGTCTTTGTATCCTTTTTTTTAAGTACGTTTACTGCTTGATAAATACCATGGCATTATTTTGCATCCTGGAAATCTGTATTTGCTGCAGAACAGCTCCTTAATATTAACTGCTGCTCAGCCATGGTTTTGCTGGAAGCCTGGCATATTGGTGTTTAGCATTCACTATTTCTTATGGATACTTTTACTCACCACAGTTAGTAGGGATTGTGAAGGCAATTATTTCCAAGTCTAAAATGTACTCTAATTTAGAAGATATAACATGAGATAATATAATTCTTCAAGTCTGAAATGAAACATGAAAAGCTTGTAAATGTGCAGCAGATCAGTCAATCTCTGAATTAAATGTTAATGCTATATCTTCCTCTTCATCAAAGTTCTGATAAGTTCACTTGAATCATCCTCTTTAAACTGTTAATGTTACCTGCTAAGTATTTTAAAACATACTCCCCATGAGAAATCTTACCAAGTTCCTCTCCCTACCCTTTCTGTAGAATGTTGTACATTACATCAGGGTGATAATAAATAAGAATATTGAGCACACAACAAAATCTTTGGTTGAGGATGACTGAACAACAGCTAAATTAATTGTACAATAATTGAAAACTGTAAAAATTTGCCAAAGAATAGCCTGACACAGTTGTGCTCAGAAATCATTCCTTATAGACAATGTTCCAAATTCCTCATCACAATCTTGGGGTATATCTTGTCCCACCAGAGGTTGCAACACAGTGGTATACATGTGGGATGGATAGCCCAGTAGTCCAGATATCTTGAAATCTCATGGATCAGTCAAACATGAGCAAGAAAATCCCCTCCTGATTACCACCTATTGCCCTCCTTCAGCTGACAAATCAGTGCACCAAAAGCAGCAAGGACACAGGGATTGTACCTTGAGTGGGGGATTTCAATGTCCATCAACAGGAGTTGACTAGTAACACTAGAAATGCCTGAACTGGCTGAGACTTTAAGGTCATAGCTGCAAACCCAGGACAGTGGCAAGTAGTGACTGAACCGACAGGAGAAGTATTGAGTTAACCAACACAGGGGTTACATTTAATTGACTTCGTCTTCACCTGCAGCAGATGCACCTGTCCATGATAGCATTGGTAGACGTGATCACTGCAGAGTCTTGTTTTCATACATCGGTCACTCTCTATTGTGCTAAATGGGATAAATTCAGAAAAGATCTGGCAGCTTAAAACTGAGCAACCATGAGATGCTACGCACCATTAGCAACAGTAGAAAGGTACTTCAGCACAATCTGTAGTGTTGTGGCGCAGCATATCCCTCATTCTACCATTACTATCAAGCTAGGGTATCAACTGTAGTTCAGTGAGTGCAGAAGGGTCTGCTGAGAGCACCAGGCACATATACAAAATGACAAAGTGCCAGTCTGGTGAAGCTGCAACACAGGATTACACCCACGCTAGGTAGGAAAAACAACGTGCAATAGGCAGACTTAGGCAATCTCACAACCAACCATTAAATCAAAGTACTTCAATCCTGATACATTTAGTCATGACTGGTGGTGGGAAGGGAAGGTTCTGAGAATATCTCCATCCTCAAAATGGTGGGGTCCAACATGCGTGTGCAGGAGATAAGGCTGAAGCATTCCCAACTATGTTCATCCAGAAGTGTCATATAGATGCACCACCTTGGCTTTGTCCCAGATCTCCACCATCACAGAAGCCAGCTTTCATCGAATTTGCTTCAGCCACATGATATTAAAAAAAAACTGCTGGGCACCCTGGATCCAATAAAGGACATTTGACCAAATATCACTCCAGCTGTAGTACTGAACACCAGTGTCACAACACTGCCACCTACTGGTCAATGTGCTTAATCAACCACCCAAAACATTTATTCCCTCCATAACCACCATGCAGTGACTTCAGTGTGAACCGTCTACAAAAGGCACTGCAGTTACTTGCCTAGGCTACTCTGACAGTTTGTAGGTTCTCCTTCAGGCTGCACACTATCCAGCTTGGGAATACATCACTAGAGCTAAATCCTGAAATTCCTGAGTCTCACAAGTGTGAGAATACTCTCTCTAGGACTGCAGTCATTCAACAAGATGGCTCAACATTCTCATTTCAAGGACAAGGCAATAAATGATGACGTTACCAGTGACATCCAGATACAGAAAAATAAGAAAAGGAAATAACGAAGCAGTTTCTGTTGAAACATTTCTCATAAGGATACCTTGCTGTCAGAATGGATTCTTTCAAGCGATAGTAATGGCTAATCATTCTGAATGTGAACTTCACAAGGTTTATTTCACTACATGATATCCAAATTGTCATATTGTGTAACCAAAGTTGCTGTATTGAAACAAAATGAGTGTAAAGTGCTCCTTCGTGGTCTACTGTGAAACGAGGTTGAATCTTTTTGTTACCAATTGAATAAAAGGTTACCCAAACAATTGATAAAGAACACTTTTGTTTCTGGATGTGCAAGAGATGCCGAACAAGTGTTTCAAATTCCTGGTCGACTAACGAGGTTACTGCAAGGGTCTCAAATCTATGCAATGATATTTGCGTAGTCTAATGGACTACATTATTAGTGCTCATCATGGTCACATCAAATAAAACAAAGTATCCATTTAATATATTACAGCTTCTCAAATACTGCATCAATCAGTGTGAGAGGCTGAATAGGAATGGTTTCCTGATAATTACACCTCATGCACTTAGGTATCATTTGCAATAACTGGGACTCTTTGCTTTTCAATATGGATATGCAATGTTATTAAACATATAGCTTCCATTTAGTTTTCTTTTAAAACTGTTAATGCATGTTGTGTTTATGGCTACATACTTTGCTGAAATGATATTTCCCGAAGAAACTGATATATGCAAACACAATTTGCATTCAATGTGGGCCATGCAAAGGAAAGCAGACTTAAATAGCAAAGAATGCCTGTATTATTTAAAGCCATTATACTTCGAGAGTTTTGGAACAACTCATTGTATTGAATGTTCCTGAAGACTTTGTTGGAAATCTTGAAATTACTTTTGCTGAACTTTAAAGAGAAAGTTGCCTATTGTGAATAAGACATTAAAAACTGCTTGCATTGCAGATTTCCCTGGGTGATAAAAGTGTGAACTTAAAATACTTTATGAATAACCAGATAATGTTTCACCAGTAGGCAAAGAAAATCATTTTCATTGTGATGCATCTGAGAAACTTGTACGACATGTACACTGTGTCCACCGTAAATTTCAGCCAGCAGATTGGACTATCTGGCAGTCATTCTTGGCTTCTCACCCTAGTCATGCTGGAGAGTACAAAATTATAACTGTATTTTCAAGGCTAATAGGAGCTTAGTAGAGACTGTATTGTAGTGCCTCAGGATGCCCTTCCAATGTTCAGATTGCTCATGCATGTGTGAATTTCTAAGTTCAATTTTAATAAGATTTATTAACCCCTAAAGTAATTTGGAATTAAATTCTTCACAAGGTAGAATGGTGATTTCAATAATATTGAATGCTTATCAATTTTTATTTTATTTTTAAGCAATATAGTGAAAAAACTGAGGTTTTGCTACAAATCCCTGGGATGGGAAAGTATACAATCTTTAAAAAAAAATCGATGCATCTTTCTAATTCTGCCAATAGTTTGGTTCCAATCCCATGTGTTTGTTCTCTCTAATCTAGCATCAAATACAGGTATTTCTACCTCCAAATTCTGTAATTGTATTCCAGAAGTCATTACTCTTGTTGCCATTTTGCCAGTGTTCAGAAATCTATTGAAAGAAAAATAATGTATTTGTGTCATTTGAATATATACATACACACAAACACACACACCATGTTCCCCTTTTCTTATTAGTTTCCACTTTTACCTGTTGTGATATAGCCTGGGGCATTACCTTGCCTGATAATTTTTATATTCAGGATCTCCAATGCATAGTCCATCCTTAATTTGCTATGTCCAACAGTTGCAAGTAAGGAATTTTCACCTGTGCCACCATTTCTAATGTTAGCAGTCTGAGAATTTACTGTCTTGTTAATATATGACATATAAGATTAAATGATGGTCTTAACCTACAAAAATATGTGCAACAGTACAGTAGCTTTTGCAGTCAATCCTTTGATTGCTCTACTTTTGTGCCCTACTACATGATAATTAATGCTACATTAACACAGACTAATAGGCTACTTTCCTTTCTATCGATGCTTAAGTCACAGTTTGTTCGGCTTCAACTGATTTTTAATTTTACATTCTTGCAGAAATCACACCAGTGACAAATATGCCAGCCTAAAGTATGATCCCAATTGGAGGAATACCAGAGAGGGGGCAGAGATTCTTTTGTCCAAGGAGGTGCTTCAACAACAAAGCCCACATCTTAATGATTCCCTGATGAATTTGCTCCAGGAGTCGAATGACCTGTTAGAGAATGATGTTGCAGTATCCCATGAATTTAAGCACCCAGATTTATTGGAACATAGAAGGCTAGCAAATAAATCTCAAGGAGTTAGATTTATTTTGAGAGAAAATGGTAAAAATGCAGAGAAGCAACCTAAAAGGAAAAGACCACCTTCTCCTTGCAAATTTAGTGACAGCAGTCAAGAAGAATGTGATTTATTTGATTCTTCTGCCTCTTATGATGATAACAGTACAACTGATTTGCAAAACCACAGGAAAAGCAGATCAGAAAATATTGCAAAAACAGTACCATGGGTTAAACATGGGAAAAATAAATATCACAATGGAACAAGTGACAATGAAATGTTGAAGGATCGTGAATATGGACACCTTAACTTATTGGAACACAAGAAACAAATGGGTAAATCTCAAGGAGTTAGATTTCGTTTGAGAGAAAATGACAGCAATGAAGAGAAACAGACTAAAAGGAAAAGACCACCTCCTTATTGTAAAAATATTGAAAGCAGTCAAGAAGAATGTGAGTCTCTTGATTCTTTTGGATCTTATGAGACCAACAAGAGTGATTTGCGAAAGGATAGGAAAATGGCAACAGACAAGATTGCAGAAACAGGATCCCAGGATGATCATGGGAAAAATAAACATCACCATGAAGAAGACTTTGAAAATTTAAATGATCACTATCAGAAAGAGTACATACAGTACTGGGAGTGTGAGTCAATGCACAGTGATGGAAGCATAAATAGTGTTAAAAGCAGCAAGGTCCCTGTGATCTCTTGTGACAGGAAATTAGAAGCAAAAGAAAGATCAAGGAATGACATTGTGGAACGTAATAAGCAAACTCTGGGTGCACGCAAAATAACCTCATATCAACAATTATACAATGAAATGAAGACCAGAAGTACTCAGAAGGTAGGTGTGATGATAATTTTGCTTTATTGACCATGTCCTTTAAAAGGGCAGAAGCCATCCCATGTTTCAATATTAAGTGCTTGCGTGTGAAAACTAGTTAACATATTCTAGCTCAAGTAACCAAGGCATTGCACAACTGGGATTTTGTTATGTACAGCTTGGCAGAATGAAAGGTCGTCAGTCTGAAATGTTAATTATGTTTCTCTATTTTCAAATGCTGTCTGACCCTCATGAGTATTTTCAGCATTTTCTGATTATTTCTTCTGTAGAATTTTGCTATCCTACTACACGGAGTCAATTAAAACTGGATTTGTCCCACTGCCTGGTCTTACTTTGGCCAGATATGGATAGCGGAATGGGCTGATCCTCTGGCCCTAGGAGGTGTTCAAGGTATGCAAGGCTTCAGCAGGAAGGAGACCCTGGGCAGTTTATTGCTGAGATTCCATCTGCCCTGACAGCCTTTGACAGGAGGCAAAGCTGAGCCCTCCAGTCAAAGCAAAGGTGCTTTTTTTTTGTAACAATTTTAAATTCTGATGTTTAGAGGCATTTAAAAACTATTGAGTTTGCCTTAGTAATAAAAAAAAGTAAAAGTTTATAAAACCATAATTAAATTATAATATGAGGAAATAATTAGCAGCAATAAAAAGTAATTAATTATTATTCCCATCTAATCTCTAAGGTGCAAATTCCAATTCATGTGAATGGGCAGGTAGGTTTAGTTTAATTCGGCATCATGGTCGGCATGGACATCGTGGGCCAAAGGCCTGTTTCCTGAGTTGTACTGTTCTATGCTGGATGTTGATGAGGGTTGGAAAGTGAACAAAGCACAAGTCAGCTATAATTTTATTGAATGGTAAAACAAGTTTGAAAGTCCATTACGGCCTTATTTTCTCATTGTGGAATCTGTTCCATTGCTGCAATCTTTCAAATCTAATTCCAGATGTGAACTAGGAGTGGGATCATGGCTTATTATTTTAATAATTGGAATATTATTTCAGGAGTTTGTTAATTTTGATAATACCCATACCATATGGCACAAAAGTAAACAGGAATACTGGACTTTGACATAAAGATCAGACTTTTGTTGTACTTTTAAGAAATGTACATCAGAATGCACACCAAGCCTATTCCAAAAACCAAGTGATCATAACCTAGTCTGCCACACATCAGCTGAGCAACTGTATTTTTTTTATTTAGCATATATCTTGTTCCATTTTTTAATGTTAGGAGTTTTAACATTTTTTCCAGTGCCTTCGTTCTGTATTGTTTCCATTCATTTTCATACTATTACCATTTACTCTTTTTTACCGTCTTCATTTATTGAATCATTTTTATGATTATTCAAGTGTTACTAAAATGTATTGCTTTTATATCTTAAAAGTAATCTTTTACTGCTTTTATCAGATTTTTTCTATTTCATTTCTGATTACCATATTATAAAAGCTTAAGATTTACTGGCAAGGATGCAAAATAACTTACAAAGATATCGGAAATGTAAAGTTGTACCTATTAAAGAAGATAAGCATCCAGGAAACCAGGATGTGACAGTAAACAGATGTTGTTGTTTGTCACTCATTCTCAAGTAAGACCATGACATCTAATTCTATAAAAGCAGATGTACAAAATTCACAACATCCAATGATTAAAATGTGTCCCAGCATTTGAGATTTTCTTAAGAAGACTACCTATCCTGCAACAATGAGAATTGTCTGCATTAGTATATAGAACAATGTCCTTTGTTGTATACAGACTGCCCTCTCTCCTCCGTCAAGTTTGTGTGATGTATCTCTTTCCAAACCTTCTTGGCGAACATACATTCCTGAAGTAAATGAATGATGGTCTCACCACATTGCAACCACCTATAGGACAATATACAGTGCAATGAAACTCCGGCTGAGCAAGAAGGATTTGACAAGGAGGGATCTTTTCATCATCTGCAACCACCTATAGGACAATATACAGTGCAATGAAACTGGCTGAGCAAGAAGGATTTGACAAGGACGGATCTTTTCATCATCAGCCAAGCAATGTCTAGGTGCTTCTTTGAAAGTTTTGGTAAACAGGCATTCTGCCAAGTGTGGTCCAACAGGACCCACTATATACTTTCTCACAGGGCCAGTACATTTTAAGAAGACCACTGCCTGACTGGCTTGTTGAAGAAAGGTGTTCTTCTGCACAAACTTTTCTATGAGGAAGAGACAGTTATGGTAAAGTCCAGCCGGAAAGAAGACTCCATGGTAGCATGGCCAAGCTCATCCACTGCAGTATTAGGGTCAGATAGAACCCCAGCATATTGCAATAGTTTGTGTTTATTGCTCAGGGTCTAGGCGCCACTTGATGCTGCCACACACATTGGTAGTCATCATGATGAGGGCCATATTCCCTCCCCCTTTCTTTAGAGATTTGTATTCCACATCTCTGTGGACAGGCCTCATATTTGACATCCAGTTGACCTGAGAGACTTCTGGAGCACAGGCACGGGTACAGGTCACACTTGCAGCAACTTGAAGAGTACCTTGCACCTGATGTCCAGGCTTTTCCTAGAGTGTGTGCTGTTGCCATAATGCTACTTTTTTGCTGCACTTTACCTGTACATCCTATCCAGTGCTTGGTTCATGCCCCAGCTCTTCAAAATCATATTCTCAGGAACTTCAAATACTCAGGCCCAATGGTAAAAGGGTCAAACCAGTTGTCAAAAACTGAACCTCACTTTTGCAGCAATTAACCCTGACCACTGAAGGCAATTTGTCAAGATTCATCTGGACCAGCTGCATAACACAGGACTTTGTGCCCTACATGTTACTCCCAAGCATACAGAGTGATACAAACAGCAACCACTCCTGGAAGATTACCAGCTCAGTGAAAGGTGCCCCCTAGTCCATCCAAAACTGGCTGATGTTCCAGAGCAAGGAGCTGTCCATGACCAAATGAAACATTCCGTAGTCTATTAATATGTGCTGAGAGATGTACTGAAACTTGGTGCAGCTGTTGAAAAGGCTCAGTGGGGAAATCATTGGGATCGCTTCTCGGGAAGGTGGGGCCTGTACAGAGAGGACGGGTTACACCCGAACCAGAAGGGGGCCAATATCCTTGCGGCTAGGTTTGCTAGGGTGGTTCGGGAGGGTTTAAACTAGTTTGTGAGGGGGAAGGGAACCGGAGGAGTAGGTCAGAGGAAGAAGGGGATGGGGAAAAGTTAGATCAAACAGGGGAGGAGAAGCAGAATACAGGCTATAAAATAGTAAGGTAGATGGACTAAAATGTGTTTACTTAAATGCAAGAAGCGTCAGGAATAAGGGAGATGAACTGAGGGCTTGGATAAGTATGGGGGACTATGATATTGTGGCTATTACTGAGACGTGGCTGACGTCAGGGCAGGAGTGGATATTGAATATTCCTGGTTTTCGGTGTTTTAAGAGGGATAGGGAAGGGGGGAGAAGAGGAGGAGGGGTGGCGATACTGGTCAGGGACACTGTAAGGATGGATATTGTAGAAGGATCATCTCTAGAGTCCGTATGGGTGGAAGTAAGGAACAAGAAAGGAGCAGCTACTCTACTAGGAGTATTCTATAGGTCCCCCGGAGGAGCAGATTGGCAGGCAGTGTTTGGAGAGAAGCAAAATAACAGGATTGTTATAATGGGAGACTTCAACTTCCCAAATATAGACTGGAACCTGCTTAGTGCCAAAGGTTTAGATGGGACGGAATTTGTTAAATGTGTCCAGGAGGGATTCCTGACGCAGTATGTTGACAGGCCGACTGGAGGGAATGCCATGCTAGATCTAGTTTTAGGAAATGAACTGGGACAGGTGAATGATCTATTGGTGGGTGTGCATTTGGGGGACAGTGACCATTGCTCCATAACCTTTAAAATTGTCATGGACAGGGACAGGTGCAGAGAGGACAAGAAGATATTTAATTGGGGAAGGGTGAACTATGAGGTTATAAGGAGAGAACTTGGGAGTGTAAAGTGGGATGTCCTTTTTGAAGGGAAATGTACCATGGAGGTGTGGTCAATGTTCAGGGATCTTATGCAGGATGTTAGGGATAAATATGTCCTGGTGAGGCAGAGAAGGAATGGCAGGGTGAAGGAGCCGTGGGTGACGAGAGAGGTGGAACAACTAGTTAGGGAGAAGAAGATAGCATACATAAGGTATAAGCAGCAAGGTTCAGACAGGGCCCATGAGGAATATAGAGTAGCGAGGAAGGAACTTAAGAAAGGGCTGAGGAGAGCTAGAAGGGGACATGAAAAGGCATTGGCTAGTAGGGTTAAGGAAAATCCCAAGGCCTTTTTCACGTACGTGAAGGGTAGGAGGATGGCTAGGGTAAAGGTAGGTCCAATTAAAGACAAAGGTGGGAGAATGTGCCTAGAGGCGGCGGAAGTGGGAGAAGTTCTCAATAAATACTTCTCTTCGGTATTCACCGAGGAGAGGGGTCTTGATGACACGGAAGGGAGTGCTGGTAAGGGTAATGTTCTCGAGGTTGTAGATATCAAGAGAGAGGATGTGTTGAAATTGTTAAATAATATCAAGACAGATAAATCTCTGGGGCCTGACGGAATTTTCCCCAGGCTGCTTCGAGAGGTGAGGGAGGAGATTGTTGAACCACTGGTAAGGATCTTTGAGTCCTCGTTGTCCACGGGGATGGTGCCGGAGGATTGGAGGGTGGCGAATGTTGTCCCCTTGTTCAAAAAAGGTAGTAGGGATAGTCCAGGGAATTACAGACCGGTGAGCGTTACGTCTGTGGTGGGTAAGCTGTTAGAAAGGATTCTAAGGGATAGGATCTATGAACACCTGGATAATCATGGACTGAGTAGGGACAGCCACCATGGCTTTGTGAAGGGAAGATCTTGCCTCACAAGCCTGATAGAGTTCTTTGAGGAGGTGACGAGGAAGATTGATGAGGGTAGTGTGGTGGATGTGGTCTATATGGATTTTAGTAAGGCATTTGATAAGGTTCCTCATGGTAGGCTTCTTCAGAAGGTCAGAGGCCAAGGGATCCAGGGAAGCTTGGCTGTGTGGATTAGGAATTGGCTTGCCTGTAGAAAGCAGAGGGTTGTGGTGGAAGGAGTGCCCTCGGATTGGAGGGCAGTGACTAGTGGTGTCCCGCAGGGATCAGTTCTGGGACCTCTACTTTTTGTGATATTTATAGATGACTTGGATGAGGGGTTGGAAGGCTGGGTTAGTAAGTTTGCGGACAACACTAAGATCAGCAGTGTTGTGGATAGTGTGGAGGGCTGTCAGAACTTACAGAGGGATATTGATAGGATGCAGAGCTGGGCTGACAAGTGGCAGATGGAGTTCAATCCGGAGAAGTGTGAGGTGGTACACTTTGGAAGGACAAACTCCAGGGCAGAGTACAAGGTAAATGGCAAGGTACTTGGCAGTGTAGAGGAGCAGAGGGATCTGGGGGTTCATATTCACAGTTCACTGAAAGTTGCCTCACAGGTGGATAGAGCAGTTAAGAAGGCCTATGGGATGTTAGCTTTCATAAATCATGGGATTGAGTTTAAGAGCCGCGAAGTGATGATGCAGCTTTACAAAACTCTAGTTAGACCACACTTAGAGTACTATGTTCAGTTTTGGTCGCCGCATTATAGGAAGGATGTGGAGACGTTGGAGAGGGTGCAGAGGAGATTTACCAGGATGCTGCCTGGATTAGAGTGTATGGAATATGAGGAAAGGCTTAAGGTGCTAGGGCTTTATTCACTGGAAAGGAGGAGGATGAGAGGAGACATGATAGAGGTATACAAAATATTGAGAGGAATAGATAGAGTAGACAGTCAGCGCCTCCTTCCCAGGGCACCAATGCTCAAGACGAGAGGGCATGGCTTTAAGGATATGGGTGGGGGGTTCAGGGGAGATGTCAGGAGGAGATTTTTCACCCAGAGAGTGGTTGGTGCATGGAATGCACTGCCTGGGGTGGTGGTGGAGGCAGATACATTGGACAGGTTCAAGAGTTTGTTGGATAGGCATATGGAGGAATGTGAGATAGAGGGATATGCGGGAGGAAAGGGTTAGATAGTGTGAGGGTGGTTTGATGGATGGCACAACATGGTGGGCCGAAGGGCCTGTTTTGTGCTGTGTGGTTCTATAGTTCTATGGTTCTGTGGAAAAGCCAAAGTCTAATGCCATCCTGTCATTGATCAGCTGGAACTAGTGTTTTTTTTAAAATTGTCAGGCTCTTTGCTCTGACTACATTGTTTGGGAGAATTGATGTCATGTTGACATAATGTGAGTAGAATTAAATGGTTTGTACTGAGAATAGTGACAAATGAGTATACAGTACAGTGTTACATGACTAAATATTAAGAAAAAAATAACATTCTTTGAAATATGAAAAGTAAGCTTCCCCTTTCCCTGGAAAAGAGAAGGCTGAAGATTGAACTCTTTAAAACTGTGAAAGGTTTTGATAGGCACAGTTTCCATGTGTGGGATTAAAGCAAACCTGGAGGACATCGATGTCTTAGAGTCATCCATAAATCAGTTAGGAAATATTGAAGAAACTTTTTTATCCAGAGACTCATGAAACTGTGGTACTTGCTACCACAGGATGCACTTAAAGGAAGGCTAAGTAAACATATATCTGGCAGCCTTTCTTCAAACAAATGCAGAGAATACTATTAATTTTCTTAATTTTTGTCCATATCTTTTTTCAAACAGGTATACTCTCTGGCCAAGAAATTCATTAAGTGTTTTCTCTGGAAAACAGCCAGCAGAAGGGACAAGTTCTGTCAAGTTGGAGATTTCCTGCAAATATACAGAATCATTTATTGTTTGTATTTGGCGGTGGTGGGCACTTATGCAAGGTTACTGCATTCATGAATAGAATGAGCAATCAGGTTCCAGCAGTATAATTCCACTTGCATTTGATTGCTTGAATCAGGTATGTCAGAGCCTGATAACAAAATGGGAGTCATTCTGCCCTCACTAGTCTTCATTTGCTTCCTTCCTTAAACATGGAGATCAAAACTGTACATTGTATTCCAGGTGTGATCTCACCAGCACCCTGTAAAGTCAAGTAAAACTTGCCTACTTTTATATTCTATGCCCTTGCAATAAAGGGCATCAATCCATTAGCTTTCCTAATTACTTTCTGCATCTATATACTAATACTTTTGTGTTTCACGTGTTAGGACCCCAGATCCTTTTATACCACAAGATTTGTAGTTTCACTCCACTTAAATGATAATTTACTTTTACATTTTTCCTTCCAAAGTGGATAACCTCACAACTTTCTACAGCACACTCCATCTGGCAACTTTCTGCCCACTCAATCTTTTTTTCCCTTTGCAGGCTCTTTATGTCCTCTTTGTATTATAAGCAAATTTGTCTATAGTACACTCAGTCCCTTCATCCAAATCAATATAGATTACAAATCGTTGAGGTCTTGCACTGATCATTTTGGTACCCACCAGTTTCTGTTTGCCAGTCCAAAAATTACCATTTATCAAACACTCTGTTTTCTGTTTGTTAATCACTGTACTATCCATGCCATTGTATTGCATTTATTATCATGCACTCTTATTTTGTGTAGTAACCTTTTATGTCGTACCTTTTCAAAAGCTTCTGGAAATCCATTTGTACTACATCTGCTGAGTTCCCTTTATTCATCTGTTTGTTACATCTTCAAAGAACTATAACAAATTTGTCAAGTACAATTTTTCCTTTCATAAAACCACATTTGATTGTCTTATGATTTTCTAAATGTCCTTCTATTAGCTCAATAATAGTGCATCCCAGCATTTTCCTAAAGACAGATGTTAGGCTAACCAGCCTTTAGTTTGCTGATTTCTGTGACCTTCCTTTCTTGAACAGTGGTGTTACATTTGGGATTTTCCAATTTTTCTAGGACCCCTCCAGAATGGAGTGAATTTGATAGATTACAACTAATCCATCCAATATCCCTGCTTGCATGTCCTTTAAGAGCCATGAATGCAAGTAATCAAGTCTGCAGTTGGCTTCAGTATCTCTTACAAACATTTAAACATAAATCATTATCTCTAGAAGGCCTGTAAGAGATCGTACATAGCACAATGTAAATGCAAACCATCTGTCAATTCCTTTCTTTCACAGCATGTCAAACAGTGCAAATGGCGTCAAAATAATCTGATTTTACACTTTTGTCTGATTTCAGCTCTGTGGGACACAAGCTAACAGAGTATGTTAGAAGTAGGTTTCAGCAGGTCTACATTTTTTTTAAACAATCTCTTGATATTAATTCTCAGCACAATCTTTTCTAATATAAGTGAGACAGCCAGAGATATAATGGCCCTGAACTTGCTGGTCTGGTGTCCCCCCAACTCCCATAGCCAAAATTTGTCACCCATAGTCCTACACTCTTGTACTTGCTTGGACTAGATACGGAGAGCCTATTTTGTTAGTTGAACCACCCTGGACTCCAGCAGCATGATCTAGATGGTGACAGGACCTCTGTCAGCATGAAGCGGAAGCTCCACCCTAGAAATATCTCTGAAAGCTTTGGCAGCTGTCAAAGACCCACCCTCAACTTTGCCTGTTGTTGAAGCTGAAGATATTTTAAAAGTTTTTACAATGATTCAATCATTTATGAAGATTTTATAACTATTAAAATTGAAAACTATGCAAAATAAAATACACTTTTAATTTGAAAGGAAATAATTTAAAAGCACTTAAACATTTATAGATAATTAAAAACTTCAAACTAAAGCAAAATATTTTTAAAAAGGAACTTAACTTCCCGTGCTTGTTAATCTACAGCCCTACAATCCCCATTGAAATCAATAAAATCTCAGATCAAGCATTAAGTTTAACTTGGCACAGGATCTGATTGATGATTTTCCCCAACACAAGTCTGGGAAATAGCATGTCTGGGCTCCACCATTGGACTGCAAAGGGAGTGAGCTGATGTATTTGGCATGCTGGATCTTTGTAGTGAATCAGGGATTTCTGAATTTAGCAGCATATGTTTACAGATGTATAACAATTATAAAAATTATGGGTAGAGCTAAGAAATGCAAAGGCACAGAAAATGTTAATAGGAGTTGCATACAGAGCCCCAAACAGCATTGTGATATTTAGGGATCAGTTGCAATCATGGATTGACTGTACATAAACTGAGCTATATTGTGGAGGAAGAATTCTTGGAGGGCATATGGGTTTTCTAGACCAATTTATTGAGGAACCAACCAGAGAGCAGGCCATCCGAGATTTGGTATTGTGTTATGAGAAAGGATTAATTCGCAATCTTGTTCTGTGAGACCCTTTGGGGAGGAGCAACCATAATATGGTAGAATTCTTCATTTATATGGATTAGTCTCTGGATCAGTTCCAGAATATTAGAAGGTGGCTAATGTAACCCCACAATTTAAAAAAAGGACGGAGGAAGAAAATGGAATTGATAGACTGGTTAGCCTGAGGTCAGTAATGAGAAAATGTTGAAGTCCATTGTTAAATATAGTTGCAGAACAATTGGAAACAGTGGCAGGATCAGTCAAAGTCCACATGGATTTACAAAAGGGAGAACATGCTTGACAAATCTAGTGGAATTTTTTAAGAATGTATCTGGTAGAGTGGATGAAGGAGAACCCGTGGATATGGTGTATGTGGACTTTCAAGGCTTTCAACAAGGTCCTACATAACAGATAAATGTGCAAAATTGAAGCATGTGGGATAGGGGAGTAATTACTGTCATGGATAGAGAGCTGGTTGGCAGACAGCAAACAAAGGTAGGAGTAAATGGGTCTTTTTTCCGGGAGTCAGGCAATGGCTAGTGGGTATTGCAGGGTTCAATGCTTGGACCAGCTACTCACAATAATAATGATTTAGATGAAGGAATTAAATGTAATCATTCCAAGTTTGCAGGGTGGGAATGTGGTCTGTGAGGAGGATGCAGAGAGGCTCCAGAGTGATTTGGATGGGTTGAGTGATTGGGCAATTTCATGCTATTTGCTAATATGTGTATTGTCATTCACTTTGGTGGCAAAAGCAGGAAGACAGATTATTACCTGAACAGCAAGAGATTAGGAAAGGGGGGAGGTGCAGTGGGTGTCCTTGTACACCAGTTGATGAAAATGAGCATACATGTACAGCAGGTGGTTAAGAAAGTCAATAGTATGTATGTTGGCCTTCATAGCAAGAGGATTTGAGCACAGGAGCAAGGATGTCCAACTCCAATTGTACTGAGCCTTGGTGAGACCATATCTTGAGCACTGAGTACAGTTTTTATCTTCTCTGAGGAAGGATGTTCTTGCTATGGAGGGAGTGCAGTGAATTTTCACCAGACTAGATATTTATTAGTCACATGTACATCGAAACACACAGTGAAATGCTTCTTTTTGCGTTACTGAGAATGTGCTGGGGGCAGCCCACAAGTGTCGCCACTCTTCCGGCACCAACATAGCATGCCCACAACTCCTAACCTGTACATCTTTGGAATGTGGTAGGAAACCGGAGCACCCGGAGGAAACCCACACAGACACACGGGGAGAACATACAAATCCCTTGCAGACGCCAGCGAGAATTGAACCCGGGTTGCTGGCGTTGTAATAGCGTTGCGCTAACCAATACACTACCATTCAGCAGGTCAGGTGGCATCTGTGGAAAGAGAAATAGAGTAAACGATTCAGGTCTGAGATCTTTTTTCAGAACAAGATGACAAAGGGTCTTAGACATAAAACCTTAATTGTGTTTCTTTTTCCACAGAAACTGCCTGACCTTCTGAGTGTTTCCAGCATCTTCTGTTTTGATTTCTGGGATGGCAGCTTTGGCATTGGAAAAGAGATTGGGATTATTGGGTTTATTTACTGGAGTTTAGAAGACTAAGTAGAGAAATTTATAAAATCTTAACAGGATTGGACAGATGAGGTGGAGGAAGAATGTTTCTACTGGTGAAGAAGTCCAGAACCAGTGGTCTCGGCTGAGGAAATTGGATAGGCCATTTCGGAGCGAGAGAAGGAAAAATTTCTTAACGAAAGTGATGAACCTGTGGAACTCTCCACCACAGAAAGTAGTTGAAGCCAAATGATTAAATATATTCAAGAAAGAGTTAGGTATAGTAGTAATGGTTAAATAGATCAAGTTTAGGGGGAGAAAGCAAGAATTTGGATGATCAGCCATGATCTTATTGAATGGCAGAGCAAGCTTGAGAGGCCAAATGACTTAGCCAGCTCCTAATTAGAAGATCTTGGTTTAAAGGCCAACATTCCATTAACACTTCTGAGCACTTTCTGTACCTGTCACAGAATATAGCTGTAACATTATGTTCTCATGCTACAGCTATGGAAAACATAGTTATAGAAAAATATACCAAGGAAACAGGGCCATTCAGCCCATCTAGTCTGTATCAATCACCAACCACCCATTTTACAGTAAACCTACATTAACCCCAATTTTTATTTTCCCCACCTTCTCATCAACTTGCCCCTAGACTCTACCACTTATCTACACTCTAGGGGCAATTCAGAGTGGTCAATTAACTGTCAATCCTCAATTATTTGAGATGTGAGGGGAAACCAGAGCATCCAGAGGAAACCCATGCGGTCACAGGAAAAATGTGCAAACTCCACACAGACAGCATCCGAGGTCAGGATTGGACCTAGGTTTCTGGTGCTGTGAGGCAGCAGCTCTACTAGCTGTGTCACTCTGCCACCCTATCCTAAAACTTTAGCAATACCACACTTGTAGTACCATATTCAGCTGCTCCACCAGATCTTAGGAAGGATGTGTTGACTTTGGAGAATAGATTTATAAGATTGGTATTGGGATTCCAAATGTTAAACTGTGAGAACTGATTATTTAAATTTTGCTTGTGTTCCCTGGAATTTAGAATGTTCAGGGTGATTGATATTAAGATATAAATTTTCAAGATATTAAGAAGAACTGAAAGAATAGATGGTGCATTCTGAACAGTTCAGGATACTGCAGGTAGTATAAATATTAGAGCCAGGCAATTTAGGAGTGCAACTTTGATACATTGACATTGAAAGAGTGATAAAATGTTGTAAATCTTTCTCGTACACAGTAATTGATAGTATCTGAGATTGATGGATTGTTTTGTTAACAAAGGTATTGAAGGACTTTTGTCAAAGGTGGAATAAGGTTGTAGGTCAGGCAGGATTTCATTGTTAGTGGAACAAGTTCAAGACTAAATGGCCTTTGTTCTTAAATTCCTAATATGGAACATGAAAGTGATTTTTTTATTTAACTGCTAAGGTTGCTATTATCTTTCATTGTTTACAAGATTCCGTGAAAGTTACAGCTTCAGTGACAACCTTCAGACACTAGAGAGCAGAAGAGACTTCTAAATATCTTAGAGTTGCGAAGACTTTATATGTAATGGGCCAAAATTTACTACAAAAATTACAATGAGGCTACCCATTCTTTTTAAGTTCTTTCTTTAAAAAGTGTAAGTATTTTTTTCGGCTTTCTTTTTCTTTCTACCTCTCCTAGAACAGCACAGCAACAGACCCTTTGGCCCTTTATTGCCGCCTTCTTATCCATCTTTCCATTTCTCTTTCTGTGACTCATCTGACGATGTATTTTAATGTAACAGGTGCTCATTAATAATTCTGAAAGAGATACGTAGAATCACATCTACCCTCTAGATCTCCCACTAAGACTAACTTTTTGTCCAAATGTTCATGAAAGTTAAACTAATATGTCTAACATGTGGCTAATATTTTAAACTTCATCTACTCGCACCCTGACCTCTCTTTCTTTGGTCTTTTACACTTTTTCCAATGAAGCCCAATATTAGCTTGGGGAACAGTATCTTCTCTTCCATTTAGCAGTGCGCACCAAGTATCAGTCATCCATCGTCATCTGGAGTAAAGACGGATTGTATATAACTAACTAAAATTTTGGTCACTAAATAAATTATAGGAACAAACCAGCATAAGCAGCAAATTATACCTATTGATTTCTCAACCGCTAAGAATTGTGGTAAGCTTGCGAGTAAGTTGGCTTTGTAAAGGTTTAACTAGATTCTGACAAATAAAATGCAGATAAATGTTATCTTACTAAACTGGTCTAATTAACCAGTAAACTGGCCCTGCTCACCTTCAGTTGCAGCTGTATTGTAAAAAAAAGGATGGTGAAGAAAAAGGTTTCAGTGGCCCCCGATCTGAAAATACGGATTCTTTTCATTTAAAGCCAATTGCATGTTGCAATTGTCTGATTAAAAAGTGTTAGATTCCTATGGTTGCATGTGGATGCATTATTAAGCAATTAGTTTATATCTTATATTGTCTCAACCGATGTATTGACATATTGCAGTGTTGAATAATTTTCTACTTATTAGGAGTAAAAGAAAATGTATTTGAAACCCTAAGTGAAGACAGAAAATTGCCACAAATTCACAGTAGATCGACTGGCATCTAAAAGATAAAAAGCACAAACATATTCTATTGCTCCACCCCTTCCCCTCACCTTTATATTGATATCTCCCCTCTATCTTTCAGTCCAGATTAAAGGTTTCAACCCGAAACATTGACTGTCCATTTCCCTCCACAGATGCTGCCTGACCCACTGAGTTCCTCCAGCATCTTATTTGATGTTCTATTGGTTCCCCTCTAACTGTAATGGATTTAACAGAGAATCTCCAACATAAATATTTGTTGCTCATTTTGCAATTATTGGCAGAGCTACTGTATATTTTCATCAGTTTTAGAATTTTAATCTTATTTCTTAATCAACTGAAGATTATAGGAGTATAATAGGATGTGAATGAAGGAGATATGATAAATGTCTGAAGATGATACAAAAATTGGTGGTGTTGCAGATAGAGAGGAAGGTTATCTGAGGCTACAACATGATACGGATCAGATGGAAAGTTGGACTGCAAGAAAACACTAGGAAGCATTGACAAATAGAGGGATATTGGGGTACAAGTCTTGAAACTGGCAGCATTAGGGGTGGATAAAGTGGTGAAGAAGGTATGACAACTTTATGAAACATTGGTTAAGCAACACCTGGAGGGCTGCAATTTTGGTCACCACACTATAGGAAGGATGTTGATTGCCTTGGAGAGGGTGCAGAGGAGAGTCACCAGGATGTTTCCTGGACTAGAGCATTTCAGTTACAAAGACAGACTGGATAGGCTGGGTTTGTTTACCCTGGAGTGGAGAAGGCTAAAGGGTAGCCTGATAGAGGTAACTAAGATTATGAGGGCAATAAATAGAGTAAGTAGTAAAATATTTTTTTCCCCATGGTGGGGATTTCTAAAACTAGAAGGCATAGGTTCAGGCTGAGAGGTAGGAGGATTAGATAGGATCTGCAGGGGGATATTTTCATGCAGAAGATAAAATCTGTAATGCACTGTCTGAAAAGTAATGGCGGCAGATACTCTCATGACATTTAAGAAGCATCTAGACAAATATTTGAATCTCAAAGGCAAAGAAGGCTATGGACAAAATGTGGCTAAATGGGGTGAGTGTAGATAGAACAATGGATGGCATGGACATGGTGGTTGAAGGACATTTTCTGTGCTCTATGACTACATACTCGATGAATAATTATTTTACCTTCAGTAGTCATTCTCTCTTTAATGTAATCCGTCTAATTTTAACTTACTGCCATTTCCTCAGCAAATTTGTTGAAGAGATGACTCTTTATTGATGCAAAAGTGTGATTTTGGAAGTCGCTGTTCTCTATCTTTTCATTATCAGTGTCGAAATCATCACAGGAAAATGAAGGAATATGAGAATTTCCCATTAGTTATGTTGCTAAGCTTATTGCTTCTGGCCTCCATCTGTTCCCAGCAGTGTGATAATGTCCTCTATCACCAATATTTGCATATTCAAGTACCAATTATGGCTAATGTTGTAAGAAAACATCGCAGTGTGCCTGTGGTTCTGCACATATTAATTGGTAAGCAATCCTCAATTTCCTATCAAACTACTACTATTCATGCTATTTAGCAAAGACTAAGCATTATCAAAGCTTCAATATTTGTAGCGGCGAAAGCTACTTCACGTTGTCACAGACGAATCATTCTGCAGATTAATTACATTGCACTGTTGTAATAACTAATTGCTGGCTCAGTGAACTGCACAAATGAAAACATTACATTGATTTCAGTAGATATGCCACTGATTGGAATCTTCGTGATAAAATGCATACATTGTACTTTCATAGATTGGCTCTCTCACATGTACTACATAAATTCCCTTTTATTTTGTTATTCATTCATAGTAGAATGATCATGTCCAAAGTACTAATTCATCACTGCTAATTCACAGCTGGTTTAGCAAAATGCTTCTTGAATCTCCATTTTCATTACCCGGCCTCTTGCTATATTTTGTCATTGAAAGAAAACCAAATATGATTGCTTCATTAATGTATGTTACTTGTATAAAGAACAGAATAAAATAAGAATATAGTTACAAAGCATCTTTTAATTTTAACTTGTAAATCCTCATATTTTGTTTTTGTTTTTTGACTTTCTTTTGTAAGATGACACAGGAGCTGCAGTGCTATCAACTTAGATCTATTTAATATTTCTTCTACAAGTATTCTGAATATTTAATTCCTAATCTTAGTTATTTTGCAACCATGTCTATAAAGTGACTATTAGATTGTGTCCATTTATTTTCATTTGTGTCATTAATTCACCTACCTTGTTACAAATGTTGCAATGCATTCAGATACAGAGCCTTAAGTTTTGTCTTTGTACCATTTTTCCCTGCTCTGACTCTTAAGTGGACATACAAGGGGTTGGCCATTCAGGACATAAATGAAATAATATATCTACCTCGTTTTTGTCAATACATTAACAGTTTATCTTTTTCCCATTGATGATCATTGCACCCACCTGGCCATAATGCAATAATAAGAGTTCACAATATAAACATGCCACACTAAATTTATGAATGAAGTCATGCTATTTTGCCTACAAGAATAAACTACTCCCATTGAGTATGCTTCCTATTTAGCTTTGCTTGTCCTAATACAATTAATCAGTGCTACTCCAGTGGCTCCAACATATGAAAAGATTGCTGACCTTCATTGGCTGAGACTGTATGCAGCATGGGTGGCAGAAGTCCAGGTTAACTGTGACCCCCTCAACGGGAGGAAAACTTTGGTAATCTGGCAATTCTTTTGGACTATTGGATGGTATTCATATTACCCCAACAGATTTTAATTTCAACTTTTTCACATGTACAGTAGTATAGTAAATTTTCCAGTGGACCCAGTGAGTTTAAAGAGAGTACAGAAACAGAACCCAGCAAGGTTTAGCTTGTACATTTCAGCATCAAACAAGGAGAAGTATGCAAGCACTCCAGATCCTGACTCCAGCGGCAAACCTGCCCATGTTCCTGATCACAGGTTGTCCTAAGTCTTACCTCAGCACTGGCCACACCTGATCCACAATCCCAGTAATACTCAGCTGACCATGTGTTATATAGATATGCAAATAATATGGACTTAGTGTACTCATGAACAAGCTAGATACGGAACCATTGAAATTTCTGAATAATCAGATGCTGGATTATTGAAATTTTAATTATTAGCAATTTGCTGGAAGTTTGGGTAGTTAGCAGTTGATGGGGTGGTGTGGGGCCAGTGAGAAACAAGAGGCAAATGCTTACACCACCTATATCTTATAAAACTAAGAACGTGTGGGGGAGAATATGGTGAGACATGAGCTAGAGAATTAGTAGGTAACTATAGTCATCTTTTTAATGGTTTCAGCCCCACCACTGCCAGCTCCTTTGCAGCAATCATTTACAATAACTGCCAGCAATGTTTCATTCATGGGTGTTAGCAAGGAAGAAAAAACACATTCGGAGTCAAAATCCTGAAATTGCCTACCAAACGATAAATTGGGAGTAACTTTGCACCACGGACTGCAATAGTTCTTCTTAAGTCAGGAATGGGCAGTAAAAGCTGGCTTGCTAGCAGCACCTGCATCCCCTGAAGATGCATCTGTGCCTTTCGGGTTAGTGTGGACTTCGGTAGCACGCAACATGTTCAGATATTGTGGCTGCAGAGTTGAAAAGTCTGCTTTTTATTTATTTGATCATGGGCTGGTACTTAGTGTCCTGAACTGAGGAAGCAGTTAAAGGTCAACTACGTTGTTGGGCTTGGAGGCACACACAAGCTAGATTTATAAGGATAGCCAATTTCTTCGAGGGTCACGGATGAGATTTTATGACGTGCTGGTGATATCATTGTTACTGTTACGGATGACCTTTTTTTATATATCCCAAATTCACTTAATTACATGAATTTAAACTCCTCAGCTGCCACAGTGGAATTCCAAATCACGTGTATGGATCAGTGATCCAGAGGTCTGGTTGCTCATCCAGTAATTTAACCACCCAAGTCCCTTACCTAATCTAGTGTGGGATATGAGTAGGAGGATTGCAGAACTATGAAATGTGTGGTGGAGGATATGATTGTTAAGTATAAGTTTTAGTGATAAATTGTTGGTAAGTCAAGGGAGTATGATTTCATTCTACATTTCAGTCAACCAGCTTCGTAACTGCCATTTCTGGATCTGTTGGATTTAGTTCCCAATTGTGTCACCATCTGGAATTATTATTTTAAAGCCTGTGTTAAGGAACTCTCCAAAAGGACAAAATCATCAGTAATTCTCAGTTGCTGCAGAACTAACAAGTGTCATTGATCAATGTTGTCTGTCCCTGCAGATTTTACTTTGAAGTTATCTATTCTGAGCAAATGCTTAAACTTTGGTCCGTGATTGCTTATGTTGCATCAAGTAATGCAAGCTACTTTCATAAAAAAGATATTCAGCCTATAAAAATTAATTTATATTTGGCAAAAGTTTCTGCATTTTTAAAAATGTGATTCTTTAAGAACCTGTTGACTTCTTTTGATAGTAGAAGTAGCTGCACTATCTACCTCAGCTGCACTTAAACTACTTCCTTTCCTTCCTGATAACCCTCACTTCAAAGTAGGAAGACATAATGTACAATTTATTAATAGTTCATTGGCTCCAGACCAAAGGGCTTGGGCTCTCTGTGCAGCATGCTTCGCCTTAGTATGAACATCTAATCAAGATGGCCCAAGCTCCCACAATAACAGCCAAATGCAATTCAACAACCCTGAGTCTTTGAAGTCCTATTGCAGACTCTGTACCCTAGACCAGGATAATAACATTCCATGATTGCTACCTTTGTTGTATATTCTCTGTAGAGAAGTAATTACAGGCTTGATTTAACAGAGAGAACCTAACACAGCTTATGATGCTTAAAATGTGATTTCATTTGATCATTTTCTCAATTTGATTGGTATTATTAGAATAGTTCATAAAAGATGTTGTAAGAAACATGGACAGAGGTTGAGGCCTGCATCACAGTGAAAGAGATAATGAGGACTGTGTTGCGATCGTGTCTGAGCAATCAACACCTCTGCAGTACTTTCCTACAGTGTACTTATCTCAGTGTTGTAACTATAGTGTATTTTGAAATCCTGAACAAAGTGAGTCTTTCATTCAGTAGAACGTATTGAATAGTTGATTCATTGAGATGAATTTTTGTCATTGAGGAAAAACTCACTGAGTACAAAATAATATTCAGGAATGATATCATTACAAAAATTGCTTGCAATCATGCTTTCTTATTTGTTATCGATTGCCAATAATTATATAATACAATAATATAAAACAACTTGCAATTAATCAAACCCTCTCTGCAAAACTTCCTTCCTAAATCCAGCATTTTTATGTTCTCCATTTTGCTGGGTTTTAAAATTTATAATTTTCTCCATGGATAGTATAATGGACAAGAAATCAAACAGAATGGTGCTGTGTTGCTGATTGGGGGTCAGTTGGACAAGTCGTACTAAATATATACACACTTCTTTTTACATAATATGTACTTTGCCCTGATGTTTTTTTTGATGTGGTTGGCTAGGTTTCAGGCTGATTTTAATGGCAAGTGTTGGAAGACTTTATGTCCAATACTCATTGAATTTTCAAATCTCATACTATAAGATGAGCAACTTTTTTGTCATTTTGATTGGTTTACCTTTTATATGCATATTAATAAATGATCAAGAAATCGCAGTTGAATATGTATAAACCATGTCAAGCACTCAGCAAACAGGGATTGAAGAGACATTATTAAGTGCAAATGACCAATATGTAGCCAATGTTTAAGTAAGGAAAGGCTAAACCAAATACAACTTGCAATTTGTAAGTGAAAAATTGGACCTGAACATGTTGCACTGGCTCACACTGTTATTTGAACTTAACTGCTGCCCACTCGATCAATATTTGGTGCAATGTTGGTTCATCTATGGTATGGTAAGGTAAGCGATAGACCAGAAGGCAAATGCTGAAGTTAAAACACTGGAAGGTTGGAAAATATTTGTACCCAGGTGTTGGATTTCATCTATTATTTGAGCATCAAATGGATGCTGTTTTACTTGATTGTGAAATGGGGGAGGGGTGGGGTCGTTAAAAAAAACTCACCAAAGTGGGACATACTTACTTTAGTAAATCATTAGTGTTATTTTCTCTCACTATTTAGTGGTAGAATCTAATCTGTGTCTTCACAGATGGCAGCTGCTTCTTGAGCAAACAGTTGCCTTCTGATTCACATACTGCCTGTTGGGAAGTGGGTAAGTGTTAGCAAAGTGAATTCTCTATGACAGCCAGAAAGGCTGCCATGGAGATGAGAGAAACCAGAAAGATTGGGTGTTGGACATTCTGGCCACTTTTTAGTGTACTCTTACTCTAGTAAAACCATAGTTAACACACTATTAAGGTACATTTACTGTAGTTAATGTACTCTATTGTACTCAGGAATTCGCTAACCTTCTCTGGAGGCAGGGTTTTAAGCTTGGAAGTGCAGGCTTTTTAAATTGACAGCACATGGCTTTTAAACTGACTACTAGGCCCTTACAAACATCATATATTTAAACAGCAAGCTCGTAAATCAGCTGTTGGTTAATTAAGAATCCTCTATCATGGAGTCATAGAGTTGTAGAGAGATACAGCACAGAAACAGACTCTTTGGTCCATCAAGCCCCTGCCAGCAATCAAGCACCCATTTTATTTTTGCAGAGATTCTACCACTCATCTACACCCGAGGGGAAGTTTACAGTCTGTAGTTAACCTACCAACCTACGCATTTTTGGGATGTGGAAGAAAGTGGAGGACTCAGAGGAAAAGCTCACAAACATAGGGACAACGTGCAAACTACACACAGACTGCACCTGGGGTCAGGATTGAGCCTGGTCACTGAAGCTGTGAGGCAGCAGCTCTACTAGCCCACTATATTTACTTTCTTTCCGGCAGCCTGTCAGAAAGTAATTATATCACCACCTGAAAGCAAAGAAAAAACCTGAAGATTCTGGAAATAAGAAATACTCAGCAGATCAGGCAGCACTGTGGGGAGAGAAACAGATTTAACCATTCAGGTTGATAGCTGCTCATCAGAATTATATCACCATCAATAAGAGGATTTCTTCCAAACTCATTACCAAATTCTTTCAACAGAGCTATGTAGTTTTATATTTCTCTGTCCCAGCACCATGCAACAGTACAAATTCTGGCCTATCATTAGCAGTGCAATATTAGCATATAATCTCACTACATGTTTTGCAGCTTTATATGGACAACGTTTTGTTACAGACATAAAATTATCTTCAGAAGGGTTAATATCAGTCACTTGATGTTAGATATTTGTGGCTTAGAGTTAGAAACAAAAATTACATTCAGTTTGTAGTCATTTTTCTCATTGGGCAATAATGTAATTAATTCATTTGAAGCGACATGTAAATTTGGTGGTCAGTAAGGTGTGCAGCTTTATCTTATTAACAGAGCATGTTCTATGCATGCTATATTATTTGTCATTATGTAAGTAAATACAATGCTGCAGGCAGTCTCATTGTTATGTACAGAAAAATTATCGGCAGTCTTGTGCTCTCCCCATTGCACTCACCATAGCTACACTAAACATTCACAGCCCTCTGGGTCTAATTGAGTTGGAGGCTTCTGTGCCATGAATATCCTGTGAAGTAGAGTGATCCATAAGTAGTAACTTGGTTCCAACTGTGGATTTTGGGGCCCCACCTATCATCAAAGACCTTTTCAACTGTTTCTAAATGTCTCTAATAATGGGATATTTAAAAACATTTGAAATTTATTTAAATAATTAAATATTAAAACTAACTTCAAAAATACAAAAATAAAAATTATAAAAATATATTTAGTGCAACTTAATTAGCATAAATAAAAATATTAATTAAGACAAAGGGGGAAAAACATTGACCTTAGCCATCCAGGCTAATGACCCTATTCAAATAAATTGCTGGTGTAAAGCTGAATTGCCAGATATGAGGTGCCCTTGGCATGATTGAGTTCTGCCCCAGACTCAAGTGTTGAGTCCAGTGGTGCATTAGGAGGTCAGGTGCACTAGCATTTAACATCCAACGTCCCCCATATAATGCGCAGGTATAGAACTCAACAACATGTTGCCCTATGTGATGCTATGTGCTGGTGGTTTTCAGGACTACCATCTGAAGAGGAGAATGACCAAGGCCTTAAATGTATGACTGAGTTCACAAAGATTTGCAGGCATAGAAGCTTTTAACACTAGTTGAGAATGCCTTCCATATAATCATATTAACTATGTTTAATTTGTTGCAATGATGGATCAATATATCTACAATTGGTACTTAGTGATCCATATTGGAATTCTCTGATACATCACAAAAAGCATTTCGAATCAAGCATATTTAAATCATGTATCATATATAAGGAAAATAATGGCTTTGTAAACAATTAATTATACCATTATCTCAGTGAGAAATGCTATTACCGTTGATCTATTGCCCCAGTTAGTGGTATTGATTAGGCAAAAGCCATTTTTTCCATCATCGACTGATATAAAATGAAGTATACTTGAAAGTAATACATTATATCTATTTTTTAACCAGGTGCACAGCCATGTTATTCAGAAAAGCTTCCAATATGGCCTCATGTGGTGAAGAATGCTCCTCTTTTAATTTATTGACAAGTACTAAAATGATTTAAAGCCAAGGAATCAAACAATCAAGTGATGGATGTACATCAAATTTATTTAAGCATTAGGCAATATCTATTTCTGTAATTAGTGGAGATAACAACAAATCATTGTGTAAACTATCCTTTCAAACATGGTATTCAGCTGTTGGGTTTTTGAAAATGGTGACAACTGGGGACTAATAAGCATAAAATAATATGTTCAATAGAAACTGCTCTCTTTCTGAGTAATATTAATATAATATAATCAATTTTCACTATTCATTTTTCAAGTTCAGGGTAACAGTAGTGAAATTTAAAAATATTTTTCCTTTTAACTTGAATCTTCTTGTGCTGGTACAAATATAACGTTAAGGTGCTAGATGTCAAAATAATTTACAGAAATTTATTAAGTAGAGATTGATTCAGCTTCCTTGGCGATTTTTACTTTGTACTTATCAGACCAACTGATATCAAAAATGGCATGCTGAATGCACCCACTTTGGATGCCCAGTATCAAATAGAGTATTTTGAAGGTTAGAAAAGCAGGGTTCCACACTAGTAATTGAACAATATTAATTTTCATTCATAATTTCTCAGATAAGGAAATGGTCCATACCAATATAACAAAGTCTACTGGAGGAACTCAGCAGATCGAGCAGCATTTGTTGGGGGGGAAAGGAATTGTCGACATTTCAGGTCAAAACCCTGTGTCAAGACTGAGAGTGGAGAGGGGAAATGGCCAGTATAAAGAGGAGAGAGGGAGTGGTGAGACAGGAGCCCAAGGCTTCTGGAGGATTGCTGAAACAGTGGCATACCTGATGCAGGGTTTTGAGCCGAAAGATTAACAATTCCTTTCCACCTACAGATACAGCTGAGTTCCTCCAGCAGATTGTTTGTTGCAGCAAATTTGGCCTTTCTACCTTAAACTATAGATGTGCAGAAATCTCCGTTTCACAGTACAACTACATCTATGTGTTATAAAGTTAAATGAAAGTCTTACGAAGGGTCTTCAACCTGAAACAACTTCTTCCCACAGATGTGGCCTGACTTGCTGAGTATTACCAGCATTTTCTATTTTTATTTCATGTATTGTAATGCTAGGTGACTTCCCTGCTGACCATCTCTTGACTCCTTCAGCAATCATTAAATGGATTCAGTGAGAGTAGGAATTTTAGGAATACTGTCAATTTAGTTAACTTTCCAGACAAACTTTCTAGAGTTTTAGCAATTAATCAAGGGAGAAAATCAAGACACTTAGTTCATCCAGCTAAGCAGATTTTGATTCCCACAAAACCCAATTCAGTTGGTTAGCAGCAGATTCTGCAAAAGAATAACATATTATGGATTATTTTGGCAGAAGGTAGTATTAGTCATCCACATGTCTGAATGTAATGTGGCCCTTAAAATTCTTAAACTATATTTGTTTAAACTAATGAAATAAATCCAGTAAATAAAAACAGAAAATTCTGGGAAATTATGGTATCATCTATGGATAGAGAAATAAAGCTAGTGTTTCAGGCTAATGACCTGATAAATGTGAATGAATCCATTGTGTGTTCTCTCTCCTGGACAAAGTTAATTTTCTTTCAGCAAAAGATCCCCAAAAGCTGTATTGTACAGGACTTTGGTATAATAACCACACATTTAATTTAAAATAGCTTAGCTATCTATAACTTAGAAAATGCTGTTATGTAAAGTAATATTTGTTATTAAGATCATTTATTCACACTTAATGTATAGGGAATTTCACCTTTCAGTTTAGAATGTTTCCTCCTTTGTGTTACAATGGTGTGATTTTGCTGCATGCTGTAATAATTCCACATTTTTACTGTGCGCTTTCTTGGTGAGATTCTTCATAATATATTTCCAAATAATCTACCCTTTGAATAAACATTTTCATTTAATAGCCCTGTCCACAAATTACTAAAAGAACGGAGTTTATATGCAAGTCACAGTTGAAATCTCATTCAAGTCCTCTGAATTGGAGTCCAGACATTTTCACTTTGGAAATTTTCACTTTCACATTTTCATTTTTGGGGCGGCACGGTAGTGTAGTGGTTAGCGCGACGCTATTACAGCGCCAGCGGTTGGGGTTCGATTCCCGTCGCTGTCTGTAAGGAGTTTGTACGTTCACCCGTGTCTGCATGGGTTTCCTCCGGATGCTCAGGTTTCCTCCCACATTCCAAAAGACGTACGGGTAGGTTAATATGGGTTTAAAATGTGCGGCGCAGACTTGTTGGGCCGGAAGGGCCTGTTACCATGCCGTAAATAAAATTTAAAATTTAAAAATTAAAAAAAAATTTGACTGTAGAATATTTTTAATGCCATTTCTTTGTTGACGGACAATTTTAATCCTACCCACCCAATGGAAATTAACCAAGTTAGTGGCATTGAACTTGAAGTAAGTGGGAAGAAGGTTGGTGGAAATTATATTTTCTCCCATTCTTTTTCTGAAATTTATAGATTTCATTGTGCATATTATAGATTAAATAGAAATAAAAAGTGCCACAAGATCATATTGGCGTGACTTTTGTATTTTTATCTTCATTATAAACCAATATCTTTGCTTCAATTATACATCATTGTGATGTGCATTATTCATCTCTATGAATGAGTGGGCTGATTAAGAGTACATCATTGTTGCTTCATGCCTGAAGTGCTTCACCTATGCACTCTCTTTATCCTCCAAATTGAATGACCCTGTGACCATCCACAGAATTAATTTGCCTTTCTTGATTGTTGCATGTTGTGTATGTAATTTGGTAGTACAATTTTTAGGTGTTTATACTGATATAATTAACTCACAATAAGCTGTATTTCTGTGAGGCTCTCCATTCTTTGTGCACAAATGGGACAACAGCCTCCAGCAAATATGCATGCTCAGTTAATGTGAAAATCTCAGTTGTTCTGCATTTCTATCAGCTCCATGAAAACATCACCTTATCATCTGACTCCCTATCCAAAAGTATTGAAAATCACAAACATACTGTGCTGACATCACAGATACTGATTAAACCCACAGTAGGGAATTAGGGATTGTACATTATTTTTTTTAAAGGTATGCTAAGTCTTAACTGTTGTCAGGTAAACACCAGAAATCTATGACCTTAATAATTTATGTTGCATAGTATATACTGTAATTCTCCATCATCTGTGAGAAAGAGCAATCACTAATAATACTATAAGTGTGAAACAGTTAACTGCAGATTCTGTAAGTCTGAAATAGAGAAAGAAAATGTTGGAAATACACAGTAAGTCAGCTAGCATCTGGAGAGAAATACAAAGTTAATATTTAAGACCAATAACCTTTCAACAAAACTGTTTTATTACTGCAGGAGCAGTTGAATATTTGATCTCAATCTCAGTGACAAAGAAGTATTGAGTTTTTCCCACTTGTTGGAGGTATGGTTGGGGGAAACAGAAGAGGATTTATAAAGATGATTTACAGAAGTGAATAAAAGCAGGGGTAATATGTGTGATTTTAATTTAGCAAGCTAATCAAATGGCTGAAGAAGATTACAATTACTTTTTGTCACATTGCTGACTACAGCTCAAAACTAACTGTATGGCTTTACAAAATTGCTAAAAACTGCAATAAAATCCGAGGTTTCACAAGAATGGAGCGTGTTCAAGAACACCCTATTGAACTTTTTCCCAAACCCTCTCGTCAAAAATTCTGTGCTGCAAACTGCAGAAAGTGAACTGATAATGATTCAGCAAGATCAGTGGATCATCTAGCACTTGGGATTATTCATCTACCTCCTTGATCAATAAGATTTAACAATTGAGAAAGAAGCAGTGGAATGGCAAAGAAAATAGCATTAGAGTCAAATCACATACACAAAGGAAAAGAGAGTCAATTAAGAGGAAAAGAGTAAAAGGACAGAAGAGGAAAACTTATATTTTAAAACCTCTAAGAACACCTGGGTCTTGAGCCTCGTTTCCGTGATTTTATCAAGCCGCAGATAAGAGTCATAGATCACAGTGGAACCCACTGATCCATCTTTCATAAAGTTTTGCTGGATAAAAGCGGTGCCAAGTCAATTGATATTAGTGGTTTGGTATTGGTTTATTATTGTCACATGTACTGAAATACAGCAAAAAGCTTTTGTTTCCAGATAGATCATGCCATACATAATTACACTGAGGTAATAAAAAGAAAACAAAGTGCAGAATATAGTGTTGCAGTTACAGAGAAAGTGCAATGCAGGGTAGACAAATGAAGTGCAAGAGCCATGACAAGGTAGATTGGGAAATCAAGCATTCATCTTTTAGCATATAAGAGGTCTGTTCAAGAGTCTGATAACAGTGGATTAGAAGCTGTCCTTGAGTCAGGTGGTTCGTGCTCTCAGGCTTCTGTGTCTTCTGCCCGATGGGAGAGGAGAGAAGAGAGAATGACTGGGGTGGGAGGGGTCCTTGATTGTGTTTTGATCTGTTTCCCGAGGCAGCTGGAAGTATAGACAGAGTCAATGGAAGGGAAGTTGGTTTTGGTGATGCATTCACAATTCTCTGCAATTTCTTGTGGTTTTGGGCAGAGCAGTTGCTCAGTCCTGAGAGGGCAGGAGATGCTGGGAAGGGGTTGAGGGCAGCTTGTCTCCTCTTTGTTAGCTTTCAATTAATCCCTTAAGTTTTTTTCAAAGGTTATTCAATTTTTAGGATCGGGGCATCTCTTATCGATTATCCCCAAATGTCTTCGAGAAGGTGGTGGTCAGCTGCCTTCTTGAACAGCTGCAGTCTGTCTGGTAAAGGTGATCCCATGGTGCATTTAGTAGAGAAGTCCAGGAGAATAAAAGACTTGCAATATATTTCCATTTTAGGATACTACGCGATGCAGAGGGGAACCTGCGGGAGGTGGTATCCCATGCTACCTCACAGTTTAAATGCCACAGATTGCTTCTCATGACAGCTCCCAATGCATAATTCTGTGATCAGTCAATGAATACTGTAGAATACTCATCTAGATAGACAGTTATCAATTCTCTTAGCTTCATCAGACAACTTAAGCCATTAAGTGTAATTGTGTGTGGACTGTTTTAGAATGGTTGTGTTTAACCCTTTGCTCTTTTCACAATAACCTGTTTTTCATGTAAAGTTGATTTCTTTTCCCATCATGCTTTGTAGAGGTTTAGCTATCAGTTATAAGGCTACACATTAGTGAACTAGAAAGGCTTTTACCACAATCTGGTTATATTTGTAGTTATCATTACTAAGACTAGTTATTGTTTTCCCAAATTAATTGAATAAAATGTCCACAGTTGTCATGGTGGGATTTGAAGTTAGGTCTCTGGATTGTTCATCCATTATTAGTCCATTCTGCCACCATACTGCAAGGGTATCATGAAAGGAATTGATAGTAATTGGAAAAAGCTGAGAGAGTGGTGAGGCTAGGAAGATCCATGCAATGCAGTGATCACACCAGAGATGTTGGAAAAGACATGAAAAGAGCAGGAGAAGAAGGTGTATATTACAAGTGCTAATTAAAGGCTACAAAGTTTGTGTCAGCTTAGTTTGGTGGATAAAGTTGAACAGAAAAGAATAACTTACAAAGGGCTCAAGTGATTGGGGTCTGGAATGATCATGTGAGGTGATTAGGACCTACAACCTTCCTAGCAAAAGAAGTCAAGTATACATTAATAGAGAAAAATAGGAGCAATAGTAGGCAGCCAGGCCCCTCAAGTCTTTCAAAATGATCATGGCTGATCTGTGCTGGCCTCAACTCTTCTGTGCCAGTTCCCATGGCCCTCAAATCTCAGATCTTTCAAATATGTATCTATCTCCATCTGAAATATTTCTAATGATCTGGCCTCCACCACCTTCTGGGACAGACTCACTATCCACTAAGAGAAGAAATTTCTTCTCATCTTGGTTTTAAATAGATGTTGATAAAAATAATAATCTATGTTCAGGGACATGCATCACCAGGGCAGTGGTGGATGACCATCTTAGGCAATGGGAAACTGAGTGAATATTAAGCAAGTAGCTGAAAACTGCAGAGCTCGAGCAGTTCCAGTCAACAACAGCCATGGATGAGAAAAGTGAGAATCCACTGGCATCATCCGAGGAAGAAGTAGACACCTTTTATAGAGCAAAATAGGATACCTGATAGCAGCAAACAGTGGAAACCACAAAATGTTGGATGCACCTGGGAAGCAAAAAAATAACATTGTAAATGTGACAAAAGGGCAGGGAAAGAAGCCATTAAAATAAATGTTGACAGATTGGAAAGTAAAGTTCAGTACTTGTCTGACATTACCAACTTGTATCAAGTTTGTTATCATGGTGGAGCCTGAAAAACTGGAAGGAGGTGTGTCATGCTTGACACTATTGAACTTGACACAAATAAAGACTTCATAAGTTTTCTGTTGACACAGTCGGTCTTAATGGGGAACCTTACAGGAAATATGCCGAGCTAGGATGGTCACCAAATTTAATATGGGTGTGGAACAAGTTTCATTGAAATGACCATGTTTAAAGATGATTTGATAATCTTATTTTAATAATATGTAGATATTTGTTGTGGATCTTCAAACCAGTTGTTTATGTCTAAAGGTATCCACTACGAAAAGTTGCAAGACCATGACTATTGAGGAGTCCAAGCAAAATACTGTGGATGGTCAGGAGAACAGTGCTGAAATGAAGTGGAAGCAAAGGGCTCAGAAGTTACAGGTTAGGTGGATTATTTACGAATTCTTATCATTTAATATGCTGTTATTTTGACCAGTGTCATTCATAATATAATGATTAAACAGGTCATTAATGTCAAAAATTGATGATCTGTGAATTTAATGTGATATTTTGAACACTGCTCTAATAATTGCTTGTCCTCACATCCAGAATATGTGGCAGATTACAATACATGGTGATTTGAAAAGTGAGTAGATATGCTTATGTTCAGCTTCAAAGGAGTAGTGACTTGGGCCCTTTGCCAACTGTCAGCTCTGGTCTTTGGCAGAACATGAAGTTCTATGTTCCTGTGGCCTTCTATTCATAAGCTGTAGGACAATGAATGCTCAGTGAGCTGAGATTCAATTCTCCCCTCTCCCTGCTTGTTCTTCAGCAAAGACCCTAAAATGTCCAGTTTCTATAGAGTAAACCAAATAGTCCTTGTAAAATGGAACAGCTTGATAACTATTTTTCCAATTATTTCTTACTAGTTCCTATAAAACCAACAGTCCTTTTGCTGCTGTAACTGCATGGACATAATTAAGAACAGAAGCTTGGAATCAGTAAGATCAGAGAACTGAATGCATAGCTCAGAGATTGATGTGGGAGAAATGGATTGTAATTCATGACACATTGGCAGCAGTGCTGGAGAAAGAGCTGTTCCATTGGGACGGGTTTCAATTGAATAAGGCAGGGACCATCTTTACAATAGGAAGGCAAATAGTGTGTTGGCTTTCATTGTAAAGGATTTAAGTAGAATGATAAAAACATTCTATTTACAATTATTTCAGGCTCCAGTGAGACTGCACCTGAACTGTTGTGTACAAGTCTACCTAAGAAAGGACATACAGTACAGGCAAACCTTGTGCTATGAAAGGGTTATGTTCCTAGAAATGGTCCATGTTGTGACTTTCCGTAATACGAAGCCATGTCTAATGTGCATGCATCAAGGAATTTGAGTAAAAAAATAAAATTGTATTGATTTATTTACTTTTTTTCACATAAATGCCATGATAGTGAATTTTATTCCATATCTCAAATTTTTGGGTAGTGATTTGTGAATTTTGTAAAGGTGAATTTCTATTACCCAAACAGCTGTAACATGGAGAGTTGCCTGGGCTTATTATACCAAGAATGCCACAAAGATTCACGAGATTGATTTCTGACATAGTCATTTTTTTTCCTATGAGGAGAGGAAATATCCTCCTATAGTCTCTTGAGTTTAGAAGAATTGGGGGGGGGGCAACATTATTAAATTGTACAAAATTCTTATAGGGCTTGACAGGGAAGAGGCAAGGATGATGTTTTCCCTGGCTGGGGTGTCTAGAACCAGGAGTCTCAAAGGTGTCTACCATTCAGGAAAAGCTTCTTCACCTAGAAGATGGTGAATTTTTGGAATTCTCCACAAAAAGGACCATGTAGACTCAGTCACTAAAGATTTCAATAGATATTTGAATTTATTGTAATCAAGGGAGTGGCAGTTAGTGGAGGAAAGTAACACTAATGTAAGAGGTCAGCCATGAAGTTATTAAATGGGTGAGCAGATGTGAAGGGTAGAATGGTCTAATTCTGCTTCTTTTTCACATGTTCTTACATACTAGAAACTTACCAGGTTGAGAATCAGAGGTGCAAACCCATCAGTGTATGCAATAATATAAAATCATAGCAACAAGAGGTCATTTGACTCATGGTTGCAGTGGTAAGATAGTAGTTAAGTTAGCCTTTGAGCAAGACATTGTTTTAATATAAACAAATCACTAACGTTGCCTTAAAGGAAAAGATAGGTATTCAAAATGCCATACCTTCAGTCATGTATGATGCCCACTAACAAATCTTTCATCTTTCTTCACACTCATAAGATGCAGCTTTGCCCTTTATGGTGTGAGGGATTTGCTTTCCTCCTCATAACAACTTCTCTTTTTGAATTTATCACTAATTGTATTGCAAGATTTCAAATTTCTGACGCAGAGTGCAATTTTCAAGTAGGACCAGAAAACCCATGAATTCTGCACAGCAGCTAATTTGAATGCGAAGCTTATTGGTGATGAGTAATCCTCAAAGGAGACTGCAAAAGACTTGGGTATCAGCTAGGTATCTGAGGATCCTGAGAAGAATATGGCGGTTGTTCATGGCAAGCAAAATAAGTTTAAGATTTCTGACTTGTTTGTTGAGAGGTCTCTGGCCCTTTAATGATCTTAAGTTGGGTCATTGAATGCCTCATACAACTAGGTCGAGCATGCATCGCATGTTGTCAAATCCTTTGTATGTGAAGATTAGAAAGAACATCCAACAACCAGCAACAAGACCTTGGTTTGCACATTTTCTCATTTAGAATGAACTGGTCCTCATTTGTAGGCTTACCAGGGCTGACCCTGGGAATGATTGGTGCTACCAAAGCAACCCAGTCCTTCTGAGTTTTAATTGCAGATTGTTCATTTATCAAGGAGGAAATGGACAGTTGAAAATTCCCCACAATATTTTGATATTTATATGTTGTATTTTTATGCTAATAATTTTTTTCAGAACTACAAGACAAAACAATTATCTACTAAGAAAAAAGGATTGACGAATGTAGAGAGAGAGAAACCCTCACGGCCGCCTGATAAGCCTTCAACTAAACAGCATACACAGAAAACTGAGCATGAGGAGAAGTTGCGACATGTTGAAGATGTGGAGGTTCATCAGAATAAAAACACATCTGAGTTGCTAATAATTCATACAGATGATGACAGTGTTCCATTGACTCCGGGCAGTGACCATACATTTACCTCATCATCACGCAGTCAAGTTGGTCATGCTTTTAATCCCAAACCTCAGCCAACAGTGAATCTCAACATTCATTTAAGTACTTCTTCAGATTTTGTCCCAACTATATCTAGTGATAATACACAAACGACTGTTAGACTAGTAGCATCACATCATCCAATGAGTCAAGGCTCTTCATATTACAATAGCCACAATGGTTATAATGCACTGCAGCACCAAAATCCTGTTCCGTATTTTCAGGACTCTCAAAGGACTACTCACAATCCACACCAATACAGTACTGACCCATCAAAATTTTCAACAGCTTTGCAAGTAGCAGAAAATGGGCAACATCCACTCATGTATAATCCACAAGACCCTTTTGAAGTACTCTATGCACAGGCCCATCATGATCTAATGGTCAAAACTAACTATCATCAAGCTGCACTTACTAGAACATTAGCACCAGATCTTTACAATCATCCTCGGTCAAATCCGATACCTTACTCCCTGAACCAGGAAAAGGTGATGAGAGAAGATCACAACTATTTTGGAAAGGAATATTGGAATTCAAGGTAAGCAGAAAATAACATGGTCTTTTAAGATTTCCATAAATTTTGATAGAATCAACATCTGTGAAGTAAAATCATAATAGTGTTAATTAAAACCTGTATATCAGAAGGTTAGTTATGGTGAGGGAAAATGAAAAATGTATTATAGTTACCCAAAGAACACTTTGATGTCTAATGAAAAATATCTACGCACTTGTTCTGTGTGGATATGATCCTTTAAGGTTAATGAGGCATGTTGCCAAAGTGAAAAATGATGCTTTGGAATGTACCCATCAAGAAAATTGAGGTTCAGCACATTGGCAGAGGCAAAAAGAAATATAAGTAGACAAATATCACAAAACAGTGCAGCCATCAGCACATTTCCTCAATATTGCTGAAGACTAAACACTATATGCAACCACAAGTACATCAAGGGGATCAATTCAATGTCTCAATTCTTTGGACGCAGGAAAACAAGGTGCTGGCTTCTTCAGATAAATGTGCAATTCTGTTCATCAGTAATCTGTTTCTAGAATATAAAACAAGTTGGCATACAGGAATTCAAATCTACCGATGGTTCATGGGGAAAACAGTGGTTTAAGTTTGCAAGGCCAACTACAAAACATCTGCAATGAAGTAGACGCTTTGTACCTAGGTTTTGTTCGTTACGTTGATATTTAGGTTTCTGAGTAGGTTAAACATTTCAGTGCTAATAGACCACTTTCAATATATGTGACCAAACAAAATCTTTTACCTCATTGAAGAAGCAGCTTTATTATCAGATCTCGCCATCACCTTGTCCCCTCCCTGCCTCCTTCAGTCAATGATGCCTGTATTCCTCCATTTCCTTGCTGTTGCACATCTCCAGTTTTAATTGATTGTCCATTAGTAGCCATGCCATTAGTTGCTTTATTCTTCAAACTTTTTAACTTAACCTCTCTGCTTCACTCCCCACCTCCTGTCCTTTTAAGAGTCTCCTTAAAAACAATCAATTTCCCTAGGCTGTGGTCCCATGTCCTAATATCCCTGAACATGTTGGCATCAAATTTTGATTGCTATAGCACCTTGTGATATTTTACTACAAAGTTACTATAAAGTGCAAAATGTTATTCCGTGGCAGGACAGGTAAGGAGAGAGTTACTGTATAACCATGCAACCATGGCAACATGTTCCTGGTGAATCAGCTGAACAACAAAGAATGCGGAAAAAAAAATCATGGGATTCTTCTCCTATTTGACAATTGCAGAACTTTAGTCGCTGAAAATATCAAGTTTGTTTAGTCCAATCCTCCTGGCAGTCAACCGTACTTCAGATTTACAAAAAGAATCTGGGTTTCACTATCAATAATTTCACTGTTCTCCAAGCACTAGCTGGTTGTTTTGAGATCAACATTTTCTCAAGGTAGCAATTAATTAATTTCCTGCCTTCTGGTTCCCCCAATTCCTCATACAAATTGTCATTAAAGTGTATATGTTGACAATCAATGTGCAGCTCTTCATATTTCCAACTACATCTCATCTGGGTGATAGATATGTAATGGATGTAAGGCAGGCAGTTACAAGTGCTATCTGCTGCAGACCATTGCACAGATCAGTCAGTGATTGATGCCATTGAAGACAACTGCTCTATGATTTTTCCACCAAAAACCACTGAGCCATTGGTCAGCAATGGAAATTTATTACTAATTTCTGCATTGTAGCAATGACAATGGCTTGTGTAAATTGGCTTTTCTTAGTTGAGAGAGAAGTCCTTGCAAAATGAAGAAACAAGAAGTGCTAATATGCTTTTCCAACTTATTTGATGCAGAGAGTTTGTCTCTCTACTTATTGCCAGATAGTTGAGTACTTTGGTTATCACAAAATTACATGACTGCTTTTTAAGCAAAGATGCTAGATTAAACTCGTAAAGACATTAATGATGCACTTAAATTCCATTAATTTTTAAATGACTTACATAGGTTAAGTTAATCATGTTTTGCTTACTAATTTTTTATTAAAACTAACATTTTAATGATCCCAGTTTTCCAATTACTTAGTAGAATGGTTACTATAATATTTTGAAGAAACATAACAAAAATCAGATGAAAGAATTGTTTTGTTTTTTAATGTACATTGCAAGCCCTTTCAGCAAGTTTGAGTGTACTTAACAACTATTGCTTTAACTTGCTGGCACTCAGTTTTCATCTGCCAGATGGTTCCTATTCAGCAACCAGGACTGAAAAGGCTGTTGTTATGTCCTGTCATAGTAGCTATTCATTGATGGACCCGCAAGTGAAGTTGATTGAGAAATTCATCTCTGGCTTTCAGAATCAAAGCGAAAGCCATGAGTAATGAGATTAAATGAGATACTTTGATAAATTAGTGGAACAATCTGTTATTTGTAAGTAATTTACAATGTGAATTCCCCTTTACTGAAACATACATTGTCATTTTGGCCACAATAGAGGAGAAATTTGACATTTTGCAATTTAAAGCTGCCTAACCGTTTCCTGTAATCCAATGTTTTCCCTTATGCCCCAGGAGCTAAATAATTCCTATAACATACCTGATGCAGGTGAAATGGCATATTGCAATGAAGCTATTATGACTCTTCAACAAGATATAGATAGACTGAGATGGATGTTCTGAAATTAAAAATATTTGGCTTCAAGTAATCAATTTACTATATTTGATATTGTTTTGAGATATGCTAACCGTAGAATTGAGGAGCATTAAACACAAATTAAAGTTTTTACAACTAAACAAATTAATATTTATTTAACAAACAATGGAAGAAATCTCAAATACTTTACCAGTGTCTGTGCCTAACACGGAAATTACCCTTGCTACATGTGTCTACTGAAGAAATTTCTGATCAGTGTTAAATTAGAACCGTTTTAAACTAATGGCAAAGCCTGCTGCCTCTGCACTTGTGTTGCAGCCTCAACCATGTAACATCTATATAAGACTCAGCTTCCATTAATATAATGGAAAAATGGTGATCTTAAAAACAAGATTGTGAGTTTCTATATATATATCAGCAGGCTTTATACATGGTACACCTTTGTGCCACATTGACTTTCTGATTCTTGTTTATCCATGTAGCAAGCAGAATTGATAGATTGGATCTTATAGATGTATTTGGATTTCCAAAAGGCATTTGACAAATTTGACAAGGTTCTACATAAAAGGCTGGTGCAGAGGATAAGAACTCATGGTTTAAGGGGAAATTTTTTTTGCATGGATTGAAAACTAGTTATTAAATAAAAGAGAGAGTCAGAATAAACAGATCGTTTGCAGGCTGCAAGGATGTAACAAGTGGAGAGCCTCAGGGATCAGTTCTTGGCCTTGATTATTTATTACAGGTGACCCCCACGTTATGGCCATTTGGATAAATGAAATTCACCCTGAAAGAATTAACAAATCACTACCCAAAAATTTGAGGCGCAGAATAAAATTCTTTCTCACAGAATTTATATGAAAAAGAGTAAATAAATAAACACAAAATTTATTATTTTTCAATTTGTGATTCTTGATGCATATGGATGACACGGCTTTGTGTTACGGAAAATTGCAGCACCCCATAACACGGGTGTCGCCTGTACTCATATTAATAACCTGAAATAGGGGGAAGAATGTAAAATTTCTACGTTTGCTAATGGCACGAATATATGTGGAATGGTATGTTGTGATGAGGATATATGCTTCTGCAAAAGGATAAGTTGAGTGAGTGGGTCAAAAGTTGGCAGATAGAGTTTAATATGGGTAAGTGTTAGCCCACTCACCTCAGTAAATGGAATCTAAAGACAGACTATAATCTTAATGGAGAGAGATTGCAAATAAATTAAGTACAGAGTATTTCAGTGACCTTGTGCATGAATCACAGAAAGTTAGCAGATATTAGTGAGGTTGCCCCTGGAGTACTGTGCACAGTTTTTCTTCCCTTATTTAAGAAAGGATATATTGGAAGCACTGCAAAGGAGATTCATCAGGCTAACTCCTGGGCTGAGAAGACCATGCCATCATGAGAGGCTAAAGACATTGGATCTTTATTCTTTGGAATTTAGAAGAATGTTGAGTGATCTTATTGAAACATGTCAGATCCAAAGGGGACATGATAGAATAGATGTTGAGATGTTCTCACTAATGGGAGAGTCATGAATGAGGAGACATAGTTACAAGATAGAGAGAGCAATCATTTAAAATCTAGATGCATAGACATTTCTTCTCACAGAAGGTGATGAAGCTCTGGAATTCTCTATCCTGGAAGGTTGTGGAGGCTAGATCATTGGAGGTATTTAAAATAGAGGTAGATAATTTTTTGAAAGATTGGGTAATTGATGTCAGTAGGGAACTGTCACAGAACAGGTGTTGAGGCCTGGGGTAAATCAGCACGATCATACTGAATGCTGGAACAGGTTTGAGGGGTGTGGTGGCCTACTCATGCTCCTCTTTCCTTGTGTTCTTCTTTTCCATGCCATGAATGGAATGAGAACTACATTCACAAGGCTAGAGAAACAAAGGATTGCGGATGCTGGAATCTAGATGAAAAACACTATGATGCTGGAGGAACTCAGCAGTCCTGAAGAAGGGTCCTGACCCGAAACGTTGACTGCCTGTTTTTCTCCACGGATGCTGCCTGGCCTGCTGAGTTCCTCCAGCATCATAGTGTTTTTTCAGCTACATCCACAGGTCTACTGTGAATGATTAGAATCTTCACCAAAAGTATTCCTATTTGTATAATAGTAATGCAGGCTAGTAACATTCAGATGAATGTAAGTAGTTGAATTTCTTTTCTGTTTTCCCCAAGGTTCCCAACAATTCCTGTTCTAGCTTCACATCAGCGGTATTTGGTTCAGTCTCCAAGCATGCGACTCATTCAGCAAATGCAGGACATTTATAAAGATACACCACGTCTGGCTCACACACACCCTGACTCCCACTTGGTGTTGCCTTCCATTAATCCCATGGCAGAGAGTGACTCTGAACTGGACACTAGACCAAACAAGAAAATACCACCATCAATGATACGCTGTAACTCAGATGGCTACTTGGCACAAATGGAGAAGGTTAATAAGCTCAAGGGAAAAAAACACTTCAAGGTAAAAATAGAAATGACCAAATTTTCATATATTTTAAGTAATAATTATGAGACCTTCATGAGAATTTTTTCGTACATGGAAGAGTTTAATTATTATTATTGAAATTATCAACATCATCCAATAAATCCAGCAGAATGTGCATAGCCCAGACCTCGGCTTGCTTCATTCAGTTGCCCATGAGGAAATATAATGTAAGTTTTTGCTTTAAAAGAACAAGGCAGTACAGTTGTGAATTGTAGACTGACTGATATCACTTATAGGCTCTTTTGGATCCAGAAAGGACAGTATTGATTTTTGCCTGGAAGCAATGGTGCCATGACCATGGATTGAATATGTTGAGGCTGGAAGTGAGGGCTCTGTGGAGTTCCTTATGTACTGTTCCTCAGAGAAATCTAGCTATGTTATCCTGAGCTTATAAACTCTCTTGGAAGGATAAGGATTCCTGTGAGATTACTTCTTTCTAGCTGATTTTGCTCCCACGTGTGCTCCAGATATTCTATAACCTCTCCCTATTAGCTCCCTCCTTCTAGCTAGGTTAGAAATACTAGAAGTTTGCCATTTTGAGAAGACTGCTCTACTTAAGATCTCCTGAGCTCCCCTTAAGAGTTCAGAAAGTTGTTCAGGTACTGTAAATGCTTTAACATCAAGAAATACTCCTAATAGCACAACAAACTATCAGCAACTTAAACCTATTTGGCATTTCAAATGAGAACTGATGGAAATCCAGTTAAGTAAAGGTAACATTGAACACATAGCATCTGTATGACTTAACACTATACCAATAGATTATCACTTCCTAAACTGCAGTGCTTATGATTTGTAGCTTGGTTGAAAAAAATAATTTGTATTGACTGGCGTGGAATTTGTGTTAAATGTCTTTATCTGTATCAGCATTTTAGTAGCACAATGTTAACTTGAAATATTGGTAGAATGATTATTTTTTTTAGAAAATCAGTGACCAAATCAAATCCACTATGCTTTGTGTTTATTTCTCAAAATTTCCATTCTAGCTTTTCATTCAAACCACTGAAATTTTAAATAAATTTGTGTTTTCACAATATAAAAAGATGGTTGATGAGGTTTACTGTAACAGTGTGGAATTTCTGTAGGTAAGAACTTTTTAAGTCTTTTTAAGGAATTAGTATAGTGATTTTATTATATTACATGAAATTGTAAATTCATTTTTAGCAGCACAGGTATCAAGGTTTATATTTTTATACTGACTCCAAATCGTGAAAAGTCATTGCATGTAGTTTTGGAGATTACAGATGTGGGAAGGTAGGTACATGATTTTCAGATTCAGATTCATTTATTGTCATATACGTACACCAGGGTGCAATGAAATTCCTTGCTTATGTGAAGCTCACAGAGTAAACAGTATACATGGTAATAATAAATACAACAATCAATATAGTGACAAGTGCAAAACAACAGAATGGTGCAAAGATACTAGTACAATCTGAAGTCGTGCAAAAGAATTGATAAAATGGCAATAACAGGATAACCAAGAGAAGTAGAGTTAAGAGTCGGAGAATGTGGCAGCACCACCAGGAAGGGGATGTGAAAGAGGTGATTGGTTCAGAGGTCTGATAGCAGGAGGGAAGAAGCTGTTCTTGAGTCTGATTGTCTGTGATATCAAGCTCCTGTATCTTGACCCAGAAGGTAGAAGAGAGAAAAGGGAATGGCCAGGGTGGCAGGCATCCTTGAGTTCAGTTGAAGTTAAAACATTAGCTTTTGCTTTTGCATTGTCATTTTCTCTAACTACGAGATTATTGTTTTGTAATTGTTACTTTGCAATGATTTGTGTGCAGTTGCCAACTCACGTGAATGGTTGGGAATTTAATCAGTAACAGTAGAATATTAGTTTGTATATTCAACAAGAGGCTTGAAACTGGTTCACTGTGACAAATAAGTTCATTTGGTGTATTATTTTATATTTTGTTTAATCAAGTATATAGGGAGCACTTACATATTATCAATTTATTGATTATGATAAAGTAAACTAAAAGAATTGTTTCATAGTTGAAGTGACGTGTGAATATTACAGCTCACTGATCTAATCAACTAATGATATCTGTGACTTATGTGGGTCTATACCTTTTTGGTCTTGGATTCTAATTAAGTGTTCAATGTTACCTCTTCACTTTCTTACTGGAGAGAACATTCATAATGTTGATGGACGATTGAAATGTACCAGTGAAGCAGCCAAAGCAACAAACAGTTAAAATGATTATCAGAACCATGACCAAACAGGCAGTTAGCATAAAGCCCAGAAACAGACTTGGTAAACTGGAGTAATGTGTTTTTCATTTTTGATCTGGTTATTGTCGGCTGCTTACCCTGTAGACTGGCTTTGGGGATTAAGCACTGACCAAAGCACAGATCTGTCTGATTCATTCATTCCCCCTGTGCTGTAATAATTGTTTCTCTTTGTGTTTACTAATTCTGCCAGTCCTATGCCCCTTAGGTATTTCTTTACTCAATAAAATGTTGTAATCTTGTTATCAAATGGTGCAATGCAAGTATGGGTAGAAGTTTCATAGAACTGACCTTTGTTCTGATGTCTGTTATATCAGAAGCTGAAGTTTGTACAGGAATCTCCTCCTCTAGCTCAGTATGTATTAGCAGAAACAAATATGGCATCACATTTCCACCAAGCTGACATTTAAAATGTCCTTGTTTGACACAGCCAAAAACCCATTTTTTTGTTGGCTGTGACCTTCAATTTTATCACTCTTCAGGTGTACATTTATTCTTGTCTTTACCTATTTACATTGCCTTTTTCAGTTGGCTTCTTTGGCAAATTGTTCCTCCTGTGCTCTTCATAAACCAAAGAAGGTCACCATGATTTCTCTTGATTTTTAACTTCTACATTTGAGATGTTCACATTTTATCTGGGTGAACTTTCTCAAATTTCTTCATTATCTTGAAGCTTTATATTAAAAAACATTTCCAATGAAAAATAAACATTGCTTTTCTCGAATTTAATTTTGAAAATGATTAGTTGATATTATCAACTCCCAAACTACAAGAATTTAAAAGAAGAAACTGTGATATCTCGCTACCAAAGCACTTGACTCTTGTGCTTTTTCCGTTGCAGGTACAATTAGTAATTCCTTTATCATGAATTGTTATTTAATCATCTAAGTAATTATATACGTGAATGATTGCTGAAAACACCACTTTTCTGAGTAAATTTATAGATTGGTTCTAAACTTTTAAGGTTTAAACCCTTTTTCAATTTCTTGTAGTTTTCCTAATGCTTTATGAGACCATCAGTACAATTTTCAACTATTTCTAGACATGGATTGTGTATGAGTCTTGTAACATGACAAATTCTTTCCCTGATTCTAGTGCAACTGAATAGTTTTTTAAAGTTACATGTTGTGCCTCAGAGCAACTTGTAAAATAGAGGATTTATTTCAGTAACATTTATATTGTTAGCAGATCTTGATTTTAAATTAAAGGTTTACCTAAAGTTTTATTTGTAAATAGACAAATAACTAGATTTGTGAACAGTTTGTGTTGTTATCAGATCTTTGTCTTTATAATTTTAAACAAACTGTTCACAAATCTAGTTAACTTTTTGACTATTTACAAATAAAACTTTAGGTAAACCTTTAATTTAAAATCCACACCTTTGTCTTCAGCTCCTTCCACAGCTTTATCCCACACCAGAATTCTTTATGACTTCCTCCAGCTTTACATCCTTCCCATGTTCTTGATATCTAAAGGTAAAGTAAAACAACTACAGATATTAGAAATCTCAAAGCCAGAAGTACTAAGCAAGTCAGGCATCATCTCCAGAGAGAGAAATAACTCTGATTCTTTTCCTAACCTAATTTTTTTTCACTCGATGGGCTGGGGTGTTTTTTGCACTATAGGTACTGTATGAATGAAATTTATGCTTGTCGTAAACTGATCAATAAACAGAAATGAATCGTCAAAGTATCGATGCTATCACATATTGTGCTAGTCAAGAACCACAGATGGGTTAAGCTAATACTTTCATGCTGTGTCCAGCTTAATTAGTAAGCAGTTTGAGATAGCTATGCCCCAGCTGGCAATAAGTTTGGAGGCAAGATTTCTCCCTCTAGCTACTTGCATTACAATGCCATATTTCACATTAGAATTGAGAAGTAACAGAGGTTTGTAATCTCAACAAACTTCAAGAGTAGAAGTTTATCATTACTTTTTATTTCCAATTCCAACTGAGTGTTTCCGGCACTTTCTGTTTTCATTCATTGATTACTAAACTTGGTTCCTTAAGCAATACACCTTCCTATCACTCTACCCCTTTCACTCCCAAATATCCAGTTCTCAATAAAAGTCTTCACAATCCCTTTGATGAAGTTTCTGACTTTACCTAGCCTACGATTTTCTTTATTCTTTGCATTGGGCATCTTCAACATTATAGGTTGAAATATGTTGATTTTTATCCCATTTGTTTCTTCTGCAGCCTTATACAATGAGAGACCACAAGGACCTAAAACTGAATGTGAAACTTGGAGGTTTGGGACCTGACTATAAATCTGTTCAGGAGAAGGCAAGTGTTTTCAGATCTTCTATATCTCATAATGGGAGGGGGTTTGTTAAAATGGAGCCAGGAGTTAAACCACTTGTATCCTACCTCAATCTGGAAAACTCCAGAACATCCCACATTGATGAGGTACTCATTACATTTGGAGGTCAGTAGATTTGATTGGTCTCCAACTACCATTATAACTTTGTGTTGAGCAGGAAAGCAGTGATGGTTGTCCTACCAGTTCAGACCAACTGGAAACAGCAGCTAGACCCCAGCATATTTTTAAGTTTCTTTTTGATCTATGAGTATTCCTCTTGGTCCCACAAGAAAATCTTTGCCCACTTCTATCAGCATCTATTCCCACTCTGAATTCCCCCTTCACTCCACCTGATGGTATTACTCTCAACAAGCCCCCCACATTGTGCTGGCAACCATCCCTACAACCAAATCAACGTGCAAATTTCTGCCCTCACTCAGTGGCCAATTGTCGATTCCTGCAACTTCTGACCAGAACCTGATCTTGCAAACTGTGATTACGGACCAAATTCACTGCATAGTGTTTTATACCTGGTAGCCCTGAAAACTTGATACAAAAGATCCAACATCATGGGACTGCCGGTGGTTGAAAATGGAAATGTCAAACTCATTCCTTGTATTTTTCTTTCTTTACTTCAAATCAAGGCAATGTTTGTTTTCCTTTCCAATGTTTATTTGTGCATTTATCTGTTAAGGCAGAGAAAATGAAACGACAAAAAGAATATGCAAAGCAAATTAAAGAACAGAATCTGAAAGGTGGATGCAAATCATCACTCTCCCCACAGAAACAGTCAGCAAGCACTGAAAACAAAAATGTTACTTCAAGCCGGAAACTGGTGTGTTTAAAATTAAATTTAATTCATGTTGTATTTCCATCATCAGCAAGTTTAGGTAATGATGAGAAATTAAAGGAATATTTTACAATGAACCAGCAGGAGGAAGGGTTTCAGATGAACATTTGAAACATTATTGGATATGTATTGAGGTGGATGTAAAATACTGTCACACTGAGCTGTTGAACCAAATATATTTTCTTACTTTGAAAAGCCTAGCAATTGTAATATGTAGAATAGCACTGATCAATTTTATCAGAAAACCAAACACTGGAGATGATGGCTATTTACAGCACCTGTTCTGAAGTTTGCCATGTCTCTTCCGAGTTCTCCATGCATATAATGCACAAATGCACAGTGGGACCTACTTTCACAACATTTACTCACACATTCATTTTGTGGGCCACTCATACAGAAACAGCCATTCATTCCAAGTAGGCCATCCCTACAGTTGTGAGTCCTTCTTTAGTACACATACAGGGAAAATTTCTAAACTGGTCTCAGTCCATGCAGTCCAATACTGGGAACCAGCTGCAGGTAGGTGCCCTTCAAGTTAAAAACTCATCTCACATTGTGAGTCTTTTTTGGTCCCCTTACCCCTCCTGCCCCATTCCACCCCCCCCCCCCCAGTGTGATCATAACCCCAATCCCAGTCCCACTCTCAAACTCTCCACACATATCCGTGATTAAAACCCTGACTCACCCCTCAGCAGTCAATCATGATCCCTGCCTTGATATTCCACTCCAAGCCTCAAGCTCCCTATCCACTCCATCTGATGCCTAAGCCCATGTCCAAGTCTTTTTCCACCACAGTAACCTTCACCTTCTTCAACCAATATATATTAAGTTACATTATGTTATATATTATGAGTGATAACTTACTTGACTCCTTGGGCATTGTGTGAAGTAGAACCACAGCAGTGGACTCTCACAGAAAACATATATCAGACAACTGCATACCACACAGACACAAAACAATTACGGGCCATACTCTTTACAAAATATTATAAACGTCTGGATTTTCAGCCTATTAAATATGGAAAGGAATAAATCTAACCTGAAATCATAGAAGTGTTATCTTGATTTTGATAGCTCTATGTCCACTTGTTAAATTATTTATTAGGTCAGTTACTTTGGCACATCATGCATTGTGTATTTCTTATACTCTTCTAAAGCCAACATGTAGATATGTGCAATTTTCCTTTCTAGTATTTATCCAATTCCTATTTGAAAGTTACTATTGAATTTGCTTCCCCTTCCACACACACATATATATTTTTCTAACATCTAAGAGGTATTGTGATTCCAATGGCTCTGCAATCTTTCAGCTTTTTGCTGTAAACTTATATTGCACTTCAATCTGCATAATGAAATATTCTTGTGGAGTAAATCCAGTACAATCTTAATTTACACTCCAGACAAAGATAGTTTCTTATAAAAAATAGGAAAATACATTTCCAAATAAATCATTTTCTGCAGCTGCTGTGGCTGGAGAGTATACTACAAGCATTTTGATACGGATATCATAAGGGCAATATTACTAAGCCACTTACCTACACACTTTACGAGGAGACTTCTTCATGGTTTCTATCATCAGTGTCGGTTGATGTCTTTCTGAACCTGAGGGATGTTCCCATGGATCGAACAACATATTTCCTCCATTACCCTTGCTGGGCCTCAGAAATTAATTCTTACACAAAAGAACCACCTTTGAGATTTGATTATAACTCCATATGATAACTTACTTTAGCCCAGTTTCACAATCAATGGCCTAGAAATTGGAACACCAGCCATTGGGGTGTTCTAAGAATGGAAGACTGGGTAATATTTCAGCTATGGCTAAGGTGTGCCTCTCAATCTTTCTATCCCAAGGCTCAGATTGGGAGGTCAGCCTGCAGACCCAATTGCTCCTCCAAAAGGAGAGCATCAGAGCTCAGCAACTGGGAGTGGGAGATTGAGGGAAGGAAATTATAAGTTGAGTGATTGTTATGATGGGAGGAAATCAGAGGCCAGCAGATGGCCCAAGGTTGGGTTGGTGGGATGGGGAGAGGAGGTAGGATGCAGAGTGGGACAGAAGCCATCAGATTGTTTGGAAGGCAGTTGTTGGGACCAGCAGCAAAGGTGAGGAGAGTGATGTTCACAGGATCTGGGGATATTAAAGGGTTGGGAGCAGGAATTCCAAGCTCAATGTTTCAAGGAGCTGCCCAGAAATCAGGAGTGTTGGGGGAGTTATAGTCTCAGTAAGATGGGAGTAGGGGCATTATGGGGATAGTGTGGAGGATGCTTCTAGTTCAGTGTTGCAGTTTTAAGAACATTTTGTTTCAGAAGTGTCCAGTGATGGGTGTCCAGAGGGTAAATTGGCCAAACTTCCATGTGTTGTTCCAAAAGGAGTGTTGCATGGTCAATGACGTCATCATATGCTGATATGGAAATCTCACTGAGGGTGCAAGAGTGACGGATGATGAAGAACTCAGCTATACTTTCTGAATGATGCAAGATAACCTTAAGATGGTCATTATTGTGTTTCATTCCAGAAAAGTCTATTTTCAGTTTCACAATGCTGATAAAAATGTTATGTGATTGAATTTACAGACTGTGTTAGCACAGTACAATGAGTCATAATGTACATTAAAATGAACTATTTCCTGTTTTTCTTTACACGACTCTAGGCAATAGAATATGCTAAAAGCATTCATAAACCAAAACCACTTCCAGCTAATTCCAAGGTGACCAATGAGACACTGGGTCAGGATAAGTTAACAAAACTTGGTCGATGTGTACAGCTGGACCCATCTGAAAATACAATGCTTGAGATGATGCAAGATCGACATGAAAAGGAGAAGCAAATTGTGGCGGCCTTTAAGGCAATGCATGTGACCTGAAGACAAGAAATATTTGAACATTATACATATTGTATGGATCATACTGAAAGGTCTTATAATGTCACATTAATAGCACTCTAATTTGTATTGTTATTTTTTAATATCACAATTGCATTAGTTATGTCACACAGCAATCATTCCATTGTTGAGAAACAAACGATGGACTCTCTATGCAGTCTGCACAAAGATGGTGAAGGAGAAACCATGTTTAAATTATTTCTAAAAATATTTTCCAGTGCATTTCTTTGAAAGTTCAAACATATTTGAAATATCTGAATATCTGAACACTTAGTTGAATCAGATTAGAGGCCATTCAAATTTATCAAACACTAATTTTGGAGGGAGTTTAGTCATTCTTCTTCATTTTGTTCTTACCTGGATGAAACTGATGTTTGCAACCTTTGAGCTGGTAGCTCCTTGTGAGTAAAAACTTAGCTTGGGAACCAACATTTACTGTTGTTTTCAACCCTGCCACTCTCTCGGACACCACTCCGCAGCACTAGCCCAGATATCATCTGAGTGCAAAGTTCTAAGAGCTGATCGTTTCACCAGGTGGCTTTGCAAACAGCCAGGAGTAAAGAAATATGGTTAGGTGTAATATCGTCACAAAGAGAGTGCAGCTTGCAGGTATGATCTCAGTGGAGAATCTGCAGCCATTCAAACAATTCAAAAATATTTGGTAATTCTGAATAAGGAGAATTGGTCCAACCATTTATGAATGAAAATTATGTATTCTGAAATTCATCTGTCTTCTAAGGTGCTTATAATTATGGTGTAACATTTATTTTGATGATCAAGCTCATCTTAATCTACTAACAAGAAAGTTTGAAGTGTGCCATCTACAACTCAAAGCCATAGAATACCGTGGCCAAATATTATCTCCTGTCTCAAAGTAAATTTTCACCAACTCCTGCAGAAGAACTATCAAGGATATTGGACATTGACTTCTGATGCCCTTTGTAATCAGTAGTCCGTAAAATAGGCATATCACGTTTTTGTGTCACCTCCTCATACAGTATGTATAAGCAATGACTAATTGATGTTTGAAAATTATTAATTAAAATGAATAATTTCTAGGCAATGGGCAAAGAGCAGGGGAGAGGATCTGATTAATTGACTCATTTTAAGAACATGACCAGGCACAAAGGGCTGAACGGCTTCCTTCTATTCCACATGATCCTATGATTCTATAATATGCAACAAAACCAAAAACCTTTATCAAGTAAATTACTTTTGATAATAATTTTTAAAAACAAATTGTCAAATTAAATTGGGCAAATGGTCTGAAAATTTACCTCACTGTTAGAAGAGATAACATGCACAGAAATAATGATGGAGGCACAGGATTACACTGAATTTGTAACTGAGCTCATCAACATTAAATGGAATATTAGACTGATGATAGAACCTACTATACAGCAAACTTCATTGATACAATCTAATTATATTTTAAAGGAAAATAAGTAGTTTTAAACTTGTTCCAACCCCATGTGGATGTATGTTAACCTCTGTTAATTTTAGTGAAAATGTAAGTTAGAAAACTTGTTCCATAACAGTGTTCCTTCTCTATGATTATTTTATTGTAATTATTTTTAAAATGTTATTATTTGTTATTAAGGAAGAAACTCAAGCTACGTGACCACATTAAATCTATTTTACATTTAACATTGTTGCTTTCAATCCTGGCAATCCATAAGACAGCACTTCCCAGTGAATAACCCAAATATCAAAAGTACGCAGGTCTTAGATCTGATACTTACACCCAGTGGCCTCACAACCACCCAGAAGTGAAGAAACATGGTTAGATTTAATATAGTCACAAAGTGAGTGCAATACATATGACATCAGATTATAAATGAAACATAGTTGTCATCTGCTGACCAAATAATATGAAACCGCACTAGAAATATCACTGCCCCATTATTTATTGATTTGAAGCATCAGCACTTCTATACACAGTTTGTTCTACTTACATAGGTACTAAATGTAATTTTGATTCATAGTTTTGCATTTCTTTTTATATCCCGACTAACTTCATAATGTTCAACTGCAAAGGATATATATATTTATCAATTAACTAAGACCAATTTTCATCTTTGTAAACATCAGTCGTTATTATCAATGGGCATTCTGACGATCCTTGTTTGGATTTGGTGGCCTCTGAATCACAAGGTTGTGGGTCAGGTCCCATTCTAGATACTTAGCATGAAAATCTAGACTAACACTTCAGTGTAATGCTGAGATAGTGCACTGCTGTATTTTGGTTGAGACATTAGGGCAAAGCCACATCTGCACTTTTATTTAGGCATAAAAGATCAATGGCACTAATTTGAAGATGAGCAGAAAAAGGTTACCCAGTCTACTGACTAATACTTACCTCTCTATCAACATTACTAAAGCATTTGATATGGTTATTATCACATTGTTCTTTTGGGGGCTTTTTGTGTGAAGATTTGTTGTCCCATTTCTGTGTTATAATGGTGACTAAACTTCAAAAAATACATCATTAGTTCTAAGTTGTTCTGGGTTTGAAAGGTGCTATATGAATGCATTCTTTTCAAAGCATTTTACTTAATTTATGGAAATCAACACTTGATTTAAAGCATTCTTTGGAACCTTGTGTCAGTTGAAAGCATATTAACCTTGTTGATGCAGACAAGTGATCCATATAACCGTACAAGACCACCATTTCATGGAATTACAAAACCAATGCAAGGTTATTGCCTACTGTCACTTGTTGGTACTCCAAATGATACAATGAGAGAAAGTAACAGATACTGAGACAAAATATGTTTAAATACATGTCCATTACAATCTCTAATTTTTATTAACTACCTTACAAAACAATCTTGTACTTTAAGTTATTAAAGTCAGCTTTTTTTCTGATAAGACTGCTTAAAGTATGATCCATAAAACTTTACATGGACTGGATTGATTCAACTCTAACTTTATAAATGATTTCTGGAACAGAGCTGAGTAAATATGATGAGAATTGTTAATGTTTGAAAAGCTATTTTTATGAATAATTCATCATATATGTTTATTATTGTAATTTTTAAAATACCTTTTCTGCTTGCTATTTGTAATTAATACAGCTATAATCAGATTGTGACTCCTTCCTTGGTTCCCTCTCTGTATTTTAATCAAATGAAATATACTTTGTTCTCAAAACTGCTTCAAATCATATTTTTCTTATTAACCTTTTGTATAATTTGGGTTACTATGGACATATTTGATTTTGACTTGAGTGTTTTAAAGAGTACTTCTATGCTGCTTCAGATGTGCAACTGACTGGAGTCAGAAATATCAGGGAATGTGGAGAATTAGGATTCTGCTTTTATAATGACTTTTACTGAGGATAACATTTTGTGATCATATCCAGTTTTCTGAGTGTATAAAACCCCTGACCTTGAATGCAATATTGAATATTTTACTTTCTTTTGTAGACTTCAAGCAACTTGAAGTCCTTTTAACTTTTCTAACATTCTGTACTTTTAGTTGCCCTTGACTTTTGAGGAAATTCACTGAGACTGAGTCTTTTGTTATTTACCCTCTCTTGCCTTCTGCTGTGTTACAGATGTTCTCTTCTGTCTTTCCCACTTTTTCTGCCTGTCTGCAAGCTGGTACATCGTTCTCATTTTGTTTTCTATTTCCAGTGAATTATCATCAGCATCAAATGCTGACTGTTAATTCTTCACTGATGTTGCTTGACCTGATGAGTATTTTCAGAACTTTTGCACTTCTAATTCAGAGAGCAATCACATGTATTTCACCACATCATGAAACATATATGGCTTAAACCATATTTATAACCACATGTTATAGTACAATAATAACTCATGTGAGTCTGTTAAGTATATCAGAAACAACTCTGCTCTATGAAATGAGAGCACACCTAAAGCAAAGAGATATCCTGCAAAATTAAAAAGGAGGAAAATTATGTAGAAGGAAGGTAATTTTTAAATGATGAAAATTACAGATACATGAGCACAACAACTATTTCAGTTGATTTGTGAACATAGAACCAGACAGCATAGATTTTAAATCCTAATCTCAAGTAAAACTGCAGTTTAGATTTATTTTTCTTGCAGTTGTAGACGAGAAAAAGGAAAATGTTGAGTATTCTTCAATAAAAGAGCTCAAATCTAACCCTGAAGTGGCAACAATCATTAGAAAAGTTATTAGCATGTAGAATGCCTTAAAATGACTCAATTATTTTGTCACTTCAAAAGATAGTTTGCCATTATGTGTGGAAAAAGGTTTGATAAGACACTAATTAGTAAATAAATAAACTATAATGGGTTACATTCTCTGTCTGTTTCTGTCATCCAGACACTATTGTACTTAATTTTGCTGGATTTCTGTTTGCTTTGAAAATGTTCACACGCAGCAGTTTGCTTTATACAAAATTATGTACTGTATTTAATTTACAATATCATGCATGCAAACATTACACTAGGAAAATCAGAAACAGAGATCCAGGCAACATAATGGCACATGGAATGATCCAGTTTTTTGACACACAAAACATAGGTTTGCTCTTAAAGTATTTTGTATGTGAAAGGTGGGGTGGGGGCCAATTTTGAGAGAACATTGTGGTGGCTTAAAAATAGATAATGCTTCATCAATTTGCAAGATACCTTTGTACAAGGGCCCAAGCTAATTTTCTCCTTTTGTTGCAATATGCAATCAGTTACTGAACAGTAGCCGGCACATCACAAACAGAAAGCAACCTGTTGGCTTCCTATCTTTTGCATCTATATTGGTGTATGATAAATAATGAGGATGGTGCTTGTGTACATGGTGGTTATCATTAATGTTTTAATATTGCAGAGTTTTGTAAACTGGCTTCTTTTGAATCTAGTACAGATGCCTTAGGGATTGGATTCCTTGCTCCTGAGCAGAATTCTTTTTGCTCTATGCATAACCATTAAGGTTAATTAGCAGACAACCTGAACAAATTCATAATTTGCAAATTACTCAAACAACTAGGGAGCTCATCAGATTGTCCCCTTCAGAATCCAGTATCAGCAGAGCCCTGCTGCAGGGAATGGCGCACAAGTGTAAGCAGTGCTTGGAGATCCAAAACTATAAATAGGTGAAGAGAGCATTTTTAATGCAAGCTTGCAGGGTCAACCAATGCAATCACAATATGAATAATTGGACCTTGATGTGTACAGATGGATAAATATGTATGTATATAGTTACTGAATTTATCCTGTTCTTTCCGACTGTTGAATTATGCCATCTTCTTTTATCTATTCTGTCTCCCCTACCTATCTCCCTCCCTGCAGCCTCCATGATTTGTGCACCTGCTGCTACATTGCGCCAGTATTAAATGGTCTTTCTTAGCCCAGATATCAGCATATTTTCTCATTCTCGACTGGTTCTGCAAATGGGTCACAAAATGATGACACTTTGAAGCAGTTCTGATTAGGCACAAACTTGTTGTTCGTACTTAAAAGTGATAATCCCCCCCATAATACAAATCTGAAGCACCTATTTCTTTAATGGAACCTTTAGATGAATATCAAAGAGCTATTTACCCATATGTAATATTTTAATTAGATTGCATTCCCTATTTAACCCATCACGGACCCTTTGATGCTCTGTGTGTATTTAGTGTTTAGCCTCAGATGCGAGAGGTAATGAATGCTGGACCTTTTGATTTAATGAGAAATCTGCCTTTCCAGGTCGACTCTGTTTGCATCCCTTTATTCTCTTACTATAGAATTCAGTTAATTGAAGGAGTCTCTTACCACCACACATTAAGAAGGCCAAATTAGCATCCCTCCCCTGATTAAATAGCACAGGCAGACGTTGGGTCTTTGAAGTGAAGCCTGAACTGAAGTAGACAGCAGTGTTCTGAAAATGAGCTGATGGCCTTGTTATTAGGAGAAAATGCAGATGTGCCCCATGTGCTGCAAAATGCTTAATCTCTTAATTGATCACCTTCCGCACTATCCGTACACCAATGCTTTCCTTTTAAATTGTCAGCATATCAAAGTCACATTTTGGAAAATGAACTGGTTTAGCTTCTAAGATCTCCGATGCCACTCCATTCTCTTGTTTCACATATAATGTTCGCTTTAAATAATTGGGTTCCCTACATAACCATTTTTAAATTTGCACCAGAATTATTTGTCAATTTTCATGAAGAGTGATATTTTAAAAAGTGCTGCTGTGCATGCTGTAAGTGCCTTACAGTGAAAAGGGATCTTTTGATGTTTTGCTGATAAATAATAATGCAAATGCTTTTCCTGACTGAACATGTGCAATATACACAAAAAAAAGTGGTGGAAGGAAATGACTAACATGTATCTGTGAAAAGCAAGGACTAATTTCATAAATTATGGAAACAAATAGACACCTTCCAGGCGAGATGAAGAACCTTGAACTTTGTATGTTCTTTTCTTAGGTAAGACTGAAATTACCAGTGCTTACCCAGCCAACCTGCTGATTCGAGGCCCATTAGAAATAATTCCACAGGAAGTAAATTAATTTAAAACATGGTGTAATGGATCCTTGTTAATGATCTGATGTTGCATGCAAAGCGGCTCTGAGATAAACGAAAAGCATTAGATGTTATGATGTGAGCATTAAACCTTCAGGGAGGATTGGATGTTAGAATGTGAAACTGAGTCCAGGCTATTAATGAAGTTGGAAGAAAGCAATGTACAATTAATATTAAATAAGATTAAGAAGTTAAAACAATATTTTGGAAGAGTTACAATGGAAAATCTGGTGTATTCAGAAATGGACTAATCAGATATAAATCCTTTTAATAGCTGTCTAAGAAATGTTAGTGATTGACATGGTTATTACAATTCTAATGTTCCTTCAATTACTCCATGATGTTTATTTGAGAATGAATTTGCTATTGATTGAAGTTTAGACCAAACTCACAAATATAAATGCTCTCAACTTTTTTCTCCCTCTGGTACAATTGCCCTCATGCTACAGATGAGTTCTACATTGATAAAGACTGCAATAAAGCCAATATAGTTATCACAGAATTATAAAAGTACTAGTGCAAAACTCTAATAATCAACATACTTGGGACTTTGTTGGTGTCTGACTGGTGGATTTTCCACACTATTGGATGTTATTCCTATTAATACCCCAACACACGTGGACTTACTTTTTTTAGATGCTGCTTAGTATTTTAGTAAATTTTCCAGTGAACCCAGTAAATTTAAGGGTGTGAGGGAACTGGAGCCTCAATCAGTTTCATGATGCTAGGGAAACAGGGCCCCGGGAGCTCAGGAAACATCACCTGATGAGCCAGATGCTAAATGACCAGTGTTTCCAAATAATTATTGGAGTTTTACTGTAACATAGATATGAACTATTTATTTTTTTCTTCTCTTTTCTTGAGGATGGAGTTGCAGGCAATGTTGCAGATACTTCATCAAAGTAATTTTTCATACCTGTCTAATTAATAAGCATTGGGTAACTCACATTGAAGGTGGATGTGGCAAAGAAATGAGATGGGATAACAATGGAGAAACAATACTTGGTTGGTGACAGGTGGAAACTGCAAAAACTCATTCTGTGGTATTCTTAGATTAGTACAGAGGACATGAGTATGGCAAAATAATGGTGGAGGATGCAAAAGTGGCTCTAAAGTCAGTGTTAGGACCATTTCTTTGTTTTAATTTCAAGAGCTGACCTGCCCTTGGGCATACAGGACATAATTCAAATCTTGCAGATATCCCAAGGTTTAGAAAGGTAATGAACAGTGAGGAAGATGGTAACTCCAAGAGGACAGAGATAAATTAATGAAATAGGCAAACATGCCAAGCAGATATATGAAGTGATTCATTTTGGTAGAGGGATTGAGGAGAGGCAATTTCTGCAAAATTGTTCAGTTTTAAAGAAGGTGCAGAATTAAAGCATGAGCACACAGATCTTTGAAAGTGGCTAACCATGCTGAGGACAATTAAAATATGAGATCTTTAGCTTAATGAATAGAGGTTATAGGAACATAATTGATACCTACCTACCTCTTAGCATCATTTTCCAGCCTCCCTCCTCAACCACCCCCCCGCCTCACCATCATCACCATATCAGCACATTGAATTGTTTTGTATTACATGGAATATTTAATCAATGATTTTGGAATGGTATGTTTACAACTTGAATTTTCAACTCTCAGAATATTTTCCAATGCCATGCCTGATACAACTTTTATGTTAATTATGCTACTGAATTAAAATAAGAACTAATCACCTTTTAGTAAAATTACTATTAATATTTATTCTACTTTGACCCAAATAAAAGGTTTTCTTCAATACTATTGGCGATATTATTTTTGAAAGTTGTTCTATCATCAGTTTAACTATCAAACCCCAGAAATACAATATGGGTCATCAGTTACAATTTCATCTGTAAATTATCAGTGGATAGCTAATTAACAGCTATCGTAAATAAATTTAATTATTGTGGTGTAAGATGTTACTAATACTTCATAATTGAAGTTACATTATGCACATGTAATTACAAATTCAATATGTAGGGAAAAGGCAGATGCACAAAACTGGAATTCAGAACAAAATTTTCTTTCTTTCCCAACATGAAACATTCTCTTTTTCACTGACGAACATTCCACAAATGCCAACTAACCTGCTGAGGGTTTCCATCATTTTCTGATTCCAGATTTACCACATCTGCAATTTTCTGATTTTCACACAAAATTACTGTGTCTTTTTGACTTGGCCAACTCATAATAGTGAACACATAAATTATCATTAGTTATGACTAGTTGGCAAGCAGATAAATTACAAAGATCATGAAATGACTGATAATTGTTCTAACAAAATTGCAGCCAATAACAATTTACAGTCTTGTTTTAGCAACAAGATAACCAAAAATTTGATACATTTGAATGACAGCAGAAGAATAGAGAGGATCTGGATAAAGAAGTGAATCTGACTGAAATGTTGAAACTTAATAATTAAAGGAAAACAAATAGCACTCAGCAATAATAAAGAGGAAAATGGAGCCTCCTTCTTAGGCATTCCTTGCTGAGTAAAACATTTGCATTGCAAAGAAATCAATGTTCTAATAAAGAAATGTTTGGAAATGGATCAGATAATTTTTTACCACCTTCATATGTCAGGACAGCTGAACAAATTATCTTAACCTGGTGATTAAGGAGTCCATGGGCTACACTTTGCTCACAAGATAACACTTATGCTAACAGCATCTATATTTATGTGGCAAAGACACGCCATCAAGCACGGAATGTGATTATCCAAAATTTGCTGTTTGAATTGTGGAGTTAGCTTTAGAAAAGCAACTTCTCATCATTAAAGAGTATTGAATGATGTGATGTTGCTGTATTTGAGTGATAACTACAAATTAAGCATCACAGAAAATGTTGTGTTTTATTTCAAATTTAATTACTTTTTGACATTATTCCTTCAGGCATTAACTGTACATAAATTAAAATATAATAATTGTAATCCTTACTTTTTAATTTTTCTCTCTCTTTTCTTTCTCTCAATCCAGTCATGCCTTCTTCCTGGTTTGCTCTCATCTGATGAAGTGCTCAAATGTATAAAAGTTGTAGAAAGACCAAGGTATGATTGGAGATAAGGATCATGCTGTCATGTTGTGGTTTGAACACGGTGTGTTAAAAATGCAGGCTGCTCACTAGAGAGGCAAGGTGAATGCTAAATTTCAGTCTAAACCAGAACGTAAATGTAAATCCATTTACCAGCAGCAGGATCTTCGATGAACAGGGTCTGACTGATGAGTGAATGTACACTGGAGAATGGTGGTGTGGAGTGTACGGAGGGATTATTTTGATCTCTCAGCAGGAACAAATTCCAACCTGTAAGATTTTTCCATTATCATTTTGGCAATTCAATACAAAATTCAGGTTTTGAAGATCCTGGACTCGAGATACAAAATTAGATAATGCAACACCCGACTAAAGGTTAAAGAGTAAAATAGCCATCCAGGGCAAAAATACCTTTGCTGTATTTGAAAATATATCACTAAAAGCCATAAATCACATAAATGACCATATTCTCAACTCTTTTTGCTGTCTGATAATTATAGTAACAACAATTTTTTGAAGGTTCAGTTACTATCCTTTTTATCCTTTGAATTCACCTAGATAATTCACAGTTATTTTCTTCCCTTGTGAATGGCTGTGATAAAAATGGTCAAGAACTGATCTTTAATTGTGAAAACCTTTTTGGACTTAATGGTCATCTTTGTGCTTCTCCAGTAAACAGCACTGCCAGCTCCTGGTCCTGCCTTTATTATGGGATTATAGAAAGCCACTAATTTACCATCAGATTTTCAATGCTAAAGCCTTCCCCGGTGAATGGTTCAAACTCTAAGTAAAGCCATTAATATAAAAAATGTATTGCATGTGAGCTCCAAAGAAATCTTAAAAATTTCATTTAGATTTTTATTTTAAGACTATTAAGATACTATAATACTGATTGTTCAACCAGTTTCATCTTAAAGTAACAGAACAACATGATGACCCTAATATTTATAAGGAGACTGGATATAAGAAATGGGAACAGTAGCCACTCAGCTTCTTGAGCTTGCTGTGCTATCCCACAAGATGTACATGATCTTCTACCCAGTCCAGTTTTGTGCTCAATTGCATATTTCTTGATTTCTCTGGATTCCAAAACTCAATTTCTGTTTCAATTACACTCAGCCATGGAACATCCAGTACCATGTAGTGCTGAGCACTCCGAAGGTTCATAATCCTCTGAGTGAAGAAAGTTGCTCCTGACCTCAGTCCTAGATATGTGACTCCATATCTTGAGATCATAACTCCTGGTTCTAAGTCCTCCAAGCAAAAAAGAACAGCTTTTCAGCATCCACTCTGTCAATCCCCTGAAGGATCTTATACATTTCAATCAGATCATCTCCTTCTTCTGAGTTTCAGAGAATATTGGCCTATTCTACTTGATCTTTCCACAGAGAATCATCCTTTCATCCCAGAAATCAATCCAGTATTCATTGTTGCTCTGTACCCAAGAGAAGCATACCTGTCCTCAGATAAAAGTGTGATCTAAGAACCTATACAACGAGAGAAGGAATTCCCTAAATGCGCCTCAGTTCCCTTGCCAACATTAATTGCTGTAACCCACATACTAACTTCCTGCAATTCCTATATAAGAAGATTCAAATCTCTCCAGATTAAGAGGGAGCAGCAACAAAATGATAGAGTATGAGGGTTGCCTGTCAGCTGCCTGAAACCTGAAAATTGGAATTAGAGTTGGTCTATTATTGTCACATGTACCGACATACAATGAAACACTTAGTTTTGCATGCCACCCATACAGATTTCAAAGCATAAGTACTTTGAGGTAGTCCAAGGGAAAAGGGATAACAGAATGCAGAATATAGTGTTACAGTTACAGAGAAAGTGCAGTGCAGGTAGACAATAAGGTGCAAGGACCATGACAAGGTAGAATGTGAGGTCAAGAGTAGGATAGAAGCTGTCCTTGAGCCTGGTGGTACGTGTTTTCAAGCTCTTGTATCTTTTGCCTGATGGAAGGGGGGAGAAGAGAGAGTGACTACAGTGGGAGGGGTCTTTGATTATGCTGGCTGCTTTCCCAAGGCAGCAAGAAGTGTGGACAGAGTCCATAGAGGAAAGGCTGGTTTTCGTGATGTGCTGAGCTGTGTCCACAACTCTCTGCAATTTCTTTTGGTCTTGGGCAGAGCAGTTGCCATACCAAGTCGTGATGCATCTGGATAGGATGCTTTTAGTGGTATGGGGACGTAAAATATAGAAAGGGGAGATGTTCTACTAAATGGAATGGCATAATAGCATTTGGTTTATTACCTGAATTATTGCTTTGGAACCAGTCAGACTGAGAAACCATCTGGCATTGACAGGGAAAGCCCAAAGAATAAGCTGGGGCTCAGATATCGGGGTTTCTCAGAGAGAGGGGTCATGGGATTAGGGGGAGCAATTGTAGGGAGAGGGCTGGAAGTTGTGCAGAGAGGTTTGGCTGATTGTGGAATGGGAGGCAGATAGGCTGGGAAGCTGGCAAGAGGAAGTACTTCTGTCGTCCCTAAGCCATTAGCAGTTTATACCTTCCCAGCCCTGTGAAACCCAGCACACGACATTAAATCCACAAATCTGCTAAAATCTGGGCACAGACTTATCTAAACATTATATGTCGTGTGCTGGGTTTCACAGGGCTGGGAAGGTATAAACTGCTCATGAAATGTTATTTATCCAACTCCCAATGTGTTACAGTTAAGCCAGAAGTCAGTGTGTTTAATATCAGGTTTCACGTCTTTAAGAGTTTAAATTTCTCCAAGCTCCCCTCCTCGACATTCTGGGGATTAAGACACTTCCTGATGGAACTGAAAGTAGGTGAAAGTAGATGGATTTCATCTTGGTTTTATTTACTATAAGTAAAACTTCAATGAGATATTACCTGACAACATCCACTCCTCCTATATTTTAAAACTGCTTCAGCCTTTCTGGGGAACTTCTAGATGCAACTGACAGAATTAGTAGATAATGAGACTGGATGTTCGACCTAATTCCACATCCTTGACTTGCATAGAACTTGTTTCAGTGGCAGAACTCACATATTTCCCTTCACCCATCACCCCTGTGTTTGTTAACCCCCAGTAGATTCCAATCAAGAAATGCCTCAGTTTTACACTTCACTTACTGTTCCCAAGTGCCTCTTTATGTTGTCCTCCCTGCCTTTGTAACAATCCTACAATCCTCTGAGACCCTTGCACTCCACTGATTTTGGTCCTTTTCACTGCTCCTTTAGCCGCCATTTGGACTCACAGTCACAGACTCACATTTTTTTTTACATTCATTCAAGGTATGTGGACTTTGCAGGTTGAGCCAGCATATAATTGCTCATCACTTGTTGCCCTTGAGAAGGTGGTGGTGAGCTGCCTTCTTGAACCATTGCAATTCTTGAGGACTGGGTATACCCACAATGTTGTTGGGGAGAGTGTTCCAGGATTTTGCCCCAGTGACTCTGAAGGAACACCGATATATTTCCAGGTCAGGATTGGTTGTGGCTTGGATGCAACTTCCAGGTGATGGGGTCCCCATGCTTTTGCTGCCTTTGTCCTTCTAGCTGGTAGAGGTCATGGATTTAGAAGGTGCTGTCGAAGAAGTCTTGGTGAGTTGTTTCAGTGCGTCTTGTAGATGATGCAAACTGCTGCTACTGTGCATTGGTGGGACACACTTGGACTCTATTCCTCCAATTAATTGATTAACCATCTTCTGTCAATACTACAGAGTTTTGATCTATTCCATTTATTGTGGAATCAGATAGCTCCCTCTACAGCATGCTATCTCTGCTGTTCAGCATATATGTCATCCTGTGATATGACTTCAATAAATAGAAGCTTCTTTTTCAAGCAAACCTTATGCCGCTCCTGCCATTTCCTGCTACTCTCAACACTGAGACAAGTTTTGTTTGTTTTTATAGATTGGTGCACAGTTGAAGTGATGGATCTGTGGACCATGAGTTTACAGAATGTGATGGAATACAATTCTGGTGGAAGTTCCCCATTTTGAGTTTCTAGCTTCATTTAGTGCAGTAATATATCACAGAACAAGCTATAGTGTTTCTTCAGTTAGAATTCTTGACTTATCCACAAATATTGTGAAGTGGTCAGTGCTACTAATACTATCATTGATAGGTTCCTCTGCAACAGGTAGATGGATAAGAATGAGCTCAAACAGCTTTTTCTCTCACATTGGTTATCTCATCATCTGCTGCAAGTTCAGTCTGGTAGCTACAAGAGAGCCAGCTCATCATATTTTGGTGTCCTTGATGATAGAGGTTTAAATCCTGAGTATATATTCTGTGGACATGCTACCCTCAATATTTCTTCCAATTATCAAATAACAAGGAGCTGGTTTATAAGTTAAAGGTGGGAGGTAGGTAGTAATCATCATGAGGTCTCCATGTCCACAGTTGACTAACCACTATTTGACTCATGGTTTATAGGGCTCTGAATTAATTTTGAGGTCACCCAGGATAACCCTTTCACAACTGCATTGCCACTGTTTTGGCAAATAGAGGACCTGGAGATGGTGATGGAAAAGTCCATTAGCCTATGGAGAATGACTCTGTGAATATGGCAATATCAGGCTGATTCTTCTATGCACGAAAGATCTGCAAAGTTCATGCAAGGTGCTAAAGAAAAGGCCTTTGCAGGATGAGTTGATATCATTGCCACTTGGAAACATGCCTGTAAGGTGACCACAGCTGGGAACTAAATAAACAAGGGGATTTGACATTTAAGAACGATATTCAGAAATAAAAAAGAGGTGATGTAGGGGAGGAGACTAGTGACACAGGTTCAATTTAAATAATAAAGGGCTAAAAATGTTAATAGGAGTTATTTATCGGCCACCTAATAGTTGTTGCATAAATCAGGAGATTAGTGGTGCAGGTATCAGGAATATAATAATGATTATGACAGACTTTAATCTACATATAGATTGGGACAAGTAAAATTTGGTGTAATTATGTGGTAAGTGAATCAATGGAATGTATACAAGATGCTTTCTTAGATCGATGTGTTGAGCAACCACTGAGTGAAAAGGCTATTTTGGATCTTGTTTTGTGATACAGAGTTAAATGATAATTTTGTTGTCAAAGGGCCTTTAGGGAAGAATGACCACAATATAATAGAATTTTACATTGCATAGTTCAATGCAAAATAGGGTTTAAACATAAACAAAAGAAACTAAGAAGATATGAGAGGAGAATTAGCTGTGGTTAATTGGGAGAATACATTATAAGGCATAATGGTGGAAGGGCAATGGTTAGTATTTAAAGAACTAATGCACAAGTTGCAAACAAAATCACTTATGACAAGAAAGTGGAGAAAGTACTTTGTTCATGGCTGACCAGTGATAATAAAGGTAGTATTAAATTAAAAGAAGAGGCTTTTAGAGTTGCCTATTCCCTATGTCTATGCTAGGCTTTTGTTAAATCCAATGCTGTGTTCAATGTCTGGTGGTCCATACTGTTTTAATCTTACCATTCTTCATTGTAGCAGTTTGATGCAACTGATTCACTTGCAGATTAGGTACAGGATGGAAACATGAGAGAGAGATCTTGGGAGATTAAAAAAAGGGCTACATGAACATAGTAACCAGCTTTAAGAGATAAGTAAGACATGTATAGCTGGTAGTGAATGAAAAATGTAGAGTGTGGAAGTGAGGCTTAGAGGATTGCTCAGTGAGTGTGTGGGAAAATCATGGGTTTATGAATGTTAGGTCTAAATCTTGACAGGTAGAGATTGTTGACAGTTGAATGATGAATTTGTGTTGTCTTGAGCAATATGTGTGTCTAATAATGTAGCTGATGGAATATGGGATTTGAGGATATATTCACTTACTTTAACAATATATGAAGCCACTGAACTTCCTGTGGCACATCATCCAGGTCCTTGGGATGTAACTCCTTTCATTGGTCTCCATAATTGTCCCCCTCCTTTACCTTAAAGGCTACATTTAGACAGCCTTTTGGATAGAATATGTGTCTCTTCTGCAGCTCCTACATTGGGGTCTCAAAGCAATGTCAAAGCAATCTGCTCCCTACCTGATTCTTCTACATATGTCGTGAAATCTGCAGTACTGTGCAAGACATAAAAATTACCATAGGTTATGAAAATAAATAAATAGTGCAAAAGTGGAATAATGATGTAGTGTTCATGGGTTCATGGACCATTCAGAAATCTGATGGCAGAGGGGAAGAAGCTGTTCCTGAAACGTTTGGAGTGTGTCTTCAGGCTCCCGTACCTCCTCCCAAATAGTAACATTAAGAGTGTGTATCCCAGATGGTGAGGGTACTTAATGACGGATGCCACCTTCTTGAAGCATCATCTCTTGAAGATATCCTCAATGTCGGGGAAGATTGTGCCCATAATGGAGCTGGCTGAGCCTAGAACCCTCTGCAGTCCCCTTCAAACCTGCGCATTAGAGCCTCCATACCAGGCAGTGATGGAACCATTTAGAATGTTCTTCACTGTACATCTGTAGAAATTTGCAAGAGTCTTTGTTGACATATCAAATTTACAAAAAAGTTCCCATCACTTTTTGAAATGAGCCAATACATTTCTCCTTTATGCACAACTGGCTGGTCTTAATCAATGAAGAGTAGCTCAAATCAGGGTCCACACACACAAAGTAGACCCTCTCTCAATGTGATAAAGAACAGCACATCCTGATTGGATGCAGAAATCATTGTAATAGTAAGTAATATGAATTTAGTGTGTTGGCTTTGTCTTGATTAAATGAGTGCAGATTAATACCTGCACTTGTTTTCCAGTATTATCCAATTTAGCCCTATAGTATGAATCTTTGCTTGCCATCATTTTCCAGTTCATCTGGATGCTAGAGGCTGATTTTATAAATGTGCATCCCCCAGTATGGAGCATAGCCAGTGTGGAGTGTATGCTAGAAAGTGTGAGTAAGTTCATGATGACTCTCCATCCATTAGTTTGAGTAGAGCATGATTCTGCCTCATGAACACACTCCGACAATATCACCTTTTACACCCAGCAACAGCAAGAAGTTCATTTCTCGATTCTATGCCTTAACAATGCCTGTTGCACTAATGTGATTTTCCACAGCAGCCAACCAGCCATCCAAAGGTCTCTCTAATAGAAATTGGCCATCAATTTTAAATCATTGGCAGTGTTGTGCTTTGGAGCTACTCATGAATGAAATTGTCAAAAAAAAGAGTAGCCAAAAGCCATTAGAAAGGGATTTGAACCCATACTTCAATTCAACATCAGTATCCTAGAAGGTTATACATCTCAAAAAAGAATTATTGATTTGACAGTTTAAATGATAATGGTTTACATTTTTTCATTTTATTTCAATAATAAAATGAAAAGTCTACAGCTAATTCTAATTTTCCTCCATATATTTTGCATTTGGTGAATTAAACTTCAACTTGCTGACAGTAGAAGGTTTGGGAAATTACTTCTTGATGATAACTGTTCTTATTAAATCTTACAAAAAACTCAACTATTAAAGTGGTCTTATTATTTAAAACCTTTAATTTAGACACCTAGAGTTCCATAGAAAATCAGTAAGGGAGCTCCATCATATCTTTTTAAGTTACTATCTGAATAGTGTACAGTAATGCAGTTCCTATATATGAGGATAAAGACTGTGAAGTCTGACCAACTTCTAAGGTATTGTTATCATTGCAGAACATTATATGGCATATTCTTTGTATCATTATGTAAATTGTATTATTAATTGTGTTATTATTTCAAGTCATTGACCAAGTAGGGGAACATAGAAACAATCAGGGAGAGGTCCATTTAGCTGCTCAAGTTTGCTCCAACATACAATTAAATCATTGCTGATCAGTATCTTAACTCCAATTACCCACCATAACTCCATATGTCTTTATACCCTAAACAAATGAAAATGCATTGACCTTACTCTCGAAAGTGCCAAATGTTCCAACAACTGGAATATTTTTGGGGAGAGAATTTCAGATTTTGTCTGTTTATTTTGTCTGAAAATGTTTCCTGATTTTGCTCCTGGTGTTGACATAAAGTTTCATGTTAACACCACCAGAGTATTTAGTTACTCCACATTGTCAAGTATTTTTAAGTTTTAAATTTTGAGAGAAAAAATGTGTGTGCAAGTATGTGTGAGAATAGCAGAGAAAACGTGTACTGTGCTTGATTCATGTGACCACTGGTGATTCTGATGGACTCAGTTTGGCTTCCAGATATCAATAAATGACCTTAAATTCAGTTCACGGAGAAAGACTCGTGGTTGTTGAGGCAGATCTTTATGAAACTAAGTGGTATGGCAGAATTTCCATGCCAAAAGAATAAAAATAGTAGCAATATAAAGTAACTTGATTATTTGTGGTGAATTACTACTCATAACATATCATAACATTATCTAGGTAATGCCAGTATAAGCCTTGCATGTTGCTGAAGAGTAAATGAATTCTTTCTTTGTATTTTCACTGAAAATTATATCACAATTGTCTTAAACATATTGAAGACTAACTCAAATGTTTCTCATTCTGAATTGGAGTTTCAATGTGGTGCTTTGAATGAGTCCTGATTAAAGTGTGGCCGACATGCAATGATAAATCTGAGCATCATTTTGGAACTTAAAAGAATGGTCATTGTTTGATATGATATTTGCAAAATTAGTCATGTTTTCATGCATGCATGCTTTATCATAAACCTGTATAGAAACCTGCTGAAATGATAGATAATTTATCTTGAAACTGAAAGATGGAACTTTTAAGTAGATAAAGTTGAAGGCAAATATTTTGGAAACCAGTGCAACATGGTTTGTACACATTGATGCCTTATTATGATCATTATAACCACTGTTAACAGAATAAAATTGCACCTTTCCTGATCCTAAGTTGTCCCAAACTGCTCCACGTTCAATGAAGTACAATAGGATAGGATATGAGAGCATCAAACAATGATGTTAAAAGTCAGCAATTTAATCCTACTTGATTTTCTATTGACATCAACCAACTGGATCTGATGACTTTAAAAGCACATTCTGAGGCCTTTACAATATTATAGCCTTCAAATGCCTATTTTCTGAGTCACAATTTGAATTTTGTGATATTATTCATGGACTGACTGCAGGGAGACACTGTGCAGACAGAAGGAAATAAGAAGGATTGATTGTGTTGAAACAGGTCGCAAGCAATGCATAAATGTTAAAACCCAGGCTAATGTTCTTTACCTTACTGGCAAATAACACACATAACAATATGTATGGTACAGTACAACACGTTGTATATGTTATGTAGAGAATGTTTCATAGTATATATTATACATAGGATAACACGTACAGTATATTTAAAAGGCATATACTATATAATTAAGATTACATTTACCATATATTATATAGAAAATACCATATACAATATATACTATAAAGAGAATAACACAATCTAATTTCCTCCATGTTTGAAATTCTAGTTAGTGAATTATTCAAACTTTCTACGAACAAAACTGATGCCGTAAACACTGTAAATAATTTGCAGTATAGTATAAATTAGTTTCTATCATTAATAAGAAAAGGTGGACTGAAATGTTAAATTGATAAGTACGCGCTATATACACAAATCCACCGCCGTGTTTCTTTGTCCAGGGTTTATCTTAAAACCTTATCACTGTGTTTTAAAGTTATGCTTACATCAAATTGAAGGGAAATTGGTTGATAACAGATCTAATTCAGACGGACTTTACAAAGTTAATTCCGTATATTTTAAATGCTTAACTGGAGGAGTCAATGGTTTAAATACTATTTTCTTGTAAATTATTTTATTAACATTTATATAACTTAAAATTGTTGACGAGATGCATTCTACAAGTGCTACTGAAGAGCCAACATTACTAACAGTATAGGTAGCATCGGGCATTATTTCAGCCTAATATATTTGACATAAATATTAGATTTTCGTTAGTTAACTATATACAGGAAAGAACGTCCGAGTTGGAGACTATCGGAAGGTACGGTCCGGGGATTGGCGCGTCGGGTTGGTGGGGTTGCTGCGATCTTCGCCCAGCCCCCTCACAAATCCAACAGTCTCAAAGTATTTCCCGTGTGAACAGTAGGTCTTTCTGGTGTATTTCGAGATCTTAAGTTTTAATCTTATTTTTACGGTATATGTTCAGCAGAGCAAATATCATCGTCTTCAATAATATCCACATCATCTTCGTGGCCCTCTAACAGGAAGGTGTTCTGGCTGCTTAAAGACTTTATCTCTATGGAATTTTTCGGGTTTATTTCCGTCTCACTGACGCTGGAATCGAGGCGCTGGTCGTCGGTGGGTGAGTTTTTCTGACCGTGATCATCCCGAGACTTTCTTAACTGCTTTTTATGCTTCATTCTTCTATTCTGGAACCATGTTTTAACCTGGATAACACATCGGCCAGAAACACAAAGAATTTGACAGGAAGAACAACACCATTGACCGAGTGAGTTTAGAGACAAGCCCTGTTGCAAGATATATATTGCTAAAGGGCGAGGGATGACTTTAGCCGCTGTTGACCATAGATAACTTTTTGAAATGGTTCCTCAAATCAAATAATTAAATCCCAACAATAATTTCGTAAAATATAATCCAATGTGTTTCCACGAGGTTTATAAAAAATATTCGAAATTACTTATTTCTGTAGAAACATAAAAAATGATTCTTTAAAAATTGAAATTAGTATTTAATTGCAACAGGTTAAAACACGTTGGATGCTTTGCGACCGAAGGCTTTATCCAAATAATATGATGTGTTAAAAAAAATCTACCTACAGGATTTCACCGTCTGCTTGTTTTCACTCTGGATTTGAGAAAGTACCATCACCACAAATCACAACTCTCAGCATTGAAGTATAGATGGGAGATTCGAAAATGTCAAAGGGAACACTTCTGTTTCTACAGGTGACTTGTTATTGAACCAGGTGTAGTGAATGAGCCGATACTGTTGACTAGCAGTAAAAAGTGTTTTAATCAAGGATAATCCGTCATTTCACTCTCACTGCACCATTTTCTCTTGTTAGATAACATACCTTTACTACTGTAATATGTGCTCACTGCGGAATCTGCTGATTATATTCGAAAGTATTTTGTTTTGAGAAATAGTCCTGTGTCCTGGCTCCGTGCATTTGGATGAGGAAGTTGGACATAAAGTTTGAGTAATGGTGACCCTGTTTACGCGCGCTGGGGAGCGAGGGGCGTACTGAGGCGGTGATGTCTTTGGGGGATGGGTGATATCAGTGGTAGCATTGATACAAAAGTCTGGAGCCAAATACAACCAGGTCCCGTAGGGACATCAACAACGCGATGAGTGGACGCAGAAATTGTGAACTGCCCGAATTAAACTTCATTCGAGGCTGCACAACTATCCGCTTAACTTGTCTTCCAGTCAACAGGCCGTGCATTTAATGTGGGTGACTGGCTCCATCCAATGGAAGTCCTGGCCTACAATCACCGCCAAGTTAGTCGTGATAGTGAGCCAGTGAGCAGTTGCTCGCCGGGTCTCACTTCGTTGTAGAAAGGCCACATATTCTTTGTGTTTCCTCCCAATTTTTCCTTATATATCAGTTGATGTTGTTTGAAAACCTCGATGTTTTCATCTCCCAGTGTATGCCTCACATCAATTGGGTTGGTCTTGTGTAATGAGATTGTTTTGGAAAAGTCTAAAGAACTTCCTGTATTGGCCCAAAATACAATTTAGTCGATATTTAGCAATCCCCCTCCCAGCTGTACCTGGGTCTCCGAGAGACTCAGTGCCGACGCCAGTTCCACCCTCTCTGGGGTTGACAGATAGCGCTGGATCTCGAAGCGCTTCTCCAGCCCCGAGAGCTGAGAGTCCGAGAAGACGGTCCGGGCTTTCCGCCGCCTGCAGTGTTTCCCTGGGAGTTCAGGCGGATGTTGGAAGAGAGCCGGCACGTGCATCCCTACTGATAACAAGGGCACAATGTTAGTATGAATTTTCTTCTCAAATCAGCACTCATCGTTATGAAGATTCCTTGCACGGTAAAATATCCCTTGGTGAGGGGATCCACGGGTTTCAGAGTCTTGTTCTCCACTCTCACCATTTGTCCAAGAATTCTAGCGGTCGACTAAAGGCAGATGTACTGAATTACCCCACTTAACATCATCAGCAACACATCAACCGCGACAACAGCCCACTGGAACGTTTTACGTATTTATCAGTTTCATTAGAGGTAGATTGAAAATCAATGTTTATCTAATTAGGCTCCAAGGTCGTACGAAAATAACATACGTGTTTAACAATGTACATTTAAAAATATTTAGTCATTTACTCGTTAAACGATGATTTCTGTAAAGTGCCTTTTCATTGTAAATTTTGAATGCTACTCGAGCAGCTCTTTGATGTGATTTCTATATATTAACAGGACAGTCTTTTTGAGATTGGGGAATCTGTTAAAGGAATTGACAAATCTTTGCCTGTCAAAAGTTCCCAGTGCATTTTCGATTCTGTACTGATTCGCTGTGGAGTTGGAGTTTTGTCTCGAAACGTTTGGTGTAGGGCAATAAAAGGCGAGTTTTGTGAGGGTTGTTGTATCAGACCTGCACAACAAGGCATAACTGATGCTTTAATAAATAACAACCTCGACGGCCATTGCTGAAGATACCTGATCATTTTGTGTTATTTCGTGCCTTTTTCAAGCAACGGAACGTGAAGTAGAACAATGAGATTTATTTATTTTGGTAACAATAGAGACTTTGTTAAGAATGTACTGATACTTCTCTATTCTGCTAAGATCCACTATGAAGTTTAGAAAAGTTTATTTCATATATATAGTGTATATATAAACCAGCGTATAATATATATGTTTAGAAAAGTTTATTATATACTTCGGATCAGTAGGTAAAAAGTTATATTATAAGCTGGTATACCTTAAATAACGGCTTTGAAACATTCGATGGTTTAAAAATAGTGGTTCTGTCTTGCAAAGTTTTGTGTTAAGACACAAAGGAAATAGCGAATTCCTCTGAAATTCTAGAATAGGATAAAGTCCATCTTTTTTCAAAGATTGAAAGTCAATGTGTGGTGAAAGAGGGGAGTGCGTTCGAGTCGCACTTTCTTCCTTAATAGTTGCCACCAGTTAGGGCAGAAATCGGCAAACAGATATTTATGTTTACCAACTCCCCGAATGGATTCGTTGTACTTCGGTTCAAAGATAGCCCGCTGATATATCCATCATCATCTGTTCCTGAACAAACTAACAGCTGAACAGTACAACACCCACTCGGCAGTTCCTGAAATTACGATTTCACAGCATTTACATGATTTACCGTGTGTCTGATAAACGTATTCAAACCTCCCACTTTGAACATGGTTCTGGACATCTACCCTCACATAGTCTTTGGTCCGGGGTCATTTTGTTTTGCTTGTTACCGCTCCTTTGAAGCGTTATATTCTACCTTAAAGGTGCTAAATAAACTAAAGTCGCGGAGTTATTGCGGAAGTCCTGATCAATAAGCAGTAGAGCCATAGAATCGTACAGCAGAGAACCGGGCGCTTCGGCCCACCTCGTCCATTCCGACCTTTTTGTCCATCTACCCTAATCTCATCTGCCCGCATTAGGACAATATCCTTCTGTGCCCTGCCTATTTAAGTGTCTAACTGCCTCGTAGTAACTTTAAAATAGTTAACGTTGCTATGTCTGACGTTTAAAATGATGTTAATAACCATAGTAGAAGAACTATTTCATATATTTAATACAGAAAATGCATCAATATATTAAATGTTTCATTTTACTCTAGATAATTTCAATAGATTTAACGAACATTTCAACATTAATGTCATATAGAATAAAAGTCAAACTTTTAAGAGCTGAGTTTTGGAAATCTGTTTTACATTTCATTCTGGCGAGAAGCTGTAGTCTATCTAGTGTAGGCGGTCATGTTACTTCGCGACCACATTGAGTGTTTTATAGAAAATAGAATGACTGTAGGTCCGAATGGGGGGGAGAGGGCGGGGGTTTTACTCGGTGCGCAAATTTACATAAACCCTCAAAATAAATTGGAAGTTAATCGAGAAAAATTGCGCGGTACTACAATCCCACCTGAAGTTGAAGTTTGAAAAGAAGTAACTAAGAGCTTGATAAGTATGATCCGTTAAAAGTAAATGCAGATGAATCTTATTCATTTGAAATACACTTTTAAAAACAAAGCCTTAAATATTAAAGACCACAATACATTCGAATTTCTTAATAAAAGAGGGATTTTGAAACACTGATTAACAACTCTTTAAAACGAGTATTTCATTCCCCGGAACTGGATAAAACAAGTGTCAGTTTGCTAACTTTCATTCATAAAATAAAATTGATAAAACCGTTATCAGTCGTATTTGCCTGGAATCACATGAGATTCTAACTTCAACAAAGTAACAAAACTTTAGCAAAGATTCCACTTTGAAAGAGAGTCTTCTAAAGAAGAAATAGAACTCTTTGTCACGCAGTTTGAAATAAAAGTTCAAAACTTCAGCCGTCAAGTCCTACTTTGCAATATTACAGGTAGGTTAACATTAAAAACAATCGCATTCGCAAAATCAGTTTAACATTCGATCAGCGTCTGCGGCTTATTTCTGGCTTGAATACTTGATTAAACTCACTTTTTTTTCATCACACTGAGCGCAGCGCTGTCTAAGACTTCCATTACATTACACTGGTACGCGGTTTCATATATATTCCCACAACCTGAGCAGTCGCAACCTAATTCCTGATGCTGGAAAACAACTGTGAAGAATTTGTATACTACTAAAAATATTTATTTAATGCGCTCGATTAAATCTTGGGAAACAGGCAACTAAATAAACACGAAGTGTGAGTGTTGTCTTGAGATTACTCCGCATTTTCACCGCAGACTGCCTCTGATGCTCGCACGTACCGAGAAACGCACTTTAAACTTAAAATACCTCTCTTGCCTTCCTTCGGCTGACAAACACGTCCTTTTACTGTTCTGCTCCCATTTAGGAATTAACAGATGGACTTACCAGGCGACGTGAGAAAGTAAGGGTGATGATGCTCCGGCTTGTGGAGTGGGTGATGAGGATGCGGTGCCAGTATCGTCGGAGTTGGCATTATAGGGTATCCATATTCTAGCAGAGGGACACGGGATGCCAAGGAACTGGCATAAGAAACGGGAGGGGCTTCTCTCACGGGCTTGGGTTTGTGCAGTAAAATATCTTCGATGAAGAAAGACGTTGGCCGCTGGGCAGAAACCTGGTGAATCGGGGACGTAAAATTCAGGTTCATCGTTCCAACTTCTCTGACTGACAGTCCAAAGAGCGGTTCTTTGGTTTTGTGTTTGTGCGTGGAAACTCCGCTAACTAGCCTGGCGGGTCTTTTATTAGCGAGACTCTTATTTTAGATGCAACAGGTTTGTAGGAGGTTGAGAGACTATTTACTGAAGTAAAAGATTTGCACTTCGCCAGGGAATACGGCCGCGATTAGCCAATGGGGAAGCTCTGGGCGGAGGATAGGAATCAATGACCATGCCTGCTGGGCATGTTAGCGCAGGTAGCGTTCGTTGTCGGGAGCTGGCCCAGGTACTGAAAGAAGCGCCTGATGAAACACATCAATTACAATAATTACTGCAAGTGCTTTGCGTTTCTTTTGAAAAACCCTTTTTTTTTCTAAACAAAGTTAAGTCTGTTATCAACTTATAAAAATACCCCACCCACCAGCCAGACGCATTTTACTTGCTCAGTTTTTGTTTCAACAATCAATGTAAGTGTATGAGAGAACACAATTTTGTGGATATACCCACCAGGCTGGGCAACATTCGTTTAGAAGATAAGTAGGTCTGGTTGTGGCTCCGTGTCAACTTTTCCGTTGTCTGGACAGATATGACCAGCTGTTGGGGTACGTCTGCTTTTGAGTCAGTTTTCCAGCATCTGTAGTCGAAAAACAACATTAAATTCAGTAATTTCAGATAACTGGCCTTTGCATTTTCTGCGAAAACTGGCTTGTTTTTTTTCCAGTCTACGGATGCTGTACAACCTGCTGGGTATGTTAGCGTTCCCTTTTATTTTAGATTTCTAGCGACTGCCGTGTTTTGTATCCCAAAGTTTCAGTTTTTTCTCTCGACTTCTCCTTCATTCATTTCCTTCCATCTGCAACTTGTGGAGAGCAACGATTAAAGAGTCCTCTCTCGGCAATACACCATCTTTTGTACCGGTTCTCCACTCGATCACAGACATGTTCTTTCTTCTCTCTTACCTCTCTGCCCTTAGGTTGCAGGTTTGATATTCTGGCTCTGATCAAAAGTCATCGACCTGAAGGAGTTACTCACCCAGGCTACTCCGACAGCATCTCCCAGTCTCACCGAACGTTTGACCGAGGGCCCTGCAAGGACAGGGAAACATCAGCACACAAGGCTGGTGGAAACATCAGCATTCCTTCATCATCACTGGGTCTAAATCCCAGAAATTCCCACCCAAGAGCACCTTCACCAGAAGGACCGATGTGGTTGAAGGCAGCAGCTCACCATCAAGGGAGTTTAAGGATGGATGATCAATCCTAATCATGCCAGAGACATTCACAAATTCCCATAATGGGTAAAAATCTGCATCCCCGGTCGATTAACGACTCTGATATTTTGTTCACTGTTCTCCACTCCCAAAACCTGTTCACTAATTAAATATCAGAGCATGAAAAATCTAACAGACAACTTTCAGATAAATGGAGACACAAGAGACCGCAGATACTGGAATCTGGAATAACAAAAAAAAACTACTAGAGGAACTCAACTGGTCAGACAGCATCTGAGGAGAGAAATAGACAGTCGACGTTTCGGGTCTAGATGAAGCGTCTCAAGTTCCTCCAGAAGTTTGTTTTTTTTTGCTCAACTTTCAGATTAAAATATTTTAGGATATAACTTGTTATTTGGCGCATGCGTGTTTTTGTGTGTTGTGGGCGTATAGAATCATGAAACGATTATAGCAGGGAAGGGGGCCATTCAGCCCGTCATATTCATAACAGAGCAACTTACTAGTCCCACACTCCACCTTTTCCAAAATTTCCCCCGTATTTATCCAGTTCCCTCTTGAAGGCTACAACGTCACCCCCCGCCACCATGTGTGGAGGCAATGCACTTTGGATCCCAAACCTCACGATGCAGAAAGAAGTTTTTCCTTGTGTCATTTTTAAAGCTCTTATGTGACATTTAGTCCTCGACCCCTCCACCACGGCGAACATCCTCCCACACCATTTTATGTAATAGCGATCCGGTGGCTTTCTTCACAACTATCCCGTGCATGGTGCAAGCGTGGCCCAAAGTCCTCAATGCTGCATAGATAGAAAGTCAGAGTTGTGATAGTGGGGTCCTAACTTCCTGACAAACTAATTGCCCAAGCGGTTTCGATTGATGGGCTGGGAGTGGGGGTGGCGGGGCAGGTGGATGGAGAGGCCTTTTGTTCCCTGTTTTGTTTTGCTTCTCCCAGGGGGTGATGCGGGTGTTGGGGTGTTTTCCAGTTTTCTGAGAAAGGACCGGACTTTACTGTGTACAGTTCTTGTCTCTTTGTATAAAGGCCCCAGTCATCCCAACTCTTGTTTATAATGTACACCATGAAATTACAATTTGACAGGAGCCAACTGAGCAATCGCATCCTGAGCCCAATGAAAGGACGTGATACCAGTCCCGGTTGACCAGGGAGCTTCACATCCTATTCCCAGCGCGTGAAATCTACTATCTATTGCAATGCCAAGTCTGTGTGTATTGTGATGGCGCATTGGATCAACTGCATACTTTAAATTTGCACTCCAATTAAGATTATGATAATAATTCTACCAGCAACACAACAAGTAAAACAAAGGAATATCCCTTTGTCACTTAGAGTGCAAAATGCAGCGATCGGAATAATATCCAAAGAGGTTACGTTGTATAAGAGAATAACCTGTGCTGAGTTGGGGCGGGGGTTGGGGTGGGGTAGCACATCACATCGTCAGCCTGATCTCTTTATTCCTTGGCTCAGGATGTGTGTCAACACACAAGAGTTGGCAAGAGCACGGTACAGGCCGCCAGTGTTCCAACGAACTTCATCTTAGAGCATCGTAACAGATGCTTCCACATTTAATGTTGCAAGGTTCTGGATAACTATCTTTGACCACTTCTAAGATTTTAACATTGTTGGAACTAGTTCGCAGATTTTTTGAATTCAAATTTATTATTATAATCTGAGCCTCAGGTGTATCTGGAGTAAATATATACTCAGTTATTTTTTTCCAGAAAAGCATTTTAATACGAACTTTCTTAGATCGCAACTCATTTAATTTTTTATATTAAAACAAAACATGCTGGATATTATGGCTGCTTTCAGTTTGTCCCGTTCTTGTTTTTTCCCAGGTGAAGTAGACCCACGTATCGATCAATATATCCGCGCCAGATTCTCTAAATCTCGAATGCATAATTTGAGACACTCCGACACTTAACCTGAAGGGACCCATTTTGTTCACTATATGTTTTGTTTTGCTTTCCTACTCATTAGAATTGCGGTGTTTAATTTTACTGAATCTATATGTCTTTTTCCTTAATCCTCCATTAGATCCCTGGAATTGCACATGATCGAAGCGATGAGAAAATTACGAATTATTTTTTCATCAAAAGCTTAACCCTGAACCACGCTGATTAATTGCACGTTCCTCTGCCAGACCTTCCTTTTATTTACTCTTCTCCCTTTCGCTCATGTTTTTCCTCCTTGCGCGGCAGCGCTAAATAGAGCGGCAGATAATTTCAGCTCATTTCCCATCAAATTGCCGTAATTATTGACATTAAGCTCGGGAAATTTACAAGAAGGTACTTCTGTTCCCTCTCCCAGTGCCCGCACTAATTTGTTGAAATCGAGTTGCCATCACAGTTTCAATCTTTTTATATTAATGTGGAAAGTGGTTGAACAGTGGCAGAATTCTCGCAGCCCATGCTATTAGATAATTAGGGAGGATGTTAGAGAGGGAAGTGCTAATCCTTGGGCACGAGGACAGCCTTTCCATCCGATCAGGCAGGTAGAAGAAATTAATTTCTGGAATCAATTAGCGTTAAAAGAACATTACTTCGCCAAGTGCGAGTCACGTCTTCCATATGTATGAGGTGAAGAATGAAGATCTAAGAGGGCACAGTGCTGGTAAACAAGAATATTTCATTAAGTACATACCAAGTTGCCTACAAGCACAGTGCAGGCAACTTTTGGATGTTAAATGTAAGAAGGGTTTTCGTAGTCTGAATCTGAACATCACTGAATCAGAATAAACGTATCGTTCGTCTTGTCACATCACACCCTATACGTTTGCATTCATATTTGTGTAGGATTATTTATCTAATCTTTCTTGTCTATCCTACCGGCTATTCTGTACACAGGCAGCACAGAGGTTGAATGTAGCGTGACCAGGATCATTGAAACACATAACACGGCAAATAGTTGTTAGGGGGCAAATGGGAACGTAAATGAATTAATGGCGATGAAATGGTCCTAATGTACAGCTTGCCGATGCGGTCAGAGAGGAGAATAAGAGGTAAGCTGCTTTATTGTCCATCTCATCAAGTGAGACGTCTGTTGTAAGGCTTTCAGAGTACACCTCCTATTCTCCGACGCGCCACAAGCTTCTAAGAAGCTTCTGGGATTAATGGCATCTCTGGCCGTCCATCCTTCCACTTCACTGAAACAGTGCAACAGACAGCCCTGGTCAGATCTGCTTTCTTCATATTTCCATCTGGAAATCTACTTTTCCATACAGATTTAAATAAAGTCCTAAAGCAACATTATGAAAGTGACACAGTCCAATTATTGTAAGCTATTTTCCAACGTGGAAGGCAGTGGTGTGCCATAAAGTGGTTCTACATCGATTAGAGTAACCCATATGAAATAAACAGGCACACCTATCAGTAGGTTCCTTTCAAAGTATTCAGTTGTCCAATGGAACCAATTGTTAGATTTGTTGTCAGCAGAATTAACAGCCGATTTCGTATTCATTTAAAATCTCTGCTATGTGCTATACTGCAACTGGGGAGTGGGCAGGTTACCGAGGTTCACGCTTCTTTCTGAAGTCTAAATATTCTAGTCCGCCATTTGACGCACGGTAAGAAGGCACTTCAAGACTCACAGCTGTTCACAATCCACATATTGTACATCGATACTAATTGCAACGGATTTGGTGGAAAAAATATCTCCACACAATCGGAGCAAACGCGCTTAAAGGCAACAATGCGAGAGGTCGCGACTCCATCTGGAAGGTCTGAAAACATGATTATGTTTTGGGTAAAAGGCACTAACCGAATGACATTATACATTGAACTTGAAGAGATCCCCTTAAGCTCTAATTGCTTTATTTCACTGTGAAAGCGAAATTCGTCACTTGGGGTAAGAAAAGCTCCGTCATTGTTGAAAGACCAGAATAAAACACTTGTCAGAATGTAAACGCTCCCGAAAACCAATAATGTTTCTCGATAATACTTCTGCTCCTTGTATACACTTCCGTGGCCTCCAGACATTTGAAGCGGGTGACTAGTGCAAGATGTCAGCGTCAGACCGGAGCCTTGCTTTTGTCGGGCTTGCTGAGTGCTTTACACGGTTTTATTAGAAATACAAATGTATTCAAAAAAAGGGGGATATCTTTCGCTGGCCTCTGCTCCAGCACTTAACGGTGCCCTACATATACCCCGTCCTGGATATGTGAATCTCGAGAGTAAATATTTTAACATCCTGTTTTGTTATTTAAAACCTATTCGGTCCAAAACTGAATAAAGCAATTTATTACCCCAGTACAGACACGTTTTATCTAAGCAATTAGAATGTAAAAAAAAGAATATTTTCCTCGTCGTCTTCTGAAATGCAAATAGATTTCCTAGTAAATTCAGGTACTTAACGCTGCAAGATTATTTGTTCGGACGCAATTCACACTGTTTGCTGCAATAACTACCTGCTAAATTTACTATTTACGGACCATTTCACATACACATGTGCATGTGTGCTTACATAATGCTTAATTTTATCTGAACTATATTGCAACATGCTAAATACAATTAGAAAGCATAGACATTAATCTGTTTCCTATATTGCAACGATGACTATGGTATGGAAGTACTTCATTGGTTGGATAAGGCTTTGGCACAAGGTTAGATTGTGAAAGAGAGTACATAAAAGTAGACCATACAGCCAAAACTACGGCAGATTTCTTGCATTGCTCATACGCAATTGTGTTGTCTACTTGCAGTAACACAAGTGCAAGCTATGGAAGGGGTACTACCAACACAACACTTACAGTGAAAACTAGTTTGTAAGATTTTGTGTGCGTGTTGTTCTCCATAAATGAATAGAAATGCAGAGTTACCAAGTATTGGATTAAGGAGGAAATAAAGCTAGCCTGGTGTTCCCCGTTGTGACTCTACTATAAACCAGACAGCAGTGCAAAGCAGACCAAGACCACACTCAGCATGGAGCAGGGTTAGCCAAAGGATCACCAACCCACATCCCAAATGTGTTCGGAGGGATTTTGTGTCATTATGCTTTATTCCAAGTCAAGGGATTTTCAGATCAGATAAACTGGCAGAGAAGGAAATGAAGCTCCAGGGGGATTTCAAATGGACAACTAGGCATCTGCAAGAACAGAAGAGGAAGGGTTGGAAATAATACGGAAAGTAAAAACAAATGATTCATTGAATGGGGTGAATTAACATTTAGTGATCAGCAACAAGGCAATACAAATATACATTAACTAAACAAATCCCTGGCCGCATTTCCCAATCAGAAGCAAATTAAATATCTTGACCAAAGTAATTCATTCTTGATGTTGGAAACTATTATCAAATTTTTGCATTGACAACATTGCAGAAATCAAAGGTTATTTGGCACAGATTGGTGAAAATCTTGTGTTGCAATGTTGTCCCAGGGTGACTGAAATAAACAGTCTTGAATGAGGATGGTTCAAGATTCAGATTAAGCAACCAATTACTTTGCCCTTCAAATGCTTTTATCTATGTTGTTCTAAGTGTCAGTTCTTTGCAAAGTAGGCAAGAAGCTCATTTTATTATTGTTACATTAATTACCTTTTCTAGTGTTGACTGCCATATCCAAACAATGCTAATTTACTACAATTTCCAGTGCTTCAATCAATTTTTTCTTGCAAAGGTTGAATTCACATCCAGAACAGAACTGATTCTTATTGGTATGAAAGCATATTTTCTTACTTAGAGAAAATTGATGAGTAAACAGCCGATTTGTTGCTTTTTCAAAATTTACTCATTACTGGATGTTCAATTAAATTTTAAATGTAGTCTTAGTGGAAATAGAACCAGATTGCTCATTTATTGTTAAAGTGATCCAATGTATATCATTTGAATTCTAGTTGAACAGTTGAATTCTATTTAATTTTCCAATATTTTGCAAAGATTGGATTTTACTCCATGACATTATATTGATTTCCCTAACAACAGATTGATTCAGTATTTAAATATGTTCAATATTAATGTGGATATATGTAAGCTCCTTTTTGACTGCAGAATATGATTTATTGTCTACACATTTAAAAGGAAAGTTCTTAGTTTACTCAATACTATTAATGTTGCCCAAAGAAAGTTGTTTATGATGTTGGAGCCCAATTATCTCAGTCTTGAAGCAACAGTGTCCAAGGTTCAACCATCTTCAACTGAATTATCAGTGACCTTCCTTCCATCACAGAATGAGAAATGGTTAGAGTGTTCATTTCTATTCACAACTCTTCAGATGTCAAAGCAGTTCTGTCAGCCCACAGGGACATTTGGTTTGTACTCAGGCATGGTCTGGTAACTGGTGAACCCTTGATCTCCCAATCCACCTCACTGTGGCCCTTGCACTTTATTTGTCTACCTGCACTGCACATTCCCTGCAACTGTAACACGATATTCTGCATTCTGTTTTCCTTTGTACTACCTCGATGTACTTATGTATGGAATTATCTGTCTGGATGGCATGCAAACAAAAGTTTTTCACTGTATCTCAGTACATGTGACAATAATAAACCAATTACTAATTACCATAATGTTCACTAGACAGAGTGCCTGGGAATAACCATTTCCATCTTTTGAGAACCTAGTTATTTCCCAATGATTCTCAATGCCATTAGCATTGCAGATTCCTGCACCAAAGTGGGGACATCTTTGACCCGGTAATTAAGATGGACAATATGTATTGGCCTTGGAAGCAATGCCCACATTCAGTGAATGAACAAAATAAAATCCCTTAGAGTTTAAACATTTATAAGAATGTTGTCACTGTGAAGATACAAAACTGTTATCACAAAAAAGGGGAGATCTGGCAAAATAAAATAAATGAAAATAATTGTAACTCTGTTATTTCTCTGCAGAAGATAGAGAAGCATACAAGTGCTATCACAAAAGTCGTAAGCTCATCTAGACATGGTGAGTGCAGATAAATGATAAAATAAGGGAGTGACTGACAAGAGTGGATTGTGTATGTGAGAAAGGTTAGATATGATAAATTTCAAGTGTGACTTCCCCACAATTTTATTGTACTCATTCTGGTAAGAACTCAGTTACATTTGCCGTTCAATACCCCTCTGCTCAAGAAAAGCTTTAACTTCAGAAGTGTTGCCATAAATAAATTATTTACTTGAATACAGGTTAGCTGCACTGTACAATGTCTTAACAGAAAACTTGACAGCCAATTTCTCTGTTCTCCCCCTTTTGGAGGTTTCGAGTTCACATTTAATCTTTATCAAAATTATGCAATAGAAGATATTTATTTGGCTAGAAATAACAGAGAATTATTGGCTGATGACCCATCAGAGCTGAGAAAATATTTTAATAAGTTTACAAGTGCAAGGAGAAATAACTGTCACAGTCCATCTAATAAAAAATGTGCATTAAGCAAATTAATTGCTTAAAATTTGGCCATTGTTGCAGGGGGACAGCAGGAGGCTACTGTGGTCCCCTGTATTTTAGACACAGGAGGGTTTTTCAGTTTAACTGTTCTTTGCAACTGAACAATTTCAACCCATTCCCCAATCAGCCACATGTTGGTGCAGGGTGCATTTACAGAGCAGCTCTCAGCCTCCGATTTAAGTTCCAGCCATGTAGGGACATATTTACAATGCCTGGTTCTTGCTTCCTGGTTAGAATCTTGGAAATGTCTAGACATATGTTAAAGGTAATTGGGATTTGAGGAGGGCAGTTTTGATTAAGAGTAGAATTGGCCAGTTCTGACGCAGGCAAAAAGAGCTAGTTACCTGGCGTGGGGGAATTTGATATTGAGCCTGGAAGGCTGCAGCATGCCAGAGAGGTGAGATGTTGTTCCTCATGCTTGCATTAGGGCTCATTGTAACAGTGCAGGAGAACACAGATGTATAGGTCAGCGTGGGAATGGGATGGAGAATTAAAGTGGCAGGCAATGTCAAGGTCACTTCTGCCAACTGAATATAGGTGTTCGGCAAAACAATCATCGCAATGTAGAGCAGATCCAATTGTGAACACCGTATAATAGATTGGAAGAAATTCAAGTGAATCGCTGCTTTACTTGGAGACTCTTTGGGTCCTTGGATGGTGGAAAGAGGAGGTAAAAGGACAATTGTTGCATCTCCTGCAATTTGGTCTATTTGGCAAACGAAGCACTACCCTTGCTTGTGGACAATGTATAATCCAAAGTCATATCACCCTTTGGTCGCCTTCTTTACTACCAGATTTAAAATAAAATTAGAGCTATACCTCTGTGAAATGCATCAATGTAATACACCTGGCAGAAGTATGCCTGCAATTGAGGGTCAATTCTGCAAATGAAATTCTCTCCCAATCAGTGAGAGTCTGAGTGCAACAGTGCTTTAAATATCAACATAAAAGTGATATTCCAGTGCGTAATCAACCACTCACAATATAGACCCACAAACAGAAAATGAGATAAATAACTAATCTATTTTACTGGTTATCTGTGAGGAATGAATGTGGGGTAAGACAATGAGAGGGTAAAATTTGCATGTGGGTTTTTTTACATCACTGAGCCAGCAGACACAGCCCGAGCTTAGCAACTCACCAGTGTTGGGCAAGATGAACCCTCAATCTTTTGGCTTAAAGAGAAACGTCAGTGAACAAGCTGACCACCCACCAACATTTAGGGACGTTTACTGGTGCAGAATTATTAACCTGATCCAACAATGTACTTTAACCTCAGAAGAGCAACTCTGACTTCACCTGTATGACATTTCCAAATCTGTTTCATATTGCAACTAACCTTGTGACCCTTGGGTTACATTATTTACTGTTTCATGCCCTGATCCATGGCCATTGTGAATACAAGTGGGATGTAATGATTAATGTAAGTGATAAATAAGATGGAAGATGAAACAAGGCCACTTCACATCTAAAACATTTCAGTAGTAAGCCACCTCATCTAACTAGATGTCTGGACACATTCAACTCTATCTACCAGAGTGAAGACCACTTTTAGGAGTTCTGTTTGAAATTGGTCCTTTATGCACTTTCCATTTCCTGAATAAATTGTTTGCTCTCTGGCATCTGTTTCCAAAGGCAGTCTCCATCCCTCTTCTCCCCCCCCCCACCTAACTCCACTTCCCCCCCCCCCCCACCAAACTAACCCTGGCATACTTGATCCAGCTGTGGCTCAGTCTGAAGCACTTTTGTCTTTGAATCTGTCACTTGTGGATTCAAATCCCACTTCAGTGAGTTATATACACAAACCTGGGCTAGTTTACCAGTGCAGTGCTGAGGACGTGATTCATGGTCAGAGGAACAACCCTTCAGATGAAGTTTTAGACTCAGGCCTCATTCAGTTTTACAGATGAACATAAAATAGTCCATAACATTATCATTCAACCAGGATCATTCAAAAGCAGACTTTCTAGTGATGATCACACTGGTATAGATGGGAGCTTGTTGTACAAATCTAATGGCCACGTCTCTTACAATAATACACTCCAGTACCAATACCAATTAAGAACATACGTATGTCATTGGCTGTAAGTACTTTGAGTCATCCTGAGAAAGACATGATAGGTTCAATGCAAATCCAAGCCTTCCTTCCTTCCTCCCTTCCTTCCAGTTCAGTTGTTTCATCTTCTTGCTGGATAAACTCACTGAGAATTTGAGGGGGTGCCATTCATAGAATGGTGCCAGCAATGAAGCCTAATGAAGACAATAATCTTGCTGTGGAATTTCATTGATCAGATTAAGGATGACATTTGGAGTCGACAGGATTCTCCAGAATCTCCCGTGTTTCACAAGGCAGCACTGTCATCCTTGTTACCTTTTGAGTCTTTCATGTACTGTATCTTCTGTAATAGCTTTGGAAGAATTATTGTCAAGAATTTGGCATATTCCATTAGGCTTACAGGAAGTTTTTCTAATTAGTTAAACAAAATACGCAGAAGCATAGCTTCGCCATCAATATATTTATTAACCAGTTGACTATTTATATTCTTAGAATATAAGATCATAATTTTTATGAGAATAATTTTTAAAGGGAGAATTTTGAAACATCAATCATAACTTTGGTGTCATTATCACTACAATGGTTCCTTGTACGTTTTTTCAAAGGATTAAATTGAAATTTCATGTACTGTACACATGACACCGTTATGAAGTGCCAGAAGAAAAACTGACTGCTAATTTTTATTCCCACCTGAGAAACATTGGGGCCAGGTTATTAAAACACCTGGTTTTGTTATCATTGTCTATAACGTCAAGTAGCTAAATTAAGGAAATGAAGAAATGTCCATAAAGTCGGTCAGATTTGTAATGGCACATCGATTGTGCTTGGGGGCGCTGTACCCCATTTTTAAAAATCATTTCATAATTTTGAAAGTATTGGAGTACTCAACAAACCTGAGCTGGCCCTCTGCTAGAAAGGGGCAAATATATTTTATGTAATTTTGCACAAACATTTATATACTTATGTTATCATTTAATTATCAATTGGAAAGAATCAGAGAATGTACATTTTTTTTTACATTTTAATCTTTTATTATAGTGTCTGTTTTCTCTTCATGAAAAGGAAGTAAGTTGCAGAACAAGTGTGAGTTCAAAGCAAATCCCAAATGATAACCACTGTACATGTAAAAGAAACAAGTTTGCAATTTTCTTCTGTGACATATCAATCCCCATTCCACTAATTTATAGAAAAAGTGGATTGGGATTTATATCTGTGCATGGAGCTCTGGAATTAATGGCCACCTATATCTATTTCATAACCTAATATAAAACAATCTTATTAAATTTCATGAAGTCCTATTAAATCAAGTAATGCTGGTTAAATTCAGGAAACCTCTAATATGCCAATAATAGCAATATTGAACTTGATCCTAGTTATCTCCACCTACCATAAGAAAGCTGACCCCATTGTCAAGTTCAATATCAGTGATCACGCTGAAGGTAACTGAGGCTTTGAAGAACCAACGCAATCTAAATTAATACAGGGACAATGATAAATGTAATTATGTATATTATAATATATTAGCATCAGTGGGTTCCCGTCGACAACAGAATTTTCAATGTCCAATACACTTTAAAAAATGACTTCACTATCTATACTGAGGCGCTGATAACCTTTCAGTGTCAGAACTGTAGAAAAGTATATAAAAGTTCTCCTCAGGGAGCTGGCTAGATTAGGTTACCCTGTGCTCTTTGATGAGCTATTTTTGTTCCCCTAATGAGTATTTCTGTCAGGGTATTGATCCTCATGTTCTTAGAGTCTTATGTCTCAGTTATTCTGGCACAATATTTGGAGGATTTCTGAAAGTATTGTCTGCAGGCAGTCTGTACAACTCAAGATATTTAAGAAATAGGCTGAGTTTCTTTGGAGATTTTATTTTAATCACAGCTCAGTCATTTGTTCAGCCTTTTTCAGAACCTAGTTCACACAAACATTTAGGGTTTAGAAAACACTGTGGCAGTGAACATAATATGCTGAGCACTAACTTTGTGATAATCATAGAAAAAAATTATGCTTAGATTTGTATACTGTATATAAATGAATCAGGACTTCTATTCACTGTGAATGGTTTAGTCCAATGCAATGCTTTAAAGTTAGCAGAGAATAGCGAGAGCTTTAGTCTCCATGGGTATCAATATAATGGGAATGGATTGTAAGCAGTTGGAATCATCAAAATTCAATTAAATGTGGATGGTTGGAATTCAATGTAGTGGAAAGTAGTTTGGTCGGCAGAATTAGACTGCACAATTGGAATAAAAGAACAATAGATGGGTCCATTTGAAATCTAAATTATGTAAGCTAATCAAAAATAATTTTGAGCATTGTGCTTTTTTTATTAATTAATGTGACCAGCTAAATTCTGATAAAATTTGAAACTAAGCCCTGTTTTTTAAAAATAATATTGAGGCATTATTCCAACTCATGTGAAGGAAACCCCATCCATGTGTACATTGAAGAAACGTACACTTTGTGAATCAAGGAGCGGATGAGTGATCCAGTGAATGTGAATGCACATCTTACCCTGCGTATCTGAGAATTCAAATTAAGTTTTATACAAACTCATTAAAAGTGACAATGAAGCTGTTTAAATCTTACTAGCTCACTGATATTGTTTAGGGAATTAAACCTGCTTTCCTCACCTGGTTTGATCTACGTGTGACTCCAGACTATTAACTTCCTCTGAAGTGGCCTTGTAAGCTATTCATTTGTATCAAAGCATTTAGCCACCATTTCAGGCCAGTAAATGGGCAACACATGTCAGCCTTGGCAGTGCATCACCAAACTTAAAAAGACTGCAATTAAAGAAAAACATACCCTTAATAAATGTTAATGAATAACAATCCAGTAGAATTTTAAGTTTGCTGAATATTAGTGGACGTTTGAGGAATCTTTATTAAATAGAATAAGGTGGATGCACTGAATTCAATTTAATTTCAGTTGTTACCATTTCTAATATATTAAAGTAGGCTTGTACAAAATACTAACATTTCTCCATTATTTTAGTAGCTTATCGAAAAACTCATGTAACATTCTTGAAAGTTCTTGAGATGATTTTTTTGTCCTTTTATAACCCTATTTCTCAAATGAAGTGATTAGAAAATCTGCAGCCAAGTCCTAAAAGTACAGCTGTAATTTGTATAAATTTCTACCTACATTTCACTAACTTGTTTACTAAATAGATAAAAAAAATGCCACTTCATAACATGTGAGTTGATGTAAGGTGATGGTCCAGTATATTATTCCATCTCTTAACGTGAAGTCTTGGGTGCTAGCGAGGATTTGAGTTTTGTGGACTCTCATGGAAACGATAGGCACACATGTAGAAGATACCTAAGAAAGAAATGAAGTGATACATTTGTGTTGCCTCATCAACTCGGCATGACTGAAGGATCAACTGAGTAATGGTGCAACAGTGAACCAAATTCAGGTACAATTTGATATCAGAGGCTAAGTAATTATGATGTAAAACCATTAACACAGAAATCATAAGTTCACCTTGACCAATTGAATTCAATGAATTTGAGAAATAAAAAATTTGTGAAAGCTATTGTAGTTATTATAAAATACAATGAAACCATCAGCATTCTTCAGGTAAGTTCCATAGTTATAAGACTCTCCTGCTGCTATAAGACTCTTGAATGGACCTCTTACACAATAAAGGTGATCTCTTGATCTCTCAACCTATCTCGTCATGGCCCTTGCACTTTGTTTGTCTACCTGCAATGCACTTTTTCTGTAACTGTAACACTATATTAGAACATAGAACAATTACAGCACAATTCAGGCCCTTCGGCCCGCAAAGCTGTGCCGAACATGTCCCTACTTTTCTGCATTATGGTTTTTTTTTCCCTTTTGTACTACCTCAATGTACATATATGTGGAATAATCTGCCTGGATGGCATGCAAACAAAAGCTTTTCACTGTATCTTGAACCTATTACCAATTATCGATTCTAACTTCCATTGTGCATTGAATGTGGTTGATATGCAGGCACTGGATTGCAGGAGAGTTTAATGGAAACAAGTTGTCCCTACAAAGTAGATCTGATGACTGAAAAGAAATGATAGACGTGGGGCCACTGCTTTGTGTGTTCTTGCCAGTTGTGATAATGAGAGATTGAGCCCCAACCTGTAAATAAAACCATCTTCTCAGCTCCCTTATATCATCATCTTTCTCAGTTTTTACATATGGCCATTCTTTGCACTGGAAATGGAGATTTTCGGATTAAAAAATTTGGTAATACCTTGTATTTCACTTACTTGGGCATTTGTGGAACAAGGGGAAATATATGATACAGTTTTGCATTTTCCATAAATGATCCTCCTTTGCGAGATTTCAGTACATGGCAGCCATCAGAATTTGTGCGCAGTGTGGCAATAAATAATACCAAAATGAGGTTCTTTAGCTCAACTGTAGATGGTGGAAGGTTGATGCAGCCAATAATTGCTGCCAGATTTACCGTTTGCAAGGTGTGCTGCAGTTGATGGAAAGGAAAGCCACCTGGAACATACTACATTATCCTTTATAGGATTCAACTGCTGAACACAGCCTAACCAGCTCTTTAGCAGGTCAACCAACAACTGAAAAAAGATAGATGATTTAATGTTTGGTTTCTGTCCAATATTTTGATGTAAGGAAGAATGAAGTGATACATCAATCTCCCTGTTTCTTTCTCAATTAATTTTGCTGGTCACGCAACACTATTCTCAACACTGGTGCCCCACAAGGCTGCATCCTCAGCCCTCTACTCTACTCCCTATAAACTCACGACTGTGTGGCCAGATTCTGCTCTAACTCCATCTACAAGTTTGCAGATGATACCACTGTTGTAGGCTGTATCTCAAACAGAGATGAGTCAGAGTACAGGAAGGAGATAGAGAGCTTAGTGGAATGGTGTCATGACAACAACCTTTCCCTCAATGTCAACAAAACTAAAGAGCTGCTCATTGACTTCAGGAAAGGGGGCGGTGTACATGTACCTGTCTACATCAATGGTGCTGAGGTCGACAGGGTTGAGAACTTCAAGTTCCTGGGAGTGAACATCACCAACAGCCTGTCCTGGTCAAATCACGTAGACGCCACGGCCAAGAAAGCTCACCAGTGCCTCTACTTCCTCAGGAAGCTAAAGAAATTTGGTTTGTCCACTTTGATCTCTCACCAACTTTTACCGATGCACCATAGAAAGCATCCTATCTGGATGTATCACGGCTTAGTATGGCAACTGCTCTGCCCAGGACCGCAAGAAGCTGCAGAGAGTTGTGGACACAGCCCAGCGCATCACGGACACCAGTCTCCCCTCCTTGGACTCTGTCTTTACCTCTCGCTGCCTTGGTGTAGCAGCCAGCATAATCAAAGACCCCACCCACCCAGGACATTCTCTCTTCTCTCCTCTTCCATTGGGTAGGAGATACAGGAGCCTGAAGGCACGTACCACCAGACTTAAGGACAGCTTCTATCCCACTGTGATAAGACTACTGAACGGTTCCCTAATACAATGAGATGGACTATGACCTCACGACCTACCTTGTTGTGACCTTGCACCTTATTGCACCGCACTTTCTCTGTAGCTGTGACACTTTACTTTGTACTGTTATTGTTTTAACCTGTACTACTTCAATGCACACTGTACTAACTCAATGTAACTGTACTGTGTAATGAATTAACCTGTACGATTGGTTTGTAAGACAAGCTTTTCACTGTACCTTGGTACAAATGACAATAATAAACCAATACCAATACCAATGGCACACATTAACTCCAGCCTCCCAGATCACCTTGACCCACTGAAATTCTCCTACCATGAAAGAGGTCTATGGCAGATGCCATCTCCTTGGAGCATCTGGACAGTAAAGACACCCACATTAGACTATTGTTTATTGACTACAGCTCTGCCTTCAATACTATAATTCCAAGTAAACTCACCTCCAAACTCTGAGACCTGGGACTCAACACCTCCCTTTGCAACTGGATCCTTGACTTCCTGTCCAACAGACTACAATCAGTGAGGAGAGGCTGCAACACCTCAGGCACGATTATCCTCAACACTGGTGCCTCACAAAGCTGTGTCGTCAGCCCCCTACTCTACTCCCTATACACTCATGGCTGTGTGGCCAGATTCTGCTCTAACTCCATCTATAAGTTTTTAGATGATACCACCGTAGTGGGCCATTACTCAAATAACGATGAGTCCAAGTACAGGAAAGAGATAGAGAACCTAGTGACATGGTGTCATGACAACAACCTTTCCCTCAATGTCAGCAAAACAAAAGAGCTGGTCATCAACTTCAGGAAGGGGAGTGGTGCACATGCTCCTGTCTACATCAACTGTGCTGAGGTCGAGAGGGTTGAGAGCTCCAAGTTCCTAGGAGTGAACATCACCAATACCCTATCACCATATAGATACCATGGCCAAGAAAGCTGATCAGCACTTCTACTTCCTCAGGAGACAAAAGAAATTTGGCATGTCCCCTTTGACCCTCACCAATTTTTATCAATGCAGCACAGAAAGCATCCTATCCAAATGCATCACAGCTTGGTGTGGCAACTGCTCTGCCCGTGACCACAAGAAACTGCAGAGAGTTGTGGACATAGCTCAGCACATCACAGAAACCAGCCTCCCCTCCATGGACTCTGTCTATACTTCTCACTGCCTCTGTAAAGCAGCCGGCATAATCAGAGACCCTTCTACCCCGGACATTCTCTCTTCTTCCCTCTCCCATCAGGCAGAAGGTACAAAAGCCTGAAACCACGTACCACCAGGCTCAAGGACAGCTTCTATACCACTGTTATGAGACTATTGAATGGTTCCCTAATTCAATACTCTTGACCTCACAATCTCTATAGCTTTCTCTATAGCTGTTACACTTTATTCTGCATTCTGTATTGTTTTACCTTGTACTATCTCAATGCACTGTGTAATCAATTGATCTGTATGAGTGGTAATCAAGACAAGTTTTTCACTGTACCTTGGCACATGTGACAATAATAAACCAATTTACCAATTTATTTTTAGATTTGTGTTTTTTATTTACTCCTTCCCTCTATCATTGGCTCATTGGTTGTGTTCTGACTATCACATTAGCACTCATTCTGTAAAAGCTATCATTCCTAGTAGGGTGAAATGCAGTCAAGAAGCTTTATTTCGCATAACTGGTACATTATCAGCAACAATTCCAAACTGAAGCCACCATTAATTTCAGCAAAAGATATTAAACTCTAACATTTGATGTGATTTCAAAGTAATGGAAGACCAGCCTTGGTCCTCTACAACTACCCACTGCTATGATTAGTTTTCCATATCTATATCCTCCTCCATCTCCACAACCTCCTCATATTTTTGTATTTCATTGACCCTGGCCTCCTGCACATCCTCAGTTTTCATAACCTGTCAATGGATGTTTAAGCTTTTGAGCTGGCCTGGTCCTAAATTATAGAACCATAATTTTCTCTGCCTCCCTGTTCTCTCTTTCTTTAAGATGATCCTCAAATCCAAGCTTGTGGTCTTCTGCACTAATATGACCTCTTGTGGCTCCTTGAAATGTTTTGTTTAATAACATCCCCAGGAGACACTTGAAGAAGAATCATTAAAGGTGCAATATAATAACAATGAATCAGTAATGTGCCGTGTGTCTGCCTAGTTTAGTCAGAAAGTCATGGCCTCATATAGCACATAGATAGGCCTTTTGGCCCACCATGGCCATGCTGACCATCAAGTACATATCTCTGCTAATCCCATTTACCAGCACTTGGTCTACAGCCTGCTATGCCTTGGCGATTCAAGTGCACATCCAGATGTTTCTTAAGTGTGCCTAACTCTTCCACTTTCTCAGGCAGTGGGCTCAGATTGCAACAATGCTTTGGGTGGATGACAAAAATTCTTCCTTCTATTCCTCCTATAGCATTTTACTCCTCACCTTAAACCTATGCCTTCAGGTCTTAGACACCTCAGCTATGGGGAAAGTTTCTTATTATGCACCCTATCGATGTGTGGTATTATTTTACCAGTCCAAACCAATTTAAGTGTTAGAAATATTAGCTTTCTGAAGAGCAGAACATGCTTGGATTTCGTATATTTGTGCAACACTTCCTGTTGGCCACTAAAGAGATCTTCAGAGTTGGAAGACAAAGATTGCCCCATCCCTCATCGTCCATTTCTGTGCTATTGACACTGCCTTATACTCACTGTCCTCCACTATTATGGTAGAAAAGATATCCCAAAAAGAGCAGGATAGGAAAGCTAAATCAGCAATAATATTTCTTTATACTTATTTTGAAATGGTGGACTAATGGAATCATTTATCTAATCGTCTCACCATTGAACCTGACTGTACTGAACTGAGTCATACACATTAGGAAGGCTGCCCGTCAATCCTTATTAAGCTAATTTATCTCTGCTGGTTCAGCATAATTGATCTCAGCCCCTCTGTGCTTGGGAGAGAAATATCATCCAATTCCAGGTCCTAATTATTCTCCAGTGATGTGTATGTATGTGTTTGTCTGCATTGATGAGAAGATGATTAGATGTGACTATGACAGGCCTCCCTGGTGAAATAATTTGCCAGCAGTCACCATTGCAATCTATGCATGAAAAGCCATGCTACTTCAGTCTTAACAAGCAACTCTAGCCCACATGTTCCAGTGTGAAATCTGCATTTGTTAATCAATTGAAATGCCCATCGTACAGTGTGAAATGCTACAAAGGGATTCACTTCCCATATAACGCAATATTTTACCTGCAAAGAAAGTGAGGACCACAGCCACCCATCCAATGATATAGGACCAGGAGAAGCGCCAATTGCCATAACGCTTACCATAATAGTTTACTGTGACAGCTGTATAAATAGCCATGGCTAGCAACACAAATAAACCTGCAAAATAAAAAGTGCATAACTATGGTCATAAAAGTTAAGACTTTTCAGAAAAAAAATGTCAGTGGTGTAATGGTTGAAATCAATACTTACATGAAATAAAGTACAACATGCCTGCAACAAAAGTTCTATCAAATTTGGTGAAGGAAGAGTATTGCATGAATGCCATTAAACCAATAATGATGCCGATGAAGCATGCCAAGAAGGAGAGGATCATGAATACTCTGGTGGCATCCCAGTAGGCTAGAATAACAAGAGAAATGAATTATCATTATATATCAGCAAAACGACAATTTTGTTTCTACTATAACTAATGAGGAAAGAGAATAATGGGCAAATGAGAAATAAAGCATTTTGGCTTCAAACAAATCCAGTTGTCTCCTCTTGCCTCACCCAAGTGTTATGTGAGATCATGACCTTTGCTGTTCAGAGTAGAAAACTTATTATGTGGATACTATTGTGTGCCTCTCACAGGATAGACAGGAAGATCAAGGCATCCCTGTTAATGCCTATGCTTCAATTTGTTGCATTTATGTTGATGGAAATTTAAGAGTCCTTGACTGCACCAAGCACCATTGCAGAGAAAGTGACTGTCTAATCTAGGCTGTAAGCATAGCACAGTGAGGATTTACAGGTGATTTATTTATCAGGAATGCCGTTAATGTGGGAAATACAAGGTTACTAATTCATTAATGCATGCTTTTATAATAAGCAGAATCTAGTAACATATGGTAAATTGCTTATTTGCTAAATAAATGTTTGCTGTATACACAGTAAATATAACATGATTTTGTGTTCTTAAAACAATCAACATTAGAGATTTTTTTCATTTCTTCATATTTCCTTTATTACAGAGAAGGCCATTTAGCCCATTGAGTCTATACTAGCAATCAGAGCATTCCTATGGACTCCAAGCCCTCACTATAACGTGTTATCTAACACATGCCCATTAACCCTTGATTCTCCTACCACCCATCTACACCAGGGATAATTTAGAGTAGCAAATTAGTTCAACAGTCAGCATGCCTTTGGGGTGTGGGAGGAAACCCGTGCACTTTGGGAAACCCATGTGGTCACAGAGAGAATGTTCAAATTCCATACAGATGCCACCCAAGGGGAGTTACTTCATTCCATTGAAATAATACATGCTTAAACATTGAAGCATTTCACAGAAAATATACTTTTTAATTTTGAGAATTGTTCAATGTTTGAATCCAAAAGGCAGACTGTTAAGTAGTGAAGACTGCACAGAGATTGCAAATAATATGCTTTAGACTGACTAATAAGAAATGTAGGAAGTGTTGAGTAAGTCAATATTATCCAAACATGAAAGGAAGGATATTATTTTGGGTGGTACTAATTTCAAATGAGGAGACAACTCAAAATATTACCTGGAATATTCTGGATATAACTTCACTTTATTTCCATGTAAATATTTTTCATAGAGAATAAAATCACAATCATTTGTAGATTGAATTATTTATTTTGCCAATTAATCTCTCAGGGTATTTGCTCATGAGATGGATCTGCTTAGAAAGTTCTGCCTTCTCCTTGTCCAGTTTATGTTTCTGCAGTCACCGGATGCCCTTCCCACTTTCTCCTTCCCCCGTCTCTCTATGCTTGCCTGCAGCTATGAATTTGTTGATGTAGTTTTCAGTTCTCTGCATATTACTGAGTGCAGTCTGATACAGTTGTATTTTCTAGACTCTTTCGCTGCTCATGTATTGATCTCTCTGCATGTTTGTGCTTTCTCCTTCTTGTTAATTTCCCCTCTAATTTGTGTGCTGTCTTTCAAACAAATTTTGAAACCATCATCTGAATTACTGCCTTATCTGTGATCAGCTCACTCAGCAGAACTCAGGAACTGAATCAAGCTATGATTCTGGCTTCGGCCTTAGCATCTGGCCTATTGGCAAATCACTGTTAGGACATATTAAACCATTCAATTCCTTGGTTGTTTTATTATGAACTGCATCAATGGCTTCATTTGATCTCCTTACCGACACTGTCAGTGTGCAGATAGCATTTTCCTGGCACACAATATCTCCACAGGCCCTGATGCATAAAACTGCCAGAACGGCGATACTGTATCCAGTAATCTGTTGCCGTGGAAACTACAAGCAAGATGTTGCCTACACCAGCACAGAACAAACCTCCTCCCATAAAACTGTACATCTTCTTGGAGATACAATCTGCAGAAGGAAACACATGAAAAAGTTAAAATTATTATTCACTTTAGATAGTTCCTCCTAAACTCATCAATAAATCAACACCTATTTGTAAAACTGGATGCTCAGTTCAATAATGTATTAAAAATTTAGCTGTTCCAGATTGTAGGGAATATTTTCTTCATTTCTTCATTTCCTGACTGTTCAACTGTTAACATGAGGTATTTTTTCTGTGACTTTCCAAGTACATAGAGTCATGGAGTCATAGAGTAATACAGCATGGAAGTGGGCCTTTCGGCGCAACTTGTCCATGCCAGCCAAGGTTCCCGTCTAATCTAGTCCCATTTGCCCTCATTTGGCCCATATCCCTCTAAACCTTTCCTATCCATGTACCTGTCCAAGTACCTTTTAAATATTGTTAATGTTCCTGCCTCAACCACTTCCTTTAGTTGCTCATTCCAGATACTGAGCACATTCTGGGTGAAAAAATTGCCCCTCAGTTTCCTATTAGATTTCTCCCCTCACCATAAACCTATGCTCTCTAGTTCTTGATTCCCCAACCCTGGGAAAAAGACTGGGCACATTGCCCCTCCTGGTTTTATACACCTCTATAAGATCACCCCCATCCGCCTATATTCCAATGATAAAAGTCCCAACCTACTCAACACCTTTCCATAACTCAATCCCTCGAGTCCTGACAACATCCTCATCAGTCTCCTTTGCCCTCTTCCCAGTTTATTGGCATCTTTCCTATAGCAGGGTGAGGGCAAAGCTGAGCAAAATATTCCAAATTATCCTTAAAATATCCGGTGTCATTCCTTATCATGGGGGTGGCAGAAACCTTGCCCTGGGGATGTTGGATAATTCCCTCGGCTGGGATGGACACATCATGTCCACAACTGTACTTTAGATCAACTCTTCCTGAACCATCTGCTGGAATGTAGGAGTATGTCCATGCTCCTTTGGCAGATGGGTGACCATGGAATGGATTGAGGAAAACCACCTATTTCACGTCTTTTACTCAATTGTCTTTTCTTAACTTTCTTGGAGAAACCCTATGAGATTTCGGCTGAAGCATCTTAGGGGAATGAAGGGAATAAAGGATATTGTTACTCAAGTAATTAACGGCATACACAAAATCTCAAAGGTCCTTTCCAAAAGAAATTGAATGGAATTCCAAAGTGCAAGAGTTCAAATTATTGTGATCATATATAATGATCATGCAGTTTCTTTGGTAAATATATTCAATTAATTTTGCTGTCCTTAATCTTTACACAAAGCTCTACAGTTTCTCTCCTGTAAGATAGTTATCCCATTCTCTGCCTTTGTTCCCATTATCCTTTCAGGCAGTGCATTCCAGATCATAACAATTTAATGTGTAAGATAAAATACCATTGTGTTCCTCCCAGTTCATTTGAAAATCAACTCAGTTGGTTGACTTCCCTGGTTACTGACCTCGACCAGAAGAAACACTTACTTCTTATTCATCAAAATTGTTTAGGTGTTTGCACATCTCTATCAAGCTTCCTTTGAGCTACATCTTTCAGGAAAACAACACATCTTCTCCACTTTTCCAGTGCCTCATAACCGCTCCCTTCCAGTAAATCTCTTGTGCATACTCCTTTTGGTGTTTATGTCATCACAAATGCTGTAAATATGTTGTCTATTGCACTCCTTTCCCCTCATTGCCTTTCTATCCTCAGCTTGGTTCCCTACCATATCATGAACTTTAAAATTGTCATAGGCTCCCTTTTTCTGCTCCACTTTAATGCTTTAGTCATCCAAGAACTCCAGTTTTGTATTCACTTTCTTACCACCCCACAGGATGGATGTCCATTTCCTGCCCAAACATCTGCTCTGAAGTCCTGCGCTGTTCAATTACTATTTTGTCTAGCCATCTTTGATTCCAGTCCAGCTGGCCACATCTTTTAACCTCTCTCACAAGTGATAATATCATATCTTTCCTTTAACTGTTCCAAATGTGCTCAGATGCTCTCCTATGTCCGACTTGTCCCAATATAGACAATACATATAGATATTTTCCCATTATAATAATGTAATTTTGTTTTGTCCAGTAGATAAGAGATTGACAGAAATATGTTGATAGCATTTAAAAACATAAAAATAAAATATATTCTTGAGGATATCTTCTGGAATGCACAGAACAATTTCAAAACTCTGCAACAAATGAATAGCTTCAAGAAAAGAAATTTCTGAGTATTTCTGAGTATTCAATGTATTAAACATCCCATCAATATGATTTTAACTTTTACTTATCTGCATCTGACTGATTTCCAAAGATTAATAAATGCCTATGTAGTGCATATCTGTTTTAAAATTGTATTTTAAGTAAACTTTTCATAAATATTTCACATGGAATATTGCAGGAAGATTTTCTCTGAAAGTGCATTAAAGATGCCTCTTCTAAATTGTCACAAAAATTGTTTCAATGTCATGAATAGCAGATTTATCAAACAGATTTGAAACAAGAGAGGTTATAAACAATATACTCGTATATTCAGGATAATGGGGAAGACACACTCCACAGGAAAATTAATGGTAGACATAATAATCTGAGGAAAATAGTATTTGAAAAGCTGACGTGAAACATAAATAAACAGTGATATAAAAGTAATGTCATTCCAATAATTTAAAATAATACAATAATTATGGATCAAGTAGATTGAACACTTTCTAGGTATTAATTAAAATAGAATCACTCCCTTACATCCCTTATTGCTCCATGTTATAGAGCACTTTTGCTAAAATATAGTAGCAAATATTCTTTATTAATGTTCAATGTTTTTTTAAATATTGTGCCGTAAGTGTTTCAACCACAGGACAGTTAATGGCTGGAAGTTTTTGGCTATGCAAGTTTCAAAGGCCAGACATTAGAACAATTTACAAATCAATCTTCATTAAGCAGGTGATAACTCAATTGCAGACTGAGGATTACATGAGGCCAATGTGCTAACAGGCCTCCTTCTCTGTTGTAGTAATTGCCTGACTATAAATGACATCTTGTAACATTGCATACTGAACAGGACAGATTCCAGAGAGAATCTTAGGTAAATGTAAGAAACTTATTTTCTTAAATAGTTCTTTTCGGCAGTGTTACATCTGCAGATTTAGTAATATCGTTCACACAAACTTACTCTAGAAACTGTAGTTAATGAGACTTACAGTAATAACACCCCGTGTTACATATGTCCTACCCCAATGCTATATCTGAGTTTTCATTGTGGTTCTGGATATGATTAACAGAGCCAAGGATCTCTTTAAAGTGAAATGATATATCCAGATTTAAGACATTTTCCTTGCCATTCAAATGAATTTCAGAGTATAGGAAAAATTAAAAAGTGACATTGTAAATTTATATTTAAAAATCACATGTCTACTTAGGTGGAAAATGCTTGAAAAGCTCCTACCTGTAGTTCTGCCACTTGTGTTGATCCAGCCTCTGATACAGTTCTGCAGTCGCACAGCCAGTTACCACCAATCCAGAGCAGGTGGATTTGTGGAGTTAGTCCTCAGCAGAACTATGTCAGTGGAGCTAGGAAAATAAACATAGAGAAATGCATCACATGAAACAATTGTGCTCACTACAATAAGCTACATCAAACAGACAATTAGTTAGAGCCGAGTTTGTAAAGACAGGAATTTGCTGAATATACACTGACATTGAGTATTTGAGTCGTATGCAATAAAGAAACAGATGATGGGTGCAATTTTTCCATTCAAACTAGATCATTGTCCAATTGCAGATACAATTGAATATATACTTTGGAAATAATGCTTGTGATACCATTTTATAATATCATGCAAAACCATTGCGATCAACAATTAGCTTTTTGGTCTGAATCTGAGAAATGCTGCTCACCATCGACTTTGTAGAAGCCCCTCCACAAGGACCAACTAAGGCCTTGGCGTAGATTCCCTCTTTCCCACTTTTGGGAATCTGTGCCAACCAGCAACAGTGATGCCATCAAGAAGACTGAGCAGCCAAGTAGATTGAAGGATTTTCATGACCTGCAAGCCAGGAAGTAAAAAAAAATCTTGAATTTTATTTAACTATTTAAACATTTTACGTAAAAGGCAATACATATTGAAACATTCACTGGCACTTAAGGTAAATATGGAAATATTACAAATTTTGTTTTTGTTATTTTTAAAATAGAATTTTAAAATATTAACTGTACCAGTACTGCACCCTTCAAAAGTATTGTTTAGAACCTGATACAACACCAATATACATTTCTCTTGAATCTGTTCCCGAATTAGTATGGGAAGGAATGACTATTATTTTCCCCCAGACAAACTTTATTTATTTCTAACATGTGCCAGGGAACAGAGTGAAGTGTAGAAGAGACTATGGGAGAAAAGGATTGTGAGAGAAAGAGGGAGGGAGGAGATGTTCCGCTTAGCTGGAGGAATAGGAAAGAGATCCTGCTTTGTGAAAGATGAGAACGTGATTAATCCTGTTCGCTGGGAATGAAGTCAAATTCAAAGTCAAGTTTATTGTCATGTGTACAAGTCCATGTTTGCACAGGTGCAACTAAAAACTTACCTGCAGCAGCATCACAAGCACATAGCTTCATATAAGCAGCATTCACAAAAAAAACCATAAACTAAACATAAATTATAAATAATTTTACAAGAAAGAGCACATATAGAACAAAGTCCATTTTAGTGCAAAGTGGTCATAGTGTTGTTAAACTGTAGTGATAAAGGCAGAAAGGTATCTCAGTTTTGTTAGTGAACATTTTCTGAGATCTTTTTTGGCATTGTTGAAGAATCCATGAATTACTAGCTGTGTTCAATTTTGTATTTATAATGACATACATATTGTTATTGAATGCCCCTCAAGATTTCAGGGGATCAACAATTTAGCTTTGAAATGTCGTCATGATTGTTATGAATGAAATATGATGACAGTTCGTGAACATCAAGCCCTCAATTTTGATTATGACGAGATAATCAGTAACGTTAGCCGAATAAATAGAGGCCAGGTTGCCAAGGGAGCCTGTGTGCTTTTTTCAAAATGACACCGGGATATCTTTTAAGTTTCCCTGAAAAGGAAAGCAGGATCTCATCGTACGTCACATCAGAACACAGAATATTTGACAGTTTTAGCAGGCACCCTCTTGGTGTTGCAATACAGTGCCAAGTCCACAACCTTCTGACTCAGATATAAGAGTGCTCACACACAGCCAAAGGTGACATAGGGCAAAAATGTAGGAATGTGATCAATGATTAAAAACCTGATTAAATACATGGAACGTATTGTTAGAATGATATTTATAGAAATAAACTGATTGGTGAACATCATTTTAACTGTTAGCTGATTGGCTTGATGAGAGTGAAATAGCATAGTCTGTATATTGGAAATCAGTTTATTAAATGCCAATACTTTGCCATTTCAATGTCCACATTTTTAATTGTAATTATGTAACATGTTTTTTCTTTGCATTAGCACCCCAGACACATGCAAAGCAATTAGCACTTACATTTATACATGCAGTTTACATTTAATTAATTCATTTGATAACATAAGTAAGCAGGTAGGAGAACAGATATTGAATTTAATTTAGAGATTCAACTTAATTCAAGGATTGCATATTTTAGGAAACTAGTTTGCAAATGTTTTAGTAAGGTGCTTCTAAAATGCACAGCAATCAAGTTGTGCACATTCAAGGAGAAAATGTACTTGAAGGGTACATAAAAAAGCCATAAAGATATATATTAATTCTGTAAATAAGCAGCAAATTGGACAAATCATGTGGAGTTTGGCATGTTTTGATAACACTATCAGTAATTGGGCACAGATGTCCTTGTTCCTTATTTCAGTAAAGACACAAATGGACACTAATTGTCAGCTGAATAGACATGGAGATGAGGCAGGGACAAGAGAGCCTGCATATATTAGAATCTGAACAATAAAACTACTTGCTAAATGCAGTTGATTCCTACTGAGGCTGCAGTTCCATTGAAAGGAGCCAGCATTACTTACTAGAAAATATCAATTACTGTTACACAAAGACAAAAAGGTTTTGCAAACACCATATAAAACAGAAACAGATAATCTGTGCAGCATTATGCAATGCAAATAAACTTGTATTGCGCAAGTGAATCACGTACGTCGAGTTAAAGGACAGGAATATTTCTTTAGTTGTGAGAGTCCTATTTTGAACATCAACTTGTGATCCAGGTGCTGTGTATAGGACAACAGTAATTCTCATTGGAATTGCTCTCTGCTTCCTTTCAAGAAACTGCCCAAGTCCGGAGCTTACTATTACTAAATAGGTTTTAATATTAAATTTCATTTAGGACCATGGTTGTGTAAATGGTTGAAGGTATGAGCCTGCTTTTCTTTATATGAGCATGCTTTTATCAACACTTTAAAACGCTTATGATATTGTACAGCAAACCGGGAATGATGTAGTTATGTGGGGAATTATAAATGTTATACTCGGGTATCATAACATGAATCAAAATTGAAACATTCACAATTCCCTTTATAAAATGATGAATTTAGTCATATGCATATGGTACCTCAAAAGTGCTTGCTTTATATATGTTGTACAGTGAAAGTGAAAGGATTGTAAATATTCAATGCTGTAACCACAGCCAGTAATGGAGAATTAATCCCATTAATGTTGTATGATTTTTCAAATGATGATGGATTATTTCATATTAGCAATCATGGAGAGGAGTGGAGCAAGTTTTTCTCTGATTATGAAGTTGTTTTTCATAGTTTTTAAAGCCAGTATTAATACTGTATTCTCATTCCCCCGAAACTCAACATTGGCAACGTTAACAAATTAACAAAGTGAAGTGTAACACTAGGTGGTGCCCTGTTAAATTCATTGCTTTGTTGTGAATTTATTAAGCCAGTAAACCTTGAGAAATCAAGAACGAGTCTATGTTCAAGGTTATGCTCAGTCATTAAAGTGACATGAATTAAAATGACCATGCTGTATGGTAATTTTAAAACAATGACAATGTATGAAATGATTTCATATAGACCCTGCTGTTTTGGTGGCATAGGCTGAGTAGGGTTGTTTCAACAGAAACATGAGGAGGCTACGTGCTGTGGAAATACTTTCAGCTGTTGGAGTGAGAACACATTACTTTGAACATTTCTGGCATGGTGTTAGGACTTAATTCATCAATCTCACTACAGATTTGCAGATAGGATATACTTATGATTTGAAAGCAGTATCAAATTGTCTCCTTTTTATTTGACTATAATATTTGAGAAATTATGTGTTTCATTTATTTTAATGTATCCCAAAATGTTTAAGCAGTTTTCGAATGAAAGAAAGACTTTTTGATCTTGTTATTTCACTTCACTGCTGATCACTTTATTGTATTTCCCATTCTACTTATACTCTCATTTATTGTCTTTGAATCTTAGCAGCATATTGAATGCTTTTGTTGTTAGAGAAACATAACTGTGGAGAGAAGTTATTCATCCACCTCACTTGTCACCAAATAGCACCTTTATCTCTTTCCATCTCTATACCTAGTCAACCATCACACTACCCTCCGCTTATACTTGTAAATGGATTTTAGTTTAGCAAGTGCTGGGAGAATGATATGTTTCTGACACATTTAACTGGACTCTTGTAATTGTTCTATTTTGTGGGATATTTCAGAGTTTTATGAATGTGACACTAGATAATATTCAATGTATTATTCTACTGTTGTACAAATCAACTACAAAGATCATGAAGTTCAGTTGTGAAAAGGCATAGCCACAAGGTCATTTAAAAAAAAATTCATTCAAGGATGGAGGCTTTGCAAACCTGATTTGCCCTTGAGAAGGTTGTGGTGAGCTGTCTTCTTGAGCTGTGCTTGAACTTGTGGGTACATCTACAATGCTCTTAGGGAGGGAGTTCTGGGATTTTGACCCAGCAACAATGAAGGAACAGCGATGTATTTCCAAGTCAGGACGGTGTGTGGCTTGGAGGGCAACTTCCCGGTGGTGGTGTTCCCCACGCTTTTGCTGGCCTTATCCTACTGGCTGTGGGTTTGGAAGGTGCTGTCCACGGTGCCGACCCAGCGAGTCCCAACTTGCTGTGTTCAGCTCATATCCTTGAATTGTGATATTCCCAATGAACAGGGAAACCGTGGACTTTAAGGTTCAGAAATTGGATTACAGAGCACCTATTTTTCAGTCGTGAAAGGCGTAGCTAAGAATCATTGTTCAAAAGTCTATCTTTCAGTTCCCCACCAGGGAACTCTGTCTCAGAAGAAACCATTTACAATTGATGATGTATCTAATCCCTTTTGTTGTGCTTATGACATAATAAAATTTTACATCTTGAATTTATTAGAGAGTAAATTATTCCATCTTTCATGGCATCACCCTCAGTGAATTGTATGCATAACCAATTTTTGTAATGTACTTTCCTCCATCCCATACCTGAATAATAGTTTTATTATTTTATTTATATATCAGTTTCATCCTTTTATTTAATACATGTAGCTTATAGTCACTGTATGAATGGACACCATTATTTTGTTCTACTTTTCTGATTTGACAACTACATTGGATAGTTTATTTCTTCTTTTCCCCCTTTTGAACATTCGATCAAAACTATCTTGGAGGGATTGGTAAAAGCTCTCTGTTGGGGATTGCAATCCTCCCAGATTCCTCTTTCCATTGAGCCTCACTGTTGAATGAAAGTGTTAAATCTGTCCTGTAAATACTGTTTAAGAACCAACAAGCTTATCTGGAAAGATTCTGGTATTAGTATTGTAATTTCTATATAGATGCCTGTACAGATAATATATAGCACAGACCATTTGAAAGTGAGTATGATCATATAATCATGCACATAAAACCATTGTCATTCATCCTAAGTAAGTTTAATATCTTTAGCTGTGCAGGAGATATCACCTAATATAAAGACAAAATACTGTGTTTGATGCAATGTTAAATAAAATCAGAAATGAAAACAGAAGCAGATACTGCCTGGCTTGCTGAGTTGCTCCAGATTTCACATTCCACATTATACAGCAGTTGCAGATAGAAAAAAAATCAGTTGTAGATCCACTTGCTGGACAAACCTTAGGATGTTCAAAAAATAACATATGGATATTCCTCTATCGAAATTACATGGATGCAATCTCCAAATGTTGCAGTGTCAGTTGTGCTTTTACACTATGTGTGATGCTTATCTCACGTCCGTACTCAAGTATAATCAGTAAATATTACATTTAATCCAGTATTAAATACTGTGACAAAAAATGTAAAAACTGCAAGAAAATGGTTTAGTAGGAAGTCATTTAATATTCCTTTTATTTTATAATATGTCTCCTTTTGCCTCCAAAACTACAATGAAATTTAGCATCTTTTCAAAATGATGAACACAGCTTTGTGCAGGAAATCTATCTTCTCTTTACATCAAAGGCTGACAAGAGCCCTTGTGGCCTTTCTCTGTAGTATCTTCGGCTGCAGAAGAATACAATGAACTACATCACTTATTAACCTTCACATGTTGCATTATTTTATTAAACTAATTAGTGGCAACTTCTTCAGCCTTCAAAGGTGTGCTGACAGGAGATGACTGAAAATAAAAGTAAATATAAACCCTCTAATGCCACTAATTGCATTTCTAAATTGAATTCTATAAAATAACATGCTTTTCAGGTGAAGCAGAAAATACAACTTAAGTGACGAATTATTGCAAAATGTTATGTATTTTATTCATGCTGCCAAAATATTAAAGTGTAATTATTCAATATTCCTTTTATTTGCTTTTATCAACCAATTAAAATGATACATTCAACTAAATAGGGAGTATGATCATCGTACAGTGTAAGATCATTAAAACCTCTCATGCCAGATAAAACACCAAAAAACAAGTACAGAGCTAAATGAAACAGTTATTGATTAAACAGATGATAATGAACACCTGCACTGGGATTACACAATGGTAAACCCATTAAAGCGGAGGGTGGGATTATTGCAAGTTACTGCAAATTTGCCTAGTCAACCCAATTGAAGGGACTGAAGTGAGGAAGGGGCTCCATTCCCTGCTGACCTGGAATTGAAATGATGCTGCTTTTGGCAGCAGGTGGGATATTGGTGTTCCATGATGTAAATCAGCCCTGCAATTAAGTCCACCTGGTTTGAAACTCGCACTTCTGCATGAGATTGGTTTTTGCTCCCTTTGGCTTGCTAGCAATGAAGTCTGTTGCATAAGCCATAGACCACACATTGCCCTGGTGTAAGACAATGCTGCCTTTGCTTCCTCACGAATGAAGAATGACTCTGCAGTCACAGGGAACCATATTACAAAATGGGTCTCTGAAAGAAAGCACTGACTCAGGTTGTGAAATGCTGCCAGTTTGTTCTGTCCATGAGTACAGGATGTCTCAGTTTACCAGCATAACATCAACAATCACTGCCTAACAGCAGCAAGAAATTTAGGGAGCAATTTCACCCTAACTGACCAGACAGGAACCAAACAGATTTGTGTTGCATGCTCATTTTATATCCCTAGCTGAATTTTGACTTTAATGGAGAATAAAATCTGCAGTTGCGAACAGGATTAGGTTAATGCTTTTGGGTCATTCAGGAATGTCATTACTATAACAACATCATGCTTCACTAATGGATTTTGTTTGTGCGGTCAGTATTCTGAATTTTTCCCTCAACGGGAATCCAAAGCCTGAATACCGAATCAAGCCAATGCATTGATTGCTATTGTCCTTACTTTATGTACCCTGTTTCTTGACACTTTATGCCCAAGAGAACAGCTTCACTTCATCTACTCTGTCTAGACCCTTTCTGCTTTTAACTACGTCTATCAGATCCTCTCTCAATCTCCTCTGTTCTAAGGAGAACAAACCCAATTTCTCCAATCTATTCACATGAAGTCTCTCATTCTCGGCATCATTCCTGTAAGTCTCTTCTGCCCCCTTTCTGCTGCCTTTACATCGTTCTGTTTACAAAGCCTCAGAATGCACTTTTTCTCTACTTTCTCAAACTGTTCTACCAAATTCAATGATTTGGCACATATTCCACGAGACCTTCATCATTCCTTTGAGAAGTTTATATTGCCTCTCCTCATTCTTCTGAACAAAATATAATGCTTTGCATTTTCTACCTTTACTTTCATTTGCCACATACCTTCCAATTCCATTACCATGTTTATATCCTCTCAAAGTCTATTACTATCTTCCAATTTTTGACCAATATCTTTGCCACCTTTCTTGGTATTAAATTGTCTGTAAGTTCCTTGTTTCTTTTGGCTACAGAAAGGAAGATATGTAAATCCAGCCATTAAGCTGTACAGAGACCTCTTCCTGCTCAACAGACTCAGTTAATTTCAACATCGACTGAGCAAAATTTTGAGATGAATAATAATTAATGTGAGATATTGAATACATGTAGTTCTAATACAATTATGATTTTTTTTCATCAATCCATTATCACAAACTCATTCCAAGAATAAGCAAATATGCCAGCAAAAGTACAGATTTTGTTCTTGGATTTTAGCATCTGAATGTAACTTTGGGAAAAGATATTAAATTAAGCTCCTTAAGCAGAATAAATGACTGTAACGGTACTTTAACTGGATTATATTCTTGTGATGCAGAATTCCAATATATTATGCCAAGGTATTTCTGATCTGTTTGTAAAACTACTCTAGTTTTTTCTGCCTTGCATCAGAGACACTTCTAAATCTGCAATGTCTATTTCCAAACACTGAAATACAATCGAAATATACATAATGTAAAGGATTGTCATTTTTGTTTGCTCAATGAAATAGATTCTGTAAAGGAGATGGAGTGGTGTAACAGCTTGGCAAATTGTCCTGGGCTGATTGAAATGGAAGGTTAAAGCTGATGGGATGAAGTTCTCCTTCTTTCCTTCCTCTGCTGTATAAAAAGAGAGAAATGGGAAAATACAATTGGAGCTTATTGTGAACAGAGATTGAAATCGCAGCTGCTTGTTACTTTTTAGGATAGAATTTACCTGTTTAAATGTGTTAACTACTAGAATGTGGATAAATTCTAATGGCAAGATCTGAAAAAAAATGTTAAACGGTTATGACTGTGGAGACATTCAAACACAATTACTCATAATTACTTTGCAAATATCCATCAATTATAAGGTTATCATTGCCATCTCAGTTGACAAGATCCATGTTACATCTGATTTAGCCAGATCATTGGTTCTGCTGATGTTGTTAATTGTTGGCCTGATTGCTGTTCAGAGAATCAGGATGACATTTTCTGTCTTACGTTTTCTTCTGCTTCAAGTCTTTCGGTGTGTTAAGGAGACACTGTGATAATGTCACCTTTCTGCTGGCTACGGGAGGTTCAAACTCAATGGCTATTCTTCTTATTTCTTTTCAATTATACAAACGCTTTACTTAATTGCAGCGTCCTTGCATATCAACCCAGCTCTGTTATTGCATGTATGCATTTGGTATAGATATCTGCTGGGTCAACCGTATTTGTAACAGCTGCCTATTTCAAACAGTATTTGCTAATGGATTTGTTAACTTGTATAAATTAGAGTGCTTAACAAATGTATTAAATTGAGAAAGAAGATTTTCCAGAAGAATTTCACAACTGCTGCTGACCACAATCTCATACTATCTCCCTCTACCCCAAAAAACACACTGAAATACAGTTTAGCTCCATTTAGCTGCACATTGCTGGCTTCGTGACTGTTCATTGTGTGATTACCAAATCACACATCAAGTGGTGGCAGCAGACACTTGAATATAGTTGCCTCTTCGTTTGAACTAGAAAAATAAGTGGGCAATGAGCTTTCTCATCCACATGCCGATTCAGGAGAAGAATAAATCGAATGTAAGCGGGCAATGGGTGAACCAAGCAATCCGAAAATATCTTCACAAGTGCTACTGTGTAAATCTATCCGTAGATATTGTGTATATTGAAAGTGTAGCTTTGTGATTTCTTCCACCTCTTATGTGTTTAAGCTATCACAGGCATTGGACTGAACCTGAACATTGGCAGCAATTTTTTTAATGGTCAATCTGTCTGATCTGGTCACCTTGCCTTAAATTACTGCTTATGATCCTTCAACACCCCCATACCTGCACTTACCTGGTCAGGATGTGGAGATCCAGCCTTGCTGGCCTGAGACATGCAGGACTGCAACTACGTGGTCTCACTGGCAATAGTGCCTCTGACAGCTCAGTACAAAGGTCCCACCTCCAGTACCGCCTAGACCACCAACAAAGCACACCCTCCAACTCTGCCGGCTGTAAAAGCTGGAAAACATTAGATGTCTCAACACTATTAAGGTCGAAGTAAATAATTAAAATACATATGTTATTAAAAATAAAAAAAACCTGACAATATTTTCTTCAATAACTCTTAAAAATAATTAAAAAAAATAAAAGCTAAGAATTATTTTTTAAATTAGCTTACCTTCTCCAAAGGATATCCCTACAATTCCCTTTTAACTCCACAGAGTCCTGAATCCCACTCCAAGCCTAACCTGGTGCAGTATCCAAGAGGAAATTCCCCAGCATAACACTGGGGGATCTTAGCCAGATTGGACCCTGCCATGTGTGGAGCGAGGGTAGAACGAACTGACAGATTAAACATATCAGCATGTTCACGTGTTCAACATTGATATGGTTAATGTGGAAGTCCTGTATTTACTACAGATTACTACAGGTAGTTCCAGATAAAACCATTGGCATTAGCCAGTAAGATTCTGGAATAAAAATCAGATGAGATGTAAAATAGGTGTCTGTCTTGCAATTGTTCAATTTACACCATTGTACAGTCAAGATCAAACCAATTTTACTTAACACTTAGATGGCATCAGCATACTAAAATATACTTTGACCAATCAGTTTATAGATTGCATTGAGTAAATGAAAAACTCAAATCAAATAGATGTTGAAACTCTCAACCCATCAGATTCAATTGTTAAAACTTGAGCTTCTAGAAGTTAAAAGCCCACATTTAGTGGGCTGCAGCACAAAGAATCCCTGCAGAATTGCTCTTTTATTACTCATGTTATAAAACTTGCACGGAATTTAACTGAAGGTGTACAGCTCCAATCAAAGAAAAAATTAACATCAAAACAGCTAATCTGAGAGTTTTCCAATTAAAAGCCGAAATGAGCCAGATGGTGCAGTGTGAAACCCACCACAATTTGAGGGCACGGTCAAGTGGGAAAAAGAATACATATTTGCCTTATTTAGAAAGAAAATAAAAGTGTTGCATTCTCAGATGAAAAAAGAGCCTCTTTTTTTCTCCCATGCTTATGTTCTTGGGCATTTACTTTTTCAACAGTAACTATCCTGAAGATCAAAGGGAAAAAATAGGTTCATTACATGTAATCGGCAGAGACCAATGGAAGCCTTAAAACACAGGACCAGAAATAAATGTGAGCTCGTCAGTAAAACACACACTTTAAACGTTTTATATTCTATTGCTTTTCTTTTTATTTATTTTGATTTTAGCCTCTGCCTTAGGTCAGGCAACTTGAAATTGCAACACGCATTGACTGTGGTGCATCGCCAAAAAAGGCCTATTCTACAATTACTTCAAAAAACAAATTCTTTTATTTTAATGTTTTCATGGCTATACCTTAAAACGACTCATTTTAAACTGGGATTCTTGACTATTTTTGGGAACTTTTCAACTGGATGGGGGAAAATTTACAGCTACTATTTGACCTTAAGTGTGGCATCTAATTGCATAAGTACACTTCCATGGACTGTCAAGGCAGTTGGATCCCCATCTAAGCATCACTGATGGAATCCAGAATGGGCAAATTATGACGCCAATCTATATGCTGCTTTGATTTGATGCCATTGCTGTCATTTTCAATGTCATGCTCCAGCCTATGTCCTGTCTCAGTGTCAGCTGAAGTTGACAATAAATGCCATGTCATAAACTTCACTGCTCCCTATTATCCTCAACTCCAATCACCTGTGTTACTTGAAAAGATCATGAACTGCTTACAGGTTAGTTGTGGTATTATTTCTTCTTAGATGCATGTGTAATTTTATGTATTTTTGAAGTTTTTTAATGCTTCAATTTGTAAATATTTTACTAGAGCAGGGTTGGCTGGTGCTGAAGTTCTCAATCTCTTCTTCTGAAATGTGTTGTTTCCAAATATGGTGGCCAGTTAGATGTTTCTTTTGCAACATCACTAGGAGGATGTGGGAAGGTTATCAGAACTGGGGGATGGGAGGTTACATTTGCTGAAGATTATTATGAACTAATTTTCATACCTCAACATTGGATACAGCCAATGTTAGAAGCACTTTGCTTCACTAAAGCGGTCACATTGAAATCTACCAATTACTACAGACACAACTTGCCTAGCACTAAGTTTCCCCTTCAAAGGTGGGCAGCTTGATCTCGTTCCTTCTTCTCAGAAGAGAAAAGGAAGCAGAATGAACATCACTGCAACTGCATTTTAACAAAACAAGAATAAAAGTCATGGATATTTCAATACAAATACAGGTATTAAATAATGACATAACATTACAAAGATATGCCAATCATATTTGTGCATTCATTCTGCTCTTCTCTGTGACTTTGCAAATCTTTTTATTTGAGCACCTTCATCAATGGGTGTACAGGCACGGTAGTATAGTGGTTAGCGTAACGCTATTACAGCACCAGCAACCCGGGTTCAATTCCAGCCACTCTCTGTAATGAGTTTGTACATTCTCCCTGTGTCTGCGTGGGTTTCCTCCGGGTGCTCCAGTTTCCTCCCACATTCCAAAGACGTATGGGTTAGGAAGTTGTGAGCATGCAATTTTGGCGCCGGAAGAGTGGCGACACTTGCTGGCTGCCCCCAGAACACTCAACGCAAAAGATGCATTTCACTGTATGTTTCGATGTACATGTGACTTATAAAGATATCTTATCTTACAATGGGTGCAACCTTAAACTGAGAAATCAGATGACCTTGGAGGGCTCTGGGACTGGAGATCTGGCTTTAGATTTCATTCCCCAGTTATGGGCTGCAACACAAATGGCCTGTTGTATAAAAGGCATCGGCAAGATCCCTGATACACTGATTAGGATGCTCTCATCCTGAGGTAAGATTGCAGGCTTTACTCTAATGAGCCAGCACTGTGGCCCCTGGGTTGACTCTCAGTAGCTCACTGGAGAACTGATTGATGGAGCGTTGTGCTGCTTTTGAAGCAATTTTTATACTGATAGTCAGAGAAATGATAGCAGCAGCAGATGTTCATACCTCTGTGGAAGAAAGCTAAGAGATCAGTCATTGGATACAATGTGACATTAAGCTACAAATTAAGTGGGGTTAATGGAGGTCACTAGCCATTCTATGTTGGATGGGATAATATCATAATTTGCAAAATTCCTGGGCCTAGCTACTGCTGGATTTCTTCATACTTGACATTGAGTGCATCCTTACTAGCATGCTTTCTAGAGCACAGCATTTGGTTATCAGCCCTCACCAGCCTTCTCCTGTAACTTGGCTCAGCAGAGTAGTTGGATGACTTCTCTGCAGGAGAACCAGCATGCAATCTCACTTCCAGTGAGATTCCAGGCACCAGTATAGCACAGTACAGGCCCTTCAGCCCACAATGTTGTGCCAAACTATATGAAAACCTCCTCCATGATCAATCTAACCCTTCCCTCCTGCACAGCCCATAACCCTCCATTTTTTACTTCCATGTGCCTATCTAAGAGCCTTTTAAATGTCCCTGTTGTATCAGCCTCTACAACAACCCCTGGCAGTGTGTTCCAGGCACCCACCACTCTCTGTGTAAAGAACCTACCTCTGACATCTCCCTGAACATTCCTCCTCTGACCTTAACTGGATGTCCTCTTGTATTGGCTATGGAGAAAAGGTGCTGGCTGTCCACTCTTTCTATGCCCTTCATAATCTTATACACCTCTATCAAATTGCCTCTCATCTTGCGTCACTCCAAAGAGAAAAGCCCCAGCTTGCTCAACCTTTCCTCATAAGACATGTCCTCTAATCTAGGCAGCATCCTGGTAAATCTCCTCTGCACCCTCTCTAAAGGTTCCACATCCTTCCTATAAATGAGGTGACTAGAACTGAACACAATACTCTGTGGTCTAACCAGAGTTTTATAGAGCTGCAACATTACCTCATGGTACTTGAACTCAATCCCCTGACTAATGAATACCAGCACACCATACGCTTTCTTAGCCACCCTATCAACTTGTGCGGCAACTTTGAGGGATCTGTGGACTTGGACGCCAAGATCCCTCTGTTCCTACTTCCAGCCTCCATGTATCATCTTCTCCTGCAAGAACTGTAAAAAAACAGGTCTACAGCAACTGCAAACATTGTTAATGTTGAATCATTATTACGAGTAAGGAACTGAAATTATTCAGGTTTGAACTATAGATTACCCCTTTCACTCCAAATATATATATATAAAAGTAAAACAGAACAGATATGGTCTGCCCAAATAACTTGTACAATTATTACCAACTGCAGATGATTGATATCAACTTTTATTTGAAGCATCAATTGTATTTTTAGCTGTATTTTTCTTTGACTGGCTCCTTTGATTATTGGCATGGCATCCTTTTAGCAAAAGAGTTTTTAAGTTGGTTTAGAGGGAACGTAATTGGGCAACATTCTCCAGCTTGCTCTTTTATCTCAGGCTCTGGTTAGGTTTAGATAATGGGATCTAATCAGCAGCTGCAGGGAATTGCCAGAATCGCTGAATTCTGTATCAGCCTTACTTTATTGCAGTATTCATTGAATGAAATGGATTAGCTGCAAGATCAATACCCAAATTTTAAACATGCAGCTGCTACTCCATGCTCTCCTACTTTAAAAGATTTTTCATTTATGTGTTAGAGTTTTTAACCTTTTAATTTTATTCTGTCAACACCACAATGAACAAAGTGCAGATTAAGGTAGATATAATAACTTGAATTAACTTGAACATATTTAAAAGAAAGACTTGCATTTATATAGGTGCCCCAAAGCACCTTACACTCACAGAAGTACTGAACTACCATTAAAGCATTATCACTATTGTAATTTGGAAAGCAGCGCAGGGAGGCTTTACAAGCAGTAATGTGTCCACAAAGGAAGATGGTTGCTTTGGAGACCAATCACTTCAGTCTCAGGATGATGGAGCAGAAATCCTCAGGGCAGTGTCATAGAAACAACTTGCTGTTTCAGCTATGCTCTTCAATCCTCTCCCCACAGCCTTCCTCACCTGACCCAGAATAACGTTGGAGGTGGAGATGATTGCTGAGAAGTGTGCAGTAACACTCCAATAATCCAGAATCCAATAGTTTGGAAATCCTGATGGTTCAGCTTCTGGCTCACTCACTAGTCCAGAATGTGAGCTTGGGATCTGGAGTGCAATAGGGACCAGGGAAGGAAGGTGGGCTGGGTGTGTGGCTGGAGCCGGGGTCCAGAACACCATTGGTTATGAACATGGATACGTTTATGGAAGAGGCTGGGGTCCAGAGTGCTAATTTATTTTCTGTTCCCTTTAAATTCACTGGGTTCACTGAAAATATATCATATTACTGTTTAACATTTAAAAAAAGTGAAATAAAAGTGGAGACACAAGAGACTGTAGATGCTGGAATCCAGAGCAACAAACAAGATGCTGGAGGAACTCAGCGGGTCAGGCAGCATCTGTGGAGGGAAATGGGCAGTTGACGTTTCGGGTTGAGACACTACACGTAGACTGGTGAAGTCCAGATGAAAGGTCTTGACCCAAGACGTTGACTGTCCTGACCCACTGAGTTCCTCCAGCATCTTGTTTGTTGAAATAAAAATGTGTTTGGGTATTCATTGGAGTAACATCCAATAATCCGGAAAATCTACTCGTCCAGCACCACCAAAGTCCCAAGGGTGTCGGATTATCAGGTTTTACTGTGTTCAGATAATAAAACAGTCATGCCCGTACACCGCAGGATGTGGATAATCTTAAGGCTTAGTCGGAAAATTGGCAAGCAATATTCACGTCACATACATGTAAGGCAATGGCCTTCTCCAATAGGCGTCCAACCAACTTGAGATTCAAATACTTTATCCTCTTAGAATCCCCACCCTGAACAACCTAGTTGTCATCATTGGCCAGATGCTTAGCTGGACCAGCCACATGAATACTGAGGCAACAAGAGCCTGGATATTCTGTGATGAGTGACTTGCCTTCTGATTCTGCAGAGCTTTTATACCATCCATGAGATGAGTAATTAATGTGATTGAATCTCCTCTAGTTGTCTGGAGAAGTTCATCCCCGACTACAGACAAGAATCTTACCACCATCCAGCATAGAGTAGCCCATTGAATGGTGTCCTATCCACCTCCTGAAATATTCACTCCCTTCACCTTTGATATATCACACCTGTATTGTATAGCAGTTCAACTCACCACAACTTCTTTAATGATACCTCCCTGGTGTGTTCTGAAAGACAAAGGCAGCATATTTGTTGGATTATAAAGGTACCCTCTGTCATACACAGGAAACATCAGCATTTCATTATCTTTTTTTCAAATTTACTTTTTTAGGATGCAGGCAACCCTGGTGAGGTGGGGGAAGGCCAGTTTCATTAACATAAGGGAAGACCTGGCACAGGTAGATTGGGAGCATCTTTGTGCAGGTAGGTCCACATCTGCTCAGTGGGAAGCATTCAAAGGAGAAATAACAGAAGTTCAAGGGCAACATGTTCCTGTTAGGGTAAAACCCAGCGGTAACAAATACAGGGAACCAAAGAAGTTGAGGGTTGGATAAAGAATAAGAATGAAGCATGTGACAAAGTGTAGGGAATAGACGTAAGGGAACTAATGACAGGGGAAGCCAGTCAAGAGTATAAAAAGTGTAAGGAGATGCTCACAAAAGAAATTAGGACGTCTCAGAGGGATCATGAGGAATCATTGGCAGACAGGATTGGTATTGGTTTATTATTGTCACTTGTACCGAGGTACAGTGAAAAACTTGTCTTGCATACCGATCGTACAGGTCAATTCATTACACCGTGCAGTTACATTGAGTTAGTACAGAGTGCATTGACGTAGTACAGGTAAAAACAAGAACAGTACAGAGTAAATTGTCACAGCCTCAGAGGAAGTGCAGTGCATCCTGGACCTTACCATATATTGGCATTTGTGTTGTACCTTCACCACATGAACTGTAATGGTTTAGTTGGTGGCAGAGAGCATCTTGAGGCTAATTAATGGTGGGCAATAAATACTGTTCTTGCCAATGATACCCATAAATTTTGACAGAAAATCCTGTGTGATTTTTTTGGTATTGAGGGATAAATATTGACAAGCACATGAAGGAAAACACGCCTCCTCTTCATTTTAAGAGTGCCATGGGACATGTAACAACCACCTGAGAGGTTCTCATTTTAACATTTCAGAAAAAGAAAGCATCCCTTTGGTTCTGCAGTGAAGCATTCACCCGGAATGTGGGCTCAGGTCTTTGTCAGTGCAAATTGAACCCACATGCTTCCTAACTTAGATCCAAGGCACAGTTGAGATCTCTGAGGAAGGCATGTTGCTAAAACCATTTAAGGTTATAATGTTGTTCACTCTAAGCTTATGGGACTTGGTTTTGAGGAACCCAGAGTAGACCAACTGTCGGGCTGCACAAAAATTGTATCTAAAGGTTTACCAGTCTTGCTATTTGAGCCTCATTTTCATGGCATTTCACATTCCAAACTGCTTGGAGAAGATGAAAAATTCCAAGTGAAAGGGAGAGGAAATGTCCCCATGCTGTGCCCCTGGTGTTACACAGGGAGCAAGTTAAACTTTGAGGGTGTGAGGATGATTAACACCCTCAAAATTCATTGATTCATGAAAATGTTCTGTTATTTGAAGGAGATGGAGTAGTGTTGTGATTCAAAGGGTAATAATCTCATTTCTAGATCTGTTGATGCTTGGCTAAAATCCCATAGTAGAATAGTGCACAAAAGTCTAGTTTGATATCCAGTGCAACTTTGAGAAAGTCGTAAATGATTGGCCAGGATGCAACAATGTTATGTATAATCCAGAGGACTGGACTGACAATTTGTAGATATGGAGCAAATCCCATTCCCAACAATCCTGATTTAAATCCAGAATTCAGGAAATCTGAAAGAAATAGTGAAACTATTACATTCAAAACAGTATAGACAGCTGGTATTTTTTCCCAGGATTGAAATTTCTAATACTAGAGGGTATACATTTAAGGTAAGAGGAGGAAAGTTCAAAGGAGATGTGTGGGGCAGGTTTTTTTACACGGAGAGTGGTGGATGCTTGAAATACACTGCCAGGGATGTTGGTGGAGGCAATTAAGAGGCTCTTAGATAGGCACATGAATGTTCAGAGAATGGAGGGATATGGACCATGTGCAGGCAGAAGGGATTAGTTTAATTAGGCATCATTAGCTCTATTAGTTTGGCACAACACCGTGGGCCGAAGGGCCTGTTCCTGCGCTGTACTGGTCTGTGTTTTACGTCTATGGTCCAAAATGCAGGAAGTTCTCCGCAGATCAGGCAGCATCAATGGGGAGAGAAACCACTTCCATGTTTTGGGTCAAGGGACCTTCATAGAACAGGAACATTATGGTTAAATTGCAGAGAACGGAAGGGTAAAGCCAACAGAGGGGATGTCTTTTGTAGGGTACAGTCCAAAGTTGCCACTACCTTAAAACTGGTGACATTTGGAGACAGAAAATAAAAATGAAACAAAATGAAAGGAGCAGTCACTGAAATTGTTAAATATAATTTTAAGTCCTGTAATGTACCCAGACTAAAGATGCGATATTGTTCCTCAAGCTTGTGTTGGGCATCATTGTATTGCATTGTTACTTTAAAAAACACCCAGTTCATTAATATCCTTTTGGGAAGGAAATATGCCATCCTTACCTTGCTTGACCTACATCAGACTGCAAACCCTGAAAGAATCTCTTTAGCAACATTGATATGAATTTTCTCCCTGCAGGTATTAATGGACCTGCTTTGCATTTCCAACATTTTCTGTTTGTGTTCCAATTTAAACTTTGATTAATTCTCTCATACCCAAAGGATGAACTCCCACTTAATCTTATGGTACATCTATACATCTGACAAATTAACATTCTGAGAAAAGACAGGGAAAGATCAGTTAGCCTATTAAATCTGGCCCCCACACAATGTTGGCTAAAGTGTCATGACCTGATACCTCCCTGGCTTAGCTAGTTGAACAGGATGAAAGTATCTAAGGTTTAAAAAAAAACTATTAAAAACAGGAAAATTTGCTCTGCATGCTGAGGAAAGGTCTTTAAAATGGGTGTCGAGAAAGTGTGTAATAGTGGGAAGAAAGATGGATGAGTTGGGAAATCTGTATTCATACCAGAAGACTGTCCATTGTCAAGGAGGGAGCTGAGATGTCACTGTGAAACCTGCACTGAAAATGTCTGAACTGCTGTAGACTGTGGACAACAATGTTAATGAGAGAATGGTTTTGGTTAATGAATTGACCCATAGGGATGACAAAACAAAGCTGATCAGTAATGTGGTCTCTCTGATCTGCTTCTGGTCTCTCTAGCAGTGGAGAGATGATATCGAGACCAGATTGGACTATGTTTTTTTAAATTACTTTCTGCCTGGAGGAAGAGAAAACCTAATATGATAGGCCAGGTCATTAAAACTTATCCTGGAGAGAAAACAATTTAATCTTTAACAAGACCTTATTTAACCTTGTTTGAACACGTTTTTGGCATTTTGTTTTGTTTCAGACAAAAAAATTGCCACTAATTTATTTCTGGGCTCTTTCTCTAATGTAGTCGCTACTTTTTGTTTGATTGAACAGAGGAAAATGCATTTCCAATTATGTCTGCTCTGCTTACAAAGTTCAATATAACCCAGTTCTTGTAAAATTAATTTAGTGCTGATATAGAGAAAAGGAAACAATTTCAATATCTACTCTGCAGAACTAATGGAAAAGGCATGCAGACAAGATTTTCTGCCATGTCGTTCTACTACATTAGCAATAAAACCTTCCACTTAAATACTTAAATGAATATATCAAGAAACTAATTCACCATTTGTGATCCCACAATTTAAGTAGAAGCCTCTTTAATTTTCTCCATATTTTGCATCATTTCCAATTTGAGCACACATTAGATTGCGCTGTGAAACAGCGGACTGAAATTGCAACACTTAAGTCCTTTCATTTCCCTCATAATTAAATAATTGAAATTCTTGTCAGTGCCAGCGCTTTAAAGATGATAAAATATTGCCTTTTTATTTTGTTTTGAGAGATGCCGAGATTCTTGTTGTCAATGCCTGTCAGAAATGGATAAACACTTTACTCATCTGGTTCTGAAAGATGTCCTGGAGTCATTAGCTCTAGAAATGATGGGAGGCATTTCTCACTGCTCCTCTGGTGTGATTGCTCTGCCTAATGTTTTGCAGAAATAGAACCACCCACTTATGTTCCATTTCCTTCCACCACAGGGCAGTCCATTAACACTGCAGCTTTCAAATTTCCCATTATCCACCTTTAAAAAGACTCACCTTATACCATTTTTATTTCTTCTTTTGGTTAGCAGTCTTATAACTTAAACTGATTGAGTTGAGTTGCTTTTCAACATATGATTCTTGTTGCTATAACAATGTGGAAACCATTTGTTAGAGATGTTTCCTTTTTTTTAAGGTAAGTGAACCATTTATTGGTAATCAGTATAGTCTGTTGAGACTCAGTCCAGCTCTGAAGAAAAAATTCTAGGGCAACACATGATTTATAGAGTCATGGAGTCGTACAGCATGGAAACAGGCCCTTTGGCCCACAACGTCCGTGCTGACCATCTAACACCCAATGAAACATTTTCTCTCAGGGTTGAGGAATCAAGAACTAGAGGGCATAGGTTTAAGGTGAGAGGGGAGAGATTTAATAGGATCAGGGGCAACTTTTTCACAAAGAGGGTGGTCAGTATATGGAATGAGCTGCCAGAGGAAATGGTTGAGCCAGGTACATAAACAAAATTGAAAAGATACTTGGGCAGGTACATGGATAGGAAAGGTTTAGGGCCAAATGGAGCTAGCTTAGATGGGAATTTTGGTTGGCATCGACCAGTTGGGCTGAAGCGCCTATTTCCTTGCTGTATGACTCTGTGACTCTCTATGACTCTAATATCATTGGGTATTATTGGGATTAATACAATTATCCTATATTAATCCCATTTTATACTCTTCACATTCCCATCTCTCAGAACAAAATAAAAAGGCAATATTTTATCATCTTTAAAGCGCTGGCACTGACAAGAATTTCAATTATTTAATTATGATTCTACCACTCAACTACACACCAAGGGGAATTTATTGTGGCCAATTAACCAACAACTCACAAGATCACAAGTTAACAAGAAAAAGGAGCAGAAGTAGGCCATTCAGCCCATTGAGTCTGCTCCATGAGCTAGACTATTCCTATCTAGCCCCAATTTCTGGCCTTTTCCCCATATCTCTTGATACCTTGACTAATTAGATACCTATCAATCTCCTCCTTAAACACCCCCAATGATTGGGCCTCCACAGCTGTATGTGGCAAAGAATTCCATAAATCCACAACCGTCTGCCAAAGAAATTTCTCCTCATTTTTGTTTCAAATGGGTACCATCTAATTCTAAGACTGTGCCCTCTAGTCCTGGACTCACCCACCAAGGGAAACAACTTAGCCACATCTACTCTGTCCAGTCCTTTCAACATACAAAATGTTTCTATAGGTCCTCTCTCATTCTTCTGTACTCCAGTGAGTACAGTCCAAGAGCCGACAAATGCTCATTGTATGTAAGCCCTTTCATTCCTGGAATCATCCTGGTAAATCTTCTCTGAACCCCCTCCAACATCAGCACATCCTTCCTAAGGGACCCAAAACTGCACACAGTATTCCAAATGAGGTCTCAGCCCCATAGAGCCTCATCAACACTTCCTTACTTTTATACGTTATACCTCTCAAAATGAATGCCAACATTTCTTACCGCCGATCCAGACTGATGTTTAACCTTTAGGGTATCCTGTACAAGGACACCCAAGTCCCTTTGCACTTCTGTACTTTGAATTTTCTCCCCATCTAGATAATAATCTGCCCGTTTATTTCTTCTACCAAAGTGTACAACCACACAGTTCGCAACATTGAATCTCATCTGCCATTTCTTTGCTCATGCTCCTAAACTATCTAAGTCTCTCTGCAACCTTCCTGTTTCTTCAATACTCTCTACTCCTCCACTTATCTTGGTGTCGTCTGCAAGCTTAGCCACAAAACCATTTACTCCATAATCTAAATAATCGATGTACAATGCAAAAAGAAGTGGCCCCAACACTGACCCTTGCGAAACACCATTGGTAACCGGCAGCCAACCAAAACAGGATCCCTTTATTCCCACCCTTTGCTTTCTGCCAATCAGCCAATGCTCCACCCATTCTACTATCCTACCTGTAATTCCATGAGCTCTCATCTTATTAATCAGCCTCTTGTGTGGCACCTTGTCGAAGGCCTTTTGAAAATCTAAATACACTACATCCATAGCCTCTCCTTTATCCACTCTACCTGAGATTTCCTCAAAAAACTCCAATAGGTTGGTCAGGCAGGATCTCCCCTTCATGAAACCATGCTGGCTTGGACCTATCTTATCTTGCACCTCTAGGTATTCCTTGAGGATCCTTGAGGATCCTTGAGGATCGATTCCAATAACTTTCCATCCACCGATGTCAGACTAATAGGTCTGTAATTTCCTTTATGCTGCCTCCCACCTTTCTTATACAGCGGAACCACATTTGCGACCTTCCAGTCCTCTGGAACCATGCCAGAGTCTATTGATACCTGGAAAATTATCACCAATGCCTCCACAATATCTAAAGCCACCTCCTTCAGAACCCAGGGGTGCACCTCATCTGGTCCAGGAGACTTATCTGTCCTTAGTCCATTTAGCTTCCCGAGCACCTTCTCTCTAGTAATCTTGAGTGAACTCAGTTCTATCCCCTGAGACCCCTGATTATCAGGTATATTGCTGATGTCCTCCACAGTGAAGACCGATGCAAAATACTCATTTAGTTCCACTGCCATCTCATTGTTATCCATTATAATCTCTCCCACACCATTTTCAATTGGTCCTATATCTACTGGTGTCTCTCTTTCACTTTTCATATATTTAAAAAAAACTCTTAGTATCCTTTTGTATATTATCTGCCAACTTCCTTTCATAATTCATCTTTTCTTTCCTAATGACCTTCTTAATTTCTTTTTGTAAGTTTTTAAAAGTTTCCCTGTCTTCTGGTTTCCCACTAATTTTTGCTTCCTTGCATGCCCTCCCTTTTGCTTTTATTTTATCCTTAACCTCTCTCATTATCCACATTTGTGCCATTTTTCCATTCGTAACCTTCTTTTTTCTTGGAATATATCTATCCTGCACTTTCCTTATTTCTTGTAGAAATTTCATCCATTTCTGCTCTGCTGTCCCTCCAACTAGTTTACATTTCCAATCAATTTGGGCCAGTTCCTCTCTCATGCCACTGTAATTTCCTTTGTTCCACTGAAATATTGATATACCTGATATCAGCTTCTCCTTTTCAAATTTGAAATTGAACTCAATCATATTGTGATCACTACTTCCCAATGGTTCCTTTACCTTTAGTTCCCTAATCACCTCAGGTTCATTACACCGCACCCAATCCAAAACAGTGGGGTCATCAACAAGTTGCTCCAAAAAGCCATCCTGTAGACATTCCACAAACTCTCTCTCCTGAGATCCACTACCTTCCTGGCTTTCCCAACCCACCTTCATGTTAAAATCCCCCATAATTATCTTGACATTGTCTCCCTGACATGCTTTTTCTATTTCCAACAGTAACTTATAGTCCAGATCCTGGCTGCTGTTAGGGGGCCTATATGTAACTGCTATTATTGTCCTTTTACCTTTGCCATTTCTTAACTCCACCCATAAGGATTCCACTTCTTCTGACCCTATGTTCCTTCTTTCTATTGATTTTATGTCATTGCTCACCATCAGGGCCACACCACGCCCTCTGCCTACCCGCCTATCTTTCCTATACACTGTGTACCCTTGGACATTCAGTTCCCAATCACATCCGTCATTTAGCCATGAATCGATGATTGCCACAATGTCATATTTTTTAATCTGTAGCTGTGCTACTAGGTCATCCACTTTATTTCTAATGCTTCGTGCATTTAAATACAGTACACTTAGACCAGTATCTACTACTGATTTCACTGTATTTCACACATCTTTGGTACATGGAAGGAAACTGAGAATACCCACGGAAACCTACATGGTCACAAGGAAATCATGCAAACTCCACACAGACAGCACCCAAGGTCAGGATTGAAGCCAGATGTATGGCACTGTGAGGGTCTTCCAGTTGTGCCACTGTGCCACCCTAGTTGTTGCAACCTACCAAAGTTCAAACAATTCTCAACTGACTGTCTGATAAAATCTTTACATATGCTTGAAATTACAACAATATAATACATAAGCCACTGTTATTTTAACTTGAGTGCATACTCTTTGCAAATCATGTCATCTTGATTTCTCAAGCTGATGAAAAACTTGATTAAATTTAGTCAGCTTTGTCCTTGGAAGAGTCAAACCTTCAAGGTGAATTTATAAATGACATGGGGTACCTTGAGATAACAGACCCAAGTATATATATATATATATATGCTGGCAGTTCAGTATAGGAATTCAGGGGACGTCTTCCTTGCCAATCAGTTTCCCGCTGAGATCAGAGGTAATCTGGATGGCAGATGCCCATCCATCCGACCTCTTGCTCTACAGCTGGACTCACCACTGAGTATAGGGGCAGCTCTTTATGTACACTGAGCTGAGGGGCAAGATTCCCTAAATCAGGTATCACTGGTGAAAGTAGCACAACCTCATTTGTGTGAAGGGGAGTCACCAACCTTCATTAAAAAGTTAATTTTAATACATCTAGATATTTTTCAGTAAGCCTACTATATTTCTGTATTTATTTTTAAAAATAATAGTCTTTGAATGTATTTGAACTTTCTTATTGAAATAATTCAAAGGGCTTTGAAGCAGGAAGCTGCTAAAAGGCCATCAGAGCATCCTGGGGAAAGGACCTCAGGGTCCACCACCTGAGGCCTAGTTGTCACATGGTTTGCTCTGCATCTGGCAGCAGTAATCAGACCTCCAGTTCAATTGGTCTCACAGGGCCACAAAATTAAGTGCTGCCATAGGACAACACTGGTATGAGTGTAGGAGGTGGGCTGGATCAACTCTTTCTAACAGCATTCATTTGCCCATAGATCTACATTAGATTTACAATTAACATATTCCTTGAAGTAGATTTGCAGTTCAAATGATTAAATAATTCATTGGGCCTAACAAGCTCTAGTAGTGGGGCCTTGTTCTCAGGGTCCTTGCCAGTACAACAACTTTGTTGAGAAAGGACAAAATCCACGTAATATTAGGTGGAAGGAGACAGTTTAACCAATGATAAATAGAAAACTCTGCTACACCAATAAAGTGAATAGTACTTACATTTTTTGTATGATGTTAGCTTATCATTTAAGAATGTCTTGAAGTGCAGCCTGCTGTGACTTACAATAAAACTCAGATGATCTATTTTCAAACTATTTGGATTCCTATTAGTTCAATATCTGTCTCACTAGAATGCTGATTCCTGTGCTCCCTTTAATATACCAGGACCCTGGTTCCTGCACCCCCCAGAAATGACGGTGATCTTGGTGCAGACCAGGTTTTACCAGGGCCGTTGAACCCCAGATGCATGATGAACAAACATTGTCAGCCACAAACAGGACAGTGGGTCCTAACAGAGGAAGCAGGCCGATTATTATGCAATTTAAAGGGACAGCAAATACCTGCATTGGTGTTATGTAACACATCAATGGGTTCAGTTCCAGATTTCTATTCAGGTGAGCTCTTCTATATTATCTTTAGCAGCCTTGATTTCACTCCCCACCCCAGAGTTCACATCTGCTGCCTTTATTTCCAATTCGCATTGCAGAGCAGTGGGGTACCAGTTCTCTGGCACTCCTTATGCTAGTTCACTCTCAGCCCTGCCACAATTTCAGCAATGATTCCAGTTTACATGTTACCCAGTTAATGAGGTTTGAACCAATCTGCTATCTTAAACTATTCTTTGCAGTACAAATGCCATTTTGCTTGGAAAAGCTCACCAATACATCCAATTAGTACAATGATTTTCAAGTTATACTTCCCACATTTCTGTATATGATGAAATATTAAGCACCAGTAAGTAAGCTATGTTTAGTTTGTTGCTGCTTCACTTTAACCCCTGTTCTTTTTTCAAATAATGCTCACAAGTGTATTATATTCCTGAAGACAGGCAGATAAAAATGAACATTTAATTTAGTCTTGGTTTATAACAAATACCTGTATTTCAAAATTTGATTAGGTTTTATAAATGATTGTTCTCAGCTTGATTATAAGAGAAACTTCTTTAGTTCAAATTGCTCCTCCACATGGGTTATCCCTGAGAGATTATTGTCCTGGGAATCATGAAGATTTCCTCTTGTTGCTTTGCCTTCTTAAATCAGAACTATGTTTCTCAATAAATACCTATTCATAGAACTACAAAGTGCGGACATCTTGATAAATGCATTTACAATGCTTCTGTCTCTCCTGGTGTACTTACACAGATAATCAGTAATCCACTTCCTTGTGGATCTTTATTGAGAAAGAATGCAGCTGAGCTTGGTGTTCAATGAGTCACAGAGGTAAGTATTTGCCCTTGTTCTTTTTTTAATTCACCTGACTAACACATAAGAAATGCAGTAATCAAAATCCATTACTTTAAGACAGATGCTGTTTCATGCCAAGCTCTACAGTGGGAGCGAAAGTGTGACATGTCTTCACGCCAGGCTGGGCTCAACTTACGTGATGCTTAATTGAATTCCTGCCGATAATTTTCTACTTCTAAGTGAGCAAGAAAAATGACAGCTTCAGGTCTCATCTGCTTAGGCAGTGAGGGGGAAAATGTTCCCAGAGCAATAAGTGAGCAGTATAATCCAGGGGGAATTCCTTGGGTTTTTGTCCTACAAGACGGAGCCTCGTGTGGCTCAGCGCTACCTGGCACAATCTGATTAATCGGACTATTCTCTTTTGAAAAAATAGTCTCTATGCAAGATTAGCTTTATGCTGAATACACAGTTATGTTTGATCACAGTGTAAAGTCCCATGCTCAGTCTTAAAAAGTTGCAACAATTCATTTTCTTTTCATTTGGTTTTATTTAATGGCAACATGAAGGGGATAAGTTTAACCTGACTTTCCCATTAGGAAACTTATGAAATCAGGTGTGACACCATGTTTACACCAGTGAGGAGGTGTGTAAACCCAGTGCTCCATCTGAACTTGAGGGGTCATTGTCCAGTAAGTTTAGTTAAAGTTATTCCAAGTCTCGAAGAAGATTGTTATTTTTCTAAACTTTCATCTGCCACCTACATTTTGCAAATGATTTTCTACAAAGAACTTATCCTCAGGAGTGCAATGTTGAACATATTTTCATGATACACAGATGCTAAACACTGGCATCATGTTATAATGTTCACCATTACACATCTGCATCAGACTTTTGATGTTGAATGAGGTGTGAAACACCCGCAAGATGGTAAGCAACAGAACACCTAGAACACAGCCGTAAAACATTCAAGGCCTATGTTTTTCTTTCCAACATTGCTATCAGATTGGGTGCACGCTAGAGTAGTACTCTGCATATTTCATAAAACAAGTAGCTAAGCACTGAAAAAATGTTGGATGATTAAACTGAGACGTTTTATCCCATTAACCAGGCTCTGTCACCACAGAGATGAAAGACAGGAGTTGTACAGGTGGGAAGGTGAGAAGAATTCCTGAATCAAGAAATTGATAAGGAATTATCTGACTCAATGAAATATGAAGGGCATTGACCCATTAGAATTATGAGGTTTGACCACATAGGTATTGTGATACCAGGTATTATTAACATCTCTTGGCGTGCTGCCTCACAAATTCATCAGGGTCTGCTCAAATTATTTTATAAACTTCAAGCAGCCATGTCTTTTAAACTAAAGCATATCTTTTAAAGTTCTGTCTGATTAACTATATGCAAAATAATATTCTATTTTTGATGCAGGGGCGAATAATAAATAGAATGCAAACCTGTGTATAAACAATTCTTTCAAAATATATTATGTAACTATGATAGAAACATGAATAACTTGAATCAAGATACTGTCAACATATTCTTCTATCTTTAATATATTTCAAAGAAAGTCCTTAAAAAGTCCCCCAACTCCCTACAGAGAAAGAATGATTCAGATTTAAATGTATATCAAAGTTCATAGTACTTAACTCAAGACCAACTAAAGAAATCAATTGAAGTACTGAGATGTCATTGTTGAGTTTCTTTGTACAAATGAATTAAAGAAGTATTATCTTTTCCAAACCACTGCATCATTCCCTTCATCAGTATATAAGTGACAAAAAGGCAGCTGCTGGGGTTCCTATTGATTCAATCACACTCTCACTGTAGTTGAACAGAAGGGGAGTTTCTGGGTCACTGGTGATGTACTCAATGGCACGATGATCTTACAGAACTTTCACAGCCACTGCTCAGAAGGATCGAAGCCACCCAGCTATGCCTAAGTATATTCCTGACGTCTGTATTCAAGTAGAGAATCTCTGAAGAACAAAGCTTCCTGCTGTGGGGATCAAGCCCCACTGATGGGAAAACCATGTGGAAGTCAAACGCCCAGCACTCTCTCTCTTACACTCTGCTATCCCTTTATATGAAACTAATTCTACAGACAACACATGACAGGATTTGAACAAGAACACTGTGTTGGAGGTTTCTGAAGTTAGGTTGTCAAGTTTCAGGAAATGGGAGTGTATTTTTAAAACTTTATTGAAAAATTGTACTTTGAAGATCTAAGTTGAAAATAAGGCTCTCTTAGTGTACATGGAATGAATATCTGGTTTCTTAAACATACTTAGAGCAAATGGTCACAGAACACATTAAAATGATGCTTAGAGTTGACATTCATCTCACTTGCACTTTATGGCATTCATTTCACATTTAGGAGTAAGCAGGTATTAATAGAACGATAAACCACAGAGAAAAAGCAATAGGCTTCAAAATGTAAATCGTCACTCTGCAGAAGATCAATGTATGAATTACAACAAGAATAATGTTGGAAACACTCAGCAGGTCAGACAGCATTTTTAGAGGGAGAATTCAGAATTAATATGGCAGTGACATTGATTTGGAACAGGAAACGGCTAGAGATATAAGAGAGGGACTAATAGGAGGATAGGTCTACAAAAAGGTGGAAAGCAGGAAACAGTAAATATCAACAGAAATGATAGCACAAGACAAAAGTGTATCATAGTGGAACAAGAAATAAATGAGGGTCCAACAGCAAAAGTGTCATCTGGAAATATTAAATTTAATGTAATGTTTAAAAGGTCAAATTGCACCTAACTTACTACAGCACTCTTAGTCCCCCAGTCTGAACATTCACAGGTGCATATATTAAAAAAGACATTCACTCAGGCTGGGTACTACTGTGCTTGGAACATTGGTGCCAGGAATCTGATGCAAGTCCCTGCCTTGTATTGGTGCTAGCCCAGCAATGAATTGCCCCATGGCTCGGTGTGGAGAGGGTTGCCTTGCCTTGGTGTTAGACAGGCTGAGCTCAGCTGTGTGGTCATTTAGCACTGAGGTTTGGGGACTCGGGATTGCATCTGGTTGTGTGGTGAGTGCAGCCATGGCTGGGGTCTGTCAGAACTGCTCCATGTGTTGACAGACCAGCCTGGTCCTTCAGTCTCTATCAGCACCTGTAGGATGTGATGAATGTTGTTGTCTCCCCTTCCCTTGTTTGGCTGCACAGTCCTTCTCAGCTCAGATATTTCTCCATGGTAACAACCTCAAATGTTATTGGAAGATGAGAAGGGGGAATTAATACTGGGTAATGTGGAAATGGCTGAGTCCTTGAACGACTATTTTGTGTCAGTCTTCATGGTGGAGGACATGTCTAATAGGCCAAAGAGAGATGTTATAGATGTGATGGGAGGTGAGGACCTCGATACAATTGCTGTCACTAAAGAGGTAGTGATGAGCAAACTAGTGGGCCTAAAGGTAGATAAGCCCCCTGGTCCTGATGGGAGGCATCCCAGGGTACTGAAAGAAATGGCAGAGGTTATAGTAGAGGTGTTTGTGATAACTTACCAAAATTCTCTGGACTCTGGGCAGGTCCCGGCAGATTGGAAGACAGTGAATGCCACACCACTGTTTACAAAAGGATGCAGGCAAAAGACAGGTAACTATAGGCCAGTTAGCTTAACATCTGTAGTCGCGAAAATGCTTGAAGCTATCATTAAGGAAGAAACAGTGAGATATCTGGATAGAAGTGGTTCCATCAGGCAGACACAGCATGGATTCAGGAAGGGCAGGTCCTGTTTGATAAACTTACTAGAGTTAATTTGAGGATATAATGAGAGCAGTAGATAGAGGGAACTGGTGGATGTTGTATACTTGGATTTCCAGAAGGCCTTCAATAAGGTGCTGCATAAGATCCATAAGATAAGATGCATGGAGTTGAGGGTAGTATATTAGCATGATAGAGGGTAAGTTAACCAATAGAAGGCAGAGAGTTGAGATAAATGGGTGCTTCTCTTGTTGGCAATTGGTGGTGAGCAGGGTGCCTCAGGGGTAGGTGCTGGGCCCACAACTGTTCACGATGTACATTAACGATTTGGAAGAGAGGACCGAGTGTAGCGTATCTAAGTTTGCTGATGACACTAAATTGAGAGGAAAAGCAAATTGTGCAGAGTATGCAGAGAGGTCTGCAGAGAGATATAGAGAGGTTAAATGAGTGGGGCAAGGGTCTGGCAGATGGAGTACAATGCTGGTAAATGTGAGGTCATCCACTTAGAAGGAAAATTAGAAGATTGGATTATTATTTAAATGGTGAAAGATTGCAGCATGCTGTTGTGCAGAGGGACTTGAGAGTGCTCGTGCATGAATCACAAAATGTTGGTTTGCGGGTTGCAACAGCTTATCAAGAAGGCAAATGGAATGTTGGCCTTCATTGTTAGAGGCATTGAATTTAAGAGCAGGGAGGTTATGCTGCAACTGTACAGGGTACTGCTGAGGCCGCACCTGGAGTACTACATGCAGTTCTGGTCTCCTTACTTGAGGAAAGATATACTGGCTTTGGAGGCGGTGCAGAGAAGGTTCACCAGGTTGATTCCAGAGATGAAGGGGTTAGCCTATGAGGAGAGATTGCGTCACCTGGAACTATACTCACTGGAATTCAGAAGAATGAGAGGGGATCTCACAGAAACATATAAAATTATGAAAGGGATAGATAAGATTGAGGCAGGAAGGTTGTTTCCACTGGTAGGTGAGGCTAGATCTAGGGGACATAGCCTCAAGATTCGGGGAGTAGATTTAGGATGGAGATGAGGAGAAACTGCTTTTCTCAGAGAGTAGCGAATCTGTGGAATTCTCTGCCCAGGGAAGCAGCAGAGGCTACCTCATTAAATATATTTAAGACACAGTTAGATAGATTTTTGCATATTAGGGGAATTAAGGGTTATGGGGAAAAGGCAGGTAAGTGGATTTGAGTCCACAGCCAGATCAGCCATGATCTTATTGAATGGCGGAGCAGGCTCAACAGGTTAGATGGCCGACTCCTGCTCCTATTTCTTATATTGTTGCTGGCAAGAAACTAATGTATTTGTGTTTCAGACTTCTAGCAACTGCTGCATTTTGCTATTGCTTTAGATACAATGAGCTTTCTGGGTGATTGCTCGAGATATCACATATTGCACTAACCTGCTACCTATCACCACCATCTGTGGATGCTGTGGCAAGGCAGAGATAGTTTACAGACAGTGTGCAGTCAACGAGGTGAGAAAAGTCCTTGAGAGCACAGCTCCCCTTTGCACAGCATGTGACGAGGCCACTTGGCATACCAAGACAAGGCTGCAAGGCACACACTAATTATTGGACAATTACTTTACCAACTCTAAGGTATTATTGGCCATTAACTTGTAATTTCTATTGGCTACTAACATCTGTATTATCGTAATATGATTGGTGATTGATTATGCAAATGAGGCATTTGAACGTACACAAGGTTTCCAATTGGTAAATATCTGTATCCAACTGGCCAATATCTGTATAAAAATGACATTTCTTTGTTCATACTTTAGAATAGTTCATTGATAGGCACTGGACTATTTTTCTTGTGCACAAGTAAAATAAAGATTGCTTGAGAACGAGTGTTAGTGTTAGAGTCCAGTTTATATCAGCGATGACACACCAAAAGAAGATCCGATAGACAAACTCAGACTGTGCTCGAATACTATGGTATGATATCCTCACAATCCCAGTTTGCCTATAAGCTATAATGGAAAAGACTCTGGATTTAATGCTTTTGTAGTTGTAGAAGAAAGTTTATTAATCTTCTCAGTTTTCCATCCACCAAGCTCACAAATCATTGTTTTATGATTCATTTTGGCACTTTAAAAACTTGTAATGAATCTTGCTGATGGTCCTCATTTCAGTTAACCATCCTTTGTTCGGTAAATGGAAAGCCACAGCAGTAGTACCCAAACCTGCGTTCTGTGCATGGGATCCAATGAGACTCTCTCTGATTTGAACTTCTGCAACAATGAAGTCATTTCCTCCAAATTAATACTCTTGTATCACCTGATCATTAAACATCATTTGGGTAGACTGCAGTGAAGGAAATACTTTCAGGACTCTAGTCCCTTTAAGGAAACTGTTACCAGAAGGTTTGGTATCTGCTGTACATTGTCATCATACAAGATGGTCTGAATTGTTCTGTGAAGTATTGAAGGATTACATCAGAAGAGTGCATTGAAAATTTCTTAATTAACTCAACCAAGACTAACACATCTTTTACATTCCTTTCCCAGAACCAAGTAATTTTTAGGCTCTGGAGTTTTACTTTTATGGAACTTTGTCAAAAACCTTGCTGTGTAGATTGGGGATCTGAAGAAGAATCTTTTTCTCACCCAGAGGGTGGTTGCATTCTGGAGTACGCTGCTTGAGAAGGTGCTGGAGACATGTGATCTCAGAACATTGAAGAAGCATCTGAATGTGCACTTAAATCGCCAAGGTACAGTAGGCCATGGACCAAGTGCTGGTAAATGGGACTTGCTAGTATTGCAAGATACTTGATAGTTAACGTGGACATGGTGGGCCAAAGGGCCTGTTTCTGTGCTGCATGACTCTATGACTATATCAAATGTACTATTCTTATTGATCCTCCCCAATACCTCATGTTAGCAAGACATAATCTTCCCACAACAAATCCATTCTATCCATACATGATTAATATGCCTTTCTAAATCAGTCTATCGGAATTTTTTGCAATAATTTGCCAATTTCAGATTTTGGACAATAAATGAAGATCAAGCAAACTGCAGATGCTGAACCGGAAACAAAAATAGAAGATATTGGAAACACTGAGTAGGTCAGGCAGCATCTGTGGAGGGAGAAATAGAATTAACATTTCAGGTTGAAGACTAATGTATCATCTCACATTGGGTTGACTTTCACTTGTCACTTTTCTATCCACCCAACCAGTACTTTGATATCTTCCTGTGAATCCACTCAGGTGCAGGATCACTCTGCTCAATTTGTACAAAATGCAGGTTGAGCCACAGCTGGAATACTGTAAGCAGCTTCAGTGATAACTTAACAGGAAATAGAGTGCTAGAGGCAGGTAAAATTTAAAAGGCATTTGGACAGGTACTTGGATTGGAAAGGAGTAGAGGGATCTGGGCCTAATGCAGGAAATTGGAACTAGATGGGTGGGCACAATGGTCAGCATGGACTAATATTGCTGAAGAGCCTGTATCCACACATCTAGTCCCAATTTCCTGCATTAGACCCAGATCCCTCTACTCCTTTCCAATCCAAGTCACTGTCCAAATGCCTTTTGAATTGTACCTGCCTCTACCACTTTCGCTGGCAGTTTGTTCCATATAGCCACCACCTTTTGTGTGGAAAAACTTGTCCCTCAAATCTTTAACTTTCTCCCCTCTCACCATAAACCAATGACCTCTAGTTTTAGACTCCCCCACCCTATAAAAAAGCACCTCACTATCTGTATTATCTATGCCACACATAATTTTATAAACTTCTCTTAGGCCAGCTCTCAGCATCCTACATTCCAGCAAGAATAAACCCAGCCTATCCAATCTCTCTTTATATATAAAGCCTTCTATTCCAGGCAACACCCTGGTGAATCTTTTCTGCACTCCTTCTAATGCTACCACCTCTTCCTAGCAGTGTAGTGGCCAGAACTGTACACAATATTCCAAATACGGCCTGACCAATATTTTGTACAACTGCAACATGACGTCCCCACTCTTATACTCAAAGATCAGCCTCTGAAGGCAAGCATGCTGAATGCCTTCTTCACTACCCCACCCTTGTGTTAGAGAAAGCACAAAGGTGGTTTAGGAGAATGTTTCCAAGACTGCAAAAATATGATTTTGAGGATAGGTTGGCTGTGCTGCCATTGTTTACTTTGGAAGCAAGAAGCCAGAGTGAAGTTTTATTTGGGGTATATAAAGTCATGAGTGGTTAGACAGAATGGACAGGAAGGATGTATTTTTCTTGATGGAGAGTCAATGACTAGATTTAAGGTAACTGATAAAGGTTTAGAGAAGAGGGAAAGAAAAGAATATTTTCCACAGTGTGCGTTGGGTGTTTTGAACTCACTGCCTAAATATTGGCAGAAGCAGAAACCCCCATCCCATTTAAAAAGTACTTGGAGTTACTCTTCATGCACTGTAACAGACAAGGCCAGAGTCCAAGAAGCGGGAATTGGGATTAGTCGAGATTGTATGTTTTTCTGTCAACAAGGGCATGATGGGCCAAATGGCCTCCTTCAGTGGTGTCAGTTTCTATAATCTGCAGCCACTGAGTGGCACAGGAAAGAATGGAGGTAAAGTGTTGAGACTGGAGCATGACTGGTTAAAAAGCAAAACGCAATAAAAGTTTAAATGACTCAACTGTCTAAAATTTAATGAACTGTTTCCTTTTCAGATAAAACATAAATTCTATTATGAATATGTTTAATTATATCATATCTTGCTGTACATAAAAATACAACCATCAGCAACAATCCAACACAGTGGCTCAAAGGACAATCAGGCTTTGATTTATACCAAAGTGATGCAGTGGACAGCCAGATTGAGTGACTATTAATTAATTCATTAGTAGTCAGACTGATCTACCCTCTATATGGTTGATTACAAGTAGAAATTACGAAGTAGAGGAAGATCCGCAGCTTCTTTCAATTCTCTGTCTTGCTATAATTGTTTTGGTCTATACCATATTGTAAGCTGCTGTCACATCCTGCCTTATGGTTGTAGAGCAGAAACAAACTAATGTCCTTAAGTAACTTCACGAGGGAGGCAAGAGATAAAAAAAAATTGTAACTGTGGTAAATTGTTAAAAAGCATACATTTTGCTTTTTAGCACATTTAAACTCCTTTCAGTTTTAGAGGAAGCACTTTTCACAATTTTGGTTCCAAGGCAGCCTTTAGTAAAAAGTAACAACATATTGGATCATCGAAACCAGGGAGCAAAACCTTTTTCCACACAGAACACATTTCAATAGAAGTTAGTTGAAAAGGCATTTACATTAGTCCCTGAAGCCGGTAACATCCTGCCCAGGGTCCCTGAACAATGGGGCATCCAATTAAAACTGGCAGCTAGAGGGAGGTCTGGGAAAGCAGGTGCAATTGGTTGCCTCTTGTGCTTACTTCTTGGAGCCATTCTGTAAAGGCAAAAGCCTAACCATTACTGGACTGCAGCAGCTGATAAAATCCTCAGTATGGCCAGCTTTCCATTAATTGCTTCAGAAACCACCCAACTCTTTTATTTGTCAGCTAACATCTCCAGGTGAGTTATTTCATCAGGAATAGTATAAAGAGCAGACTGCTTGAATAGAGGCTAAAGTGTTTTTATTGATCACACATGTGACTGCCATTTATGTTGTAGAAGAGGATTTGGTTGGACATTTATTCCTAACCCATTGCAATGATGTTAAGGAGGAGCAAATTTAATGTGAAGAATAGGTTTTATGAACTAAAATATGCTGAACAACTGGAGTGAGGTGTGTAATTGAAGACATGCAATATGTATTATAGACAGCTGTTAAATATGGAACCTGTTGAATGATTGACAAATATAGAGTAAATCTATTAAACAGCCCAATTAGCATTTAAAATGGACAAGTGGATAATTGTTTTGAGTTCGGTCCTTCTGATTTAGGATGGCAGCTACTGCAAAATATAAACAATCGTGCCCAAGAAATTCTTCAATGAGTGGTTTATTTTGTAACACATTTCAGTCTTGGGTCTACAGCTGAAAAAATTCAGTAGTGCTTGAGGCCTGAGAGATTATTGACCATTGCACACTTCCTCCAGGTAGTGAAGAGCTTGTGAAGGAAGATACTGTGAGTCTGGGGTCAGGGATGGGTTCAAGGGGCTGGGAGGTAGGGCTGGTGGGTTTAGGCCAGAGTGGAGCCTGAGGCTGGTGTACCCTAGGTTTCAGTGCCTAGAGGAGCCGTACAGGATTGGGTCTGTCAAATAGGACTTATGGGTGGGTGCAGAGGTCAATGTTTTGGAAGGGCCATGATCGGAGATTGATTGGAGATTAGGAGTATTAGGGCTTCCCAGAGAACAGGATAAGGGGTCCAAAGATTTGAAAGCTGAGGGTTTCAGAGTTTGAAACCTGGAATTGGAGCTGTGTCTAGGTATTGGGACCTCAGAGGGAGGGGTGGTCAGGGAATGTGGCTGGGGTGGGTGGATGGTGAGGGGGGAGTGGGTGCTAATGACTATACATTGGGGAAGAGTGGATCATCAAGAAGCTGTGGGGTGTCATTGTGGCCAAGTAGGGCTGAGGTGGTTGGCTTGAGGTGAACAGCTCAATTTGGATAGTAAAGGAGCCCTATCTCAGTTAGATTGGCCTGTGACTTGCTCTGTGAGGATCCCTTTAGTACAAGGCAGTGAAGGAGAATGATGATTGACTGACACAGAGATCATGTTATCAGCACAGGGGTGATTCACAATCAGAAGTGCCTGGTCAGATTTCTGGAGAGAGACAATTTAATCTAAAAATGGTCATAATCATATTCCATTATGGAAGTGGCCTCATGGGAAGAAGCATTTCATGTCTGCACACAATGAGAACTAGACTGCCCTTAGGTACAGGCTGGTAAGTGGCAAGTAACAATTGCACCACAAAAGTGCCAGGCAACGATCGTCTCCAACAAGACAGAGTCTAACCACTTACGTTGATAGTCGTAGGTATTACCCTCACTGACTCCCTTCTATCAATATCCTAGGAATAACCATTGACTTGAAACTCATTTGGTACAGCCATATAAATAGTGTGGCTACAAGCACAGATCAGACACTGAGTATCCTGCCACAAGTGACACACCAGCTGACACCCCAAAGACTTTCCACCATCTACAACGTCCAAATCAGGACGGAATACTCTCCACTTGCCTGAATCAGTGCAGTGCCAACCACTCCCAAAAAGTTGACACCATCCAAGAGAAATCAATCTACTTGACTGGTACTCTGAAAAGTGCGGCTGCAGTGGGTACCATCTACAAAATGCATCAACGTTACTTATCTTGACTACTTCGACAGCACTTCCTGAAGCCTAGAAGGTCAAGGGTAGCAGGTGCATGGGAACATCAATGATTTTCAAGAGAGAGTAATTACATTTCTAGGTTTGTATGTGTAATTCCAATGTTCTCTGTTTCTTTCTATTACTATTAAACATTTGCAATAATAACACCCCACTCCCCCTGTTTCTTTTCCTGACTCCATCTGTCCATCACACACACGCTGCCCCCACTGATCCTTCGCCTCCCACTACTACATCCCATGCTTCACCTTCCCTTCCTATCCAATTCCATCACCTGTAGCCTTTTGTTGGCTCCACCAATCACTTCCCAGCCTCAGTCACTATTCCTCTCCTCCCCTCCCCTCCTCTATCTACCTATCACCCCCCCCTCACCTGGATCCACTTATCACTTGCCAGCTCTTGCCTCACCCCTTCCCCTCTATGCTGGCTATCTCCCCTCTATCTTTCAGTCCAGATCAAGGGTCTCAATCCAAAACATGACTGTCCATTTCCCTCCGCAGATGCTACCTGACCCACTGAGTTCTTCCAGCAGTTTGTTTTTTTTGCTCCAGATTCCAGCATCTGCATTTGCTTGTTTCTCCATTTGCAATAATATATTCATTCAGTTTGCTTATGTAGCATTTTTATATGAAAATAGCATGTAATTATCCTTTAAGGAAATATTAGACAGTGTATCTGCAGAGTGCTATTCAGGTGCTATTCCTATGTCTTCGAAATATGTACTGAAGAGCCACATGCAGATTCAGAAAAGGAAAGATCTAAGGATAGAAGTGAGGAGAGTAGTTATTGTTGGAAATAAGTAGCTCTGTTGGGACCAAGTCCCACAGGGTTAAGCAGCAGATCAGTGGTACTGTGCCATCCATTGCATTGAACACCACAAGGGGGATAAAACAAGTCAAGAAGAGAAAACACCCTCCTTATCCTTCATGGTTGCAATCATAATGGATGTGAGTTGTGGTGTGAGTTGGGTGTGGGATAGTCTAAAAAGATTCCAGAAGTATCTTTTGGGAGAGGGACATACGGAGTTCAGAGCTGGCAACATCCTCAAAGAGGAAACAGGATGAGAGATGTGATTGAAGAGTGTGTATGGGTCAAAGGAACTCTCTTTGAGGAAGGTCAATAACTGCAACTTTGAAAGGGAATGTGAGCAAATGGAATCATAAAAAAATGTCAGCATGGATGATAGGAAAAGTAATAATGGTGAGGAATTGGGTGCTGAGGAAGTAAGCCATGAAGGTGAACTTAGAGAAGGCCAGGGGAAGGTGGAAGCAACGCTACAAAGTGACAACAGATCATGAGTTTGTTGAGCAGGAATTTGGGACTAAGTGGGAGGAGTGAGGAAGGGGAAGTTATTGGAGAGGTAGCTTTTAAGAATAAAAGAAAAATTATGTAAATATATTGTTGGAGGAAAGAATGTCAGCATTTGATTATGAAGAAAAAGGATGCATGGATTGAGCTTGTTCTTCAGGACATGTAATAAAATATAGCTAAGTAAAGGGAGATGTGGTCAGGCAAATATGTTTGTCACACACTGGGAATGAATGAGCTGGATTTTAAAGAAGTAAGTGACTCATTTTCCATGATTTCCAAAGTGCAACACTGGGGGTGGGAAAAAGAGAGGACAAGATCCCTTGCTGTAGGTGAGCGCACAGAAATATAACCTTAACTGTAAAATTCTGAATACCAGACTGCTAGAAGTCTTGACTTGGTATAAAGCAAAACAGAAATCAACAACTTTATCTTCACTTGGCACGATTCACTCATAACCCTAATTCAAATCACTGTTGGATATATCACAGATTCTTATGATAACCTAAATATAACTAAGTGGAACAAATAAGACTTAAAACATTTTCTATCTGATAACTCAAATAATTGCAACAGCTGTAACACGTTGTTCCAGACTCATGATAATTATTTCTCCTTTTACTAATGCTGTAGTTCCCAAATGTTTTCTTTTACATCAGTCATATTATTTAATGGAAATGAGTTCCCTCTTGCTTTGTCTCTGTTGCACTGATTTTGAATATGGTGCTCTACAATACAGCTCCAGGCTTTGAGTGGAAAATTGATGCCTATTTCCCTCCCATGACTGTAATTTGGCTTCCAATTTTAGTGCCCTTTGGTAGCTCATTTAATTTCCTCTGAATAGTATGTATATAATACTTCACAATTAGGCCCATATTAACCATAATTTCCTCCCTATTTGTCACTGTAACCTGCTGTTAATTTATAATTGCCTTGATATTTGCTTTCATTCCAAACTCAATCCTCTGTTATAACTGCAGTTGCCTGGGCAAAGCATAAATTTACCACTTCAGTGATAATCAGAGGCCAACAGCCAGTAATTATTGCATTTATGATTCAGGCTTTTCAATTAGACCCTATAGAACCCCATGCACTTTACTTGGACTTTATGATTACAAGCTCACTGAATCTGAGCAATTGCTTGTTGTGTTACAACTATTCCTAATTGAGGCTGCACATATGTAGTTAATGCAGATTTATATTTTGATCCTTGATATGATTTATTTTTCAGCTAAATAGTTTTTAATTTGCCCTGATCTCACTGATTCTAGTTAACCTCAGTCAAAAGTTCACTGGAAGGATGAAAGTCTTAACTTCAAAAGGCTAACATTCATAGTTACCATTCATAAACACACATAAGTTGTCATTTCTTCACTGGGTAACCAAATGTATTTCCTACTGAAGATATATAATTGTTCGCATGAAATATGAATCGAATGAATTAAAAGGTGACTGTATTCCAAACTAATAGTTTTTAGCTGAAATGCATCTCCCTCAATCATTTTCTTCCTTTGCTTTCAAACTTCACATACTCATCAATGCAACCTTCATTTTAGCCTGTTGATGGAGTTAATGGGGGTGGCTAAGTTTGAGGCTGTTCAAGGCGGGAGGTTTGGGGGAGTAGAGAGCAGAAGGTTGAGTGGGAAAGTGGAGGTAAAAAGAAGATATTTCATGGATTATATGGGCACATGGTGTGGGTAGGGGAGATTAGGAGATTTAGGACTGAGAAATGTATTTTTGAATATAGTACTTCTTTCTAATGTGAACTGTGGTTCAGTTGGCAATATACTTGCATCTAAATCAGAAGGTTATGGGTTCAGGTTCTTCTGAAGAGGTTTAAGCACAACAAATCTCGACTGATATTTTAATGCAATGCTGAGGGAATGCTGCACTCTCAGAGGGGCCTGCACTCTTGAGGTAGTGATGCTTGACTGTCATGTTACAATAAGGCTCTGTCCATCTTCGTATTTGGATGTAAAAAATCGCATACCATTGTATTGAAGAGCATGCAGTTAATCCTGGTGTCCTGACCAATATTTCTTTCTCACAGAATATCCCAAAAACTGACTATTGTTGCATGTGTACACAGGTTGGCTGAAAGGTTTTCAAAATTACAACAAAGATTATGCTTTAAAAAATACTTGATAAGCTGCAAAGTGTTCAAGTTGTGAAAGGTGCTATATAAATGCAATACCTATAATAAGTTTTTAATTGCAAGATAAACGCATATAACACTCTGTACAATGAACACATGTTTATATATGTGTTTGCATTTGTGCATCTCTCTTTGAGATTGCTTTATACTCTGTATCAGGTTTCATATGAAAGGTTTCCTGAAAGAGCTTTGCTAAGAGTGTGCCCATTGGGCTGAACTTACAGCAGTGTCTTCTGCCCTCTTGCACCAAGGCCTGTGTACAGCAGCATAGCAAAACTAAAGCACTCATTTTCAATCATAGATGAAAATACAGTCATAAACTGCAAGGTTCTATACCTTGGTAAATGGAGAGCAAGTTCACAGACAGAGAAACCCCACACCATTCAAATAAGAGTGAGTGTTCATGAAACGATTAAGTTGCTCCTCAAAAGCATGTCCGCAGTTGTTTTAAAGACTTTTTTCCTAAAATTTCAATGCACTTCTGACACCGTTAACTCAGGTTTCTCAGACTAAA